>NC_134357.1:426444116-426752866 GCF_048569485.1 Anomaloglossus baeobatrachus
GGTGGGGGGGTCACATACAGTGTTCCTTGGTGTTCAGCTCCTCTTCCTGGAGTCTGTTCATCTGTGGACAGAGCTCTGCATGTCGGCGGTAGCTCCGCCCACAGATGAACTTCCTACACAAGCAGCCCAGCTGAGAGCAGTGCACGCTGAGCTGCAGGTGCCGAGTTTAAAGCGACGGCAGCCAGGAAAGTGCTGCTGCTGTTGCCCACCCATAACAGCGGCAGCACAGAGCCAAGCAGTGAAGCAGCGCTCGGCTCTGCTCATGTGTATTAGGAGGGGGAGAAAGTCAGACGGGGAGAGAGCGGGTGGGCGGAGCCCGGAACAAAAGCCTCACGATCGTGACCCCAGGACACCCACTCAAATCCAGTACAGTCCCGCTGTATCCGGGACGGTTGGGAGGTATGTAAGAGGAACCGCATGCGGCTTTTTTAAAAAAATATTTAATTAATTTTAAAAAATGGTGTGCAGTCTCCCCAAATTTTGACACTCAGCCAAAATAAAACTCATCAGCTGGAGTCTGTTCTTCTCAGACTGGGGAGAACCAGGGTAATTGGCCCCCCCAGTCTAAAATTAGCAGCCTGCAGCTGCCAAGGATTGCCACATCCATTAACACTAGAACTACCGCATGTTTCATAATACCTAAAACTGCCATTAGGGGTCATTTTGACCCCCATTCAAAAGTACTGACTCTAGAGTAAAAATAACTTTTTGTTGCCAACAAATTAAAGATCATTTATTTTAACTTAGTAGGAACAGTGTTAAGATCAAGTAAAGCAGTTTAAATGCATTTTCCTTTCACATGGTCATAGCATGCGGTGTCCAACAGTTAACACAAACATCTTCAATATCGTCAATTATATCACTATTACTGCTTGAATCTGATTCTTCGGAAATATCATGAGGTCCCCTTCGTTAACGAATTTGGCAAATTCACGGCGACTCCTAGCCTTGCCGGGGTCCGTAAGCCCCTGCCAGATGGTGCTGGCTTCTCCTTGCGTTCCGGTCCGGTACCGCAGAGCCACCGCCCGTCCACGGTCCTTACGGTAGACTCCGATAGGCCACTCCTGCAGACGGTCACCACTGTCTGCCAACCTTGCTGTACCGCCCGGGCCACACACCCGGACCAACTTTAGTCTGCTCAGCTGCCACTTTCCTTCCTTCCACTTTCACTTCCCTAGCTGAACTCTCAACTGTCTGCTTTTCCCGCCTCCAGGACTGTGTACTCCTCGGTGGGCGGGGCCAACCGCCTGGCCCACCCCCCTGGTGTGAACATCATCCCCTGGAGGAAGGCAACAAGGGTTTTTATCTGACTTCGGTGTGCCTGACCAGGAGTGTGGGGTGTGTAGGTGTTGTTCTCTGTGGCCCCTGGCTTGTCCAGGGCGCCACAGTGGCAACTTCCGCATTTCAATGTACATATGGGTGTGACCAATAGGCTATAAGCTGGCATGGTGCACTACACGTACCTATGACTGGTGCCATATACAAGCCTTATCTTTGTACATTTATACTAAGCAACATTCCCCCTATTGGCCACTTCCTGCTATTCTAGACTCATGCTTCCTGTTGTTTCAGGAAATAGACTTGTATATTAGCAGAAACAAACTGCTTCAGATTTTGCCTTTGTATTGAGGCATCTAATGAGACTGTGCAGAGGTCATTGTGAAGGGAGGGATGCAGGGAAGCTGATGCATCCCCTATTGTGATTGGTGGATCCTGTGTTATCAGCTGTGTATGGAGATATTAACTGTCATTGTAGCCCTGCCTCTAATGATAATGAGCCCGCTGAAAACTTTTCTTGATTGAATAGGATTCTAAAACAGCCCCAGTGGCCAGTGCAAGATTACTATTTATTTTTTTTTTTTACTACAGATCATGGTGTGAAAAAAATGTCGAAACTTAAAAGAAAGGACAAAAAAAAAATCTGATTTAAGCAATGGGTAATTTTTTGTTTTTCGGTTCCAGGCTAAAATGAAGCCTTGAATCAAAGCCAATAACGCTGAGGCATCATAAATACATCTGGAGACCCCTAATTAATTTCAATAATGTTGTGTAAGTGCTGAGCCTAATAATGACCGCTGATCTACAGGCCGAGAAATGAATGTAGATTCAGCAGTTGTAGAGTCCATAGATCTTCATCTTCAGCTCAATAATTAAAAGCTGAGCTATTAATCGCTGGTGTCACATCTGAACTGAAGGCTTCACAATTCTGCTGCATCAGGACTGTGCGAAAAATAAATATGCAACTGAATAAATCCATGAATAATTATCCTGATTAATATACTGACGGCCCGAGATTCATAATTGACTTCTTCATCAAAGTCTTCACTGAGCTCTTTAATATGGTAATACAATCTATTCTGTGCTAACTATCATTGATTGGTCATGAGGAGGTTTTCCAAGCCTTACTAGGGGTAATAAGTAGACCAGGGACTTTAGGGACCCCTGCCTGTTAAGTCTAATGTGGGTATTAATATGCCAAAGAGTTCCAGCCACAGGCACAGCTAGAAGCTCCTGGTCCCAGAAACGACTGATACATCTGGAACCACCACTCTTGCTTCAGCTAATGGGCTTGTTCACGACTGTATTTGTGGTCTGAGTGCTATCCGTGGAAAAAACGGAACAATGTTATTCAATGGGGCAGTGCAGATGACTGATTTGTTTTACTTACAAAATCTGTGTGTGAAAAAAATCACGGTATGCACGACTTTCCTCCGGATATCGGATAAGACTCACCCTTTCGACTCTATACTCTATAACTCTATACAACAAAAATTGTATGCCACATTACGGCATCTGATTTTTATGAAAATATATAGGAAACCATAAATGGTCCTGTAAATGAGTCACTGCTGCTGTAAAAAAAAACGGATTCCACACAAATGACAAATGAAATAAAATTCATCCAGCTTTTTGGGATGGAAATTGCACGATTTTGTATATGCTATTGTGAACTGATTTGATGAGAATCAAATTGGGCTTTGATTTTATGACATTCGCAGATCTCTGTTAATTCAAACAACTTGCCGTCAATTTGCGTGAATCACCCAAAAGATACCTGCTGTTATTTTACACTTTAAAGATTACTACAAAAGGCTGATATGACCTTAGATGCGACCGCTAGGACTTCCTCATAATGTCGGGCAGCGGTCTCATCATCACATGGAATAGTGCAGTCAATCCTTTCTGGATGAGAGGCATTAACAAAACAACTTCTGTAATAACTCCCAGACACAAATAAAGCATGCTGGATCAAGTTCTAGACCATGACCAGCTGAGGGAGGATTCTCCGGTCGTGATGTCTGTGTAACCAAACCCCCTTATCCTCTAAGAATAAACACATGGACTGCATGCGACTTGGTTGAAATGGCCACAGCAGCCTTTTATTGCCTATTGTTTACAAACTAGCACCTTAGGGACGCCGTCCAACGGGCGACCCAAAACAACCACATAAAGGTAACAATAGAAAATCACATTTACAATACCCCCCGGGGTAGGCCCAGTCCACTAACTACTACTCCCCCTGTCCCCGGCCGCAACACACCGACCCAGAGACGAGGTGCCAATCACCCACGGATTGACCCCCACACTTTGGCAGAACCCCGTGCCTGCCACATCCCGGAAACCGAGAGCCACCATACCAAGACAATGACTCCCGGTCCAGCCACCAATCACTTCCAAACCTCTGTACCAGACCTACCCCCCCGCCACAGGACAGACCACGTGACACCTTACGTGGCCTGGACCCGCCACACACCAAAAGCACGCTCCACACCATCCTGCAGACCCAACGCCCATAAATCCAGACCGACCTCGTTGAGGTGCACACCATCACCCCTCCGAAATCGCCAATCTGCCGGCTCCAAATCCCTGTGCCTTACCACAATCCCACCATTCCTGGTCACAAACCTAGCCACCATCCTATTCACCTGGGCCCTGGCCTTATTAACCTTTTCCACCGACCGAGCCCCTCTCCATGCCAACCTGGTCACTATGTCGGACCATACGACCAGCAAACCAGGATACCGCTTCCACAACTGCAGTAAGTCGATCTTTATATCCCGGATCAAATTCCGCGACGCCCTGGCACCAAGATCATTACCCCCCACATGCAATACCAGCACATCCGGGGGCCGCTCAACTTTACAATGGAAACGAAATTCCGGGACCACCCTGCCCCACTCCATGCCCCGAACTCCAATCCATCGAACAGTCGCCTGCGCACGATCCAAACCCAGCTGTCGACCATTCGGGCGGACCTCAGCCCGACGGGCACCCCAAAATACGAAAGAGTGCCCCAAGATCCAGATCAGGCACTTCCCTATAACAAATAAAACAGAACGAAAATATCAAAACCAATAACATCACAACCACCAAGACAACTAGAAACACCCCTTTCCGCAACCTTCCGCACGTAACCCAAGTACCATGATGCTACAACAACTGCGGTCTCACATACCGCCGAAAACAAGAAGATTCCCATCTACCAATACGCTTCACCACCTCATCTCCAAGCCCCCAACGAGCTGCCTCCATCGCTGCCCCAATTCGGAATGAATGCGACCCGAATTCCTCCGGGCGCTCCCCCGCGTTACGTAGACTTAGCCGCAGCACCGCCACAAACTGAAACCTCGACAAAAACGACCCATTCAAATGCCGCAACAACGGGCCACGTAAGCCTCCCCTCACGGCCAGAAATCTCTCAACTAAACGCACAGGGCACAATTCCTCTCCTGGAACCGCATATAACACCACCAATCTACCACGGCCCAGCTGATCCATTTTTGACCGGCGAATCCGGCACTCCACCTGACCACCGCTCACTCGCACGTCCTCAAGCATCAAACCACCACCCGTCACCCGAAACGGGCTTACCAGCTCGCCTATCCGGAAAGCCCCATAAAAAGCGAGACCGAAAGCCGTTGTAAACAAAACCGTCTCGTATACAGACTCACAAATGCCGCTCAGGCCACCCACCATCCGTCTCAACAAACCGAACGATACAGGACGCCTCTTGTCCCTCTCCCGTACGCCGCGGCGAAAACCCCGCAAAGCCTGACGAACCTGAAAATCCTGTGAAACATCACGCTCCCCTCTCATTTTTAACCAAAACGCCACTGCCGACACCCGATGTGCCACAGCCGATGCCGATCGCCCGGCTGAAAAATCCGTACTCACAAACGACAACAAAGCCACCAAGTAATCCATGCTCTCCCCACCAAACATCAGACACAACAACTCCTCCCATTCAGCCCACACCTTAGGATACCGGCACCAAGTCACCTCGGTCACCGAGTTCCGAATCAAGTCTGAGATCACTGCCTCACCAGATGCCACAAATCCTCGGGACACTCCACTCCAACTTCGTCCGCCCACGGCAACAGCGCCCGAAACCTGCTGAACTGAAAACGAGACAAAGCATCAGCCACCTCATTGTCAACACCCGGAACGTGCCTTGCCACTACCTGCACATTCAACCGCAGGCATCTCAACACTAAATGCCGCAAATACACCACCACCGGCTCCGACTTAGCAGACAAGTTGTTAATCGCGTGCACCACCGCCTGGTTATCACAATGAAAACACACTTTCCTTCCGGCAAAGTGCGACCCCCATAGCTCCACTGCCACTACAATAGGAAATAGCTCTAACAGAGCCAAATTCCTAACCAAGCCGCTCTCCCGCCACGCCTGTGGCCACTGCCCGACACACCAATGACCTCTGAAGACAGCTCCAAACCCGGCCGACCCCGCCGCATCCGTAAACAGCTGCAACGCCCCGTTAGACGCCACCCTCTCCATCACCAGCGCCCGGCCGTTAAAATGCTGCAAAAATTGATCCCATACTTCCAAATCATCCCTGATCGCCTTTGTGATCCGCACAAAATGCGCCGGAGACCTTACCCCGGCCGTCGCCGTCGCCAAACGCCTCGCAAACACTCTCCCCATGGGCACAATTCTGCAAGCAAAATTCAATTTTCCAAGCAAGGACTGCACCGCCTTAAGCCGCACCTTCTTCGCCGCTTTCACCCCCGCCACTACGGTCCTCAAATCACGGACCTTCTCCGCCGGCAACCTGCATTCCATAGCAATGGAGTCAATCTCAATTCCCAAAAAACACATCACCGGCGCCGGGCCTTCCGTCTTATCCGGCGCCAAAGGAATCCCGAAGCTGGCCGCAACTTTTTGCAATGCAAATGGCAAACCCGCACAAACCATCGAACCCGCCGGCCCGACACACAGGAAATCGTCCAAATAATGAATGATGGACGTAAGCCCGGACACGTCCCGAACCACCCACTCAACAAACAAACTAAATGCCTCAAAGTACGAACACGAAATGGAACAGCCCATTGGCAAACAACGATCAACAAAATAACTGCCATCCCACCAGCAACCCAACAATTGCTGGCTATCTGGATGAACCGGTAACAACCGAAACGCCGCTTCCACATCCGCCTTTGCCATCAATGCACCCCGCCCCGCCGCCCTAACCAGGTCCAACGCCTTATCGAACGACACATAATATACCGCTGACAACTCCGGTGCAATGCCATCATTCACCGATAACCCTTCCGGGTAAGATAAATGATGAATCAGCCGAAATTTATTCCGCTCTTTCTTTGGCACCACCCCCAATGGCGAAACCACCAAATTCCCGCACGGCGGGGCGACATAAGGACCGCCCATCCTGCCCAAAGCCACCTCCTTTTCAAGCTTCTCATCCACCACTTCCGGATGATCCCGAGCGGAACGCAAATTACGATACGGCGGGCCCGACGCCTTAACAACCGACGGGATATGAAAACCATCGGAAAAACCAGAACATAACAATGCCGCAGCCTCCCCGTCCGGATACCTATTTAAAAACGGAACCATCACTTCTACCTTCACCGGCGTCGTCCCTCTTACCAGCCCCGTCACCAGCCTTTCCTTTTCCTTTTTTAAAACATTTGGACAAGCTATGTCCCCCCCCACATCCGGAGCATTCATGCTTAAAACGGCACACCGCTCCAAACCTGCACTGCCCTTCATTGTACTGCCAACACAGACCTTTTTTGAAACTTGCCGGGGACCCGGCCCCCGAACCCCCGGCGCCCCCCCGAAAGGGCTGAGCCGGTGCCGACATCAGTCGCATCCATAAGGAAATATCCTTATGGTCCCATCGCATATCTGGCCGCAATGCCTTCCGCTGCCTAAATTGCTCGTCGTACCGCAGCCACGCCAGCCCGCCATAAACCCTATAAGCCTCCCCTATCGCATCCATGTAACCGAACAAAGCCGAACAATGCTCCGGCTCCTTCTCCCCGACCACGCTCGCCAAAATCGCAAATGCCTGTAGCCAGTTGGCAAAAGTCCGAGGAATAAGCCTATAATGGCGCTTTTCCTCCTCGTCCTTCTCCTTTTTGGAGTCACTCGGCTTAACCCTATCCAGATTAAATTTCTCCAGGGGAAGCAGAGAAAATATCTCCACATATTCCCCTTTCCAAATTTTTTCCCGCACCTCCTTCTTTAAATGGGCCCCCAGCGGGCCTTCAAAACAAACATAAACTTTGCTTTTAGCCCTATCATCTAAGCGCACCACCTCATCCTCCTTCTCCTTTTCCTTCTCCTTTTCCTTCTCCTTTTCTCCCCCCCGGCTCACTCCCCCCTTCGCCCCCCCCTTTACTCGCACCCGCTCCGTCACCCCCCGTCACCGACGAGGCCCCTAGGCCGGACGCACCCACCCACGCCGCCACCGGCGCCTGAGCCCCCCCCCCACCGTCCCCGGAGCCGCCGCCAGCCCCTGCAACAGCCCCAACAATTGGCTCCACACAGCTAAACCAGCGGGCGCTGCCGTAGCCGCAGCCGCCCACCCCCCCGAAGCCCCCCGCCAGCGCAGCCCCTACCGCCTCCTCGGCCGTCTCACCCGACCGCAGCTCGGCGTCCCCCGAGACCGCCGCCTCGCTGTCCTCCGTCTGTCGTCCATCCGACTCCTCCGAAACGAAAGCCTCTTCCTCCTCCTCGCCGCTGGCCTCATCTTCCATCCGACATCCGGGGGGCGCCGCCGCAGCACCCCCCCACCACGGCCGCCAGACAGGGCCGCCGCGTGGGCAGAGTCATCCCCGCTCCATCCCTTGCCCCGGGGTGACAACCCAGGAGACCGTCCTGTCCCCCGCGCCGGCACCCCGGGCCTCGATCTCTTGCGCCCGCCCCCCTGCCGACTGCAAGGGGCCTCTGGGCGCGAACGAACAGACGCCCGGCTCCGGGTCTCAGCCGTCGTCGCCTCCGGCCCTCCTGGGCTATTGCAGGCCTCCGTCCGCCGAGTCCTCCCGCTCCCACGGGAGACTGCCACATCCGGGGGCTGCACAGCGGTACTGAGTGACCCGGCGGTCGCCGCAGGGCTCCCGCCGTCACTCCTCCTCTCAGCCGCACCAGGGTTAGGCACCGCAGACCTCCCCCCGGCGCCGGACCTACCGCCACGTGCAGCCCCGCGGTCCCCCCGCCGACTGCAAGGGGATCTGCTGGCCTCTCTCCTGCGCCGAGCGCGCTCCCGACCTGGAGCCGCTGCACTCACAGTAAATCCAGCCCGGAGGCCGGGACCGGAAATAGGCCCCGTGCTGGCCACTCCCACCTCCCGACCGCCGCGGCTGGAGCGAAGATTCCTCCCGCCGGCCTCTGCAACAGCCAGATGCTGCCGCTGCGCCGCACTCTGCGGAGGGTCCCTGGAGGGGCTCTTACATCTCCTCCTCGCCCCCCCCACGCCCGGGGAATACCTGCGGGGGGGCCGCGACTGGCGCCCGCCGCTGCTGGGGGGACGAGGGGCAAGCGCCGACAGGTTAACCCCGGCAGCCCTGATGTGGGACTGCACTGCCAGGGGCCCGTGCGCTGCAACCGCTGCCTGGATCAAACGCTGCAGGTCCTGGAGGTCAGCCATGGTGGTGATTGTTCGGCGTCCGGAAGCAGAAGAGGAGGTAACTCCTTCCTCTCCCAGACTAACCCTTTCCCTGCTCCTCCTCTTCCTCCCAGGCTAAGACCATCCCCCAATGCCATATTAGGCATACACCCAACTGTCCCTATTAACCCCATCACTCCCTACCTCCCCCTTGGTCATGTCGCCCCTCCCCCCCAAGTGCGTCCGTGGCTTTCTTGTTCACTGAGAACCCAGACTGGATGCCAAATTTTATCAGACCACATAGCCTTTAATTACAGTAATTGAGATCGCAGACCAGAGCAAATAAATTCAACAGACAATCCTGACCCTTAAATACATCAAACCCCAGCCCAGAGACTTACAAAATGTGTAAAACCCAGATAAAAGCCAAGTGTCTACATTGGGGAAAATAAGTATTTGATACACAGTAGATTTTGCAAGTTTTCCCATCTACAAAAACAATGGAGAGGTCTGTAATTTTTATCACAGGTAAAGTTCAACTCTGACAGACAGACTAAAAAGAAATTCTAGAAAATAAGGGTATGTGCGCACGTTGCGTACTAGCCCAGCACCGAAAAGGTGCGCTTCAGAGCGCAGCTGAAAAGCTCCGTTCTGAAGCGCATGGTGCCGGCGAGAACGTGCGCTCTGCCTGCAGCTCCTCCCATAGACAGAGCAGGAGCTGCCGGCAAAGCGCACGGAAGAAGTGACATGTCACTTCTTTTTGCGCAGCGCTTCGGCAGTAGCCGAAGCACTGCGCTCTGAGACGCCACGTGCGCACGGCCCCTGCACAATCTACATAGACTGTGCAGGGGACGCAGGACGCATGCAGTTACGCTGCGCTGCAAAGCGCAGCGTAACTGCATGAATTTACGCAACGTGCGCACATAGCCTAACATTGTATGATTTTTAAATAATTAATTTGCATTTTATTTCATGAAATAAGTATTTGATCACCTACCAACCAGAAAGAATTCTGCCTGTCACAGACCTGTAATTTTTCTTACAGAAGCTCCTACTTTGCCCTTATAACTTGTATTAATTGCACCTGTTTGAACTCGTTACATGTATAAAAGACACCTGTCCACACACTCAATTAATCATACTCCAACCTCTCCACCATGGCCAAGACCAAAGAGCTGGGTAAGGATACCAAGGGCAAAATTGTAGACCTGCACAAGGCTGTGATGACTTACAGGACAGTAGACAAGCAGCTTGGTGAGAAGGCAACAACTGTTGGTGCCATTATTAGAAAATGGAAGAAACACAGTAGATGACTGTCAATCTTACTCAGTCTGGGGTTCCATGCAATATCTCGCCTCATTAAGTAAGGGTCAGGAATCAGCCCAGCACTACATGGGAGGACCTAGTCAATGACCTGAAGAGAACTGCAATAACAGTCTTAAAGATTACCACTAGTAACACACTAAACCGTCATGGATTAAAATCCTGCAGGGCATGCAAGGTCCCCTTGCTCATACCAGCACATGTTCAGGCCCGTTTGAAGTTCAGCAATGACCAACTGGATGATCCAGAGGAGGCATGGGAGAAGGTCATGTGGTCAGATGAGACCAAAATAGAACTTTTTGGTATCAACTACCCTTGCTGTGTTTAGAGGAAGAGGGATTAGTACAACCCCAAGAACACCGTCCCAACTGGTAAGCATAAGGGGGTAGAAACATCATACTTTGGGGGTGCGTTTCTGTAAAGGGGACAGGACAACTGCACCGTATTGAATGGAAGATGGATGGGGTCATGTATTGCAAGATTTTGGCCAACAATCTCCTTCTCTCAGTAGCAGCATTGTAGACGGGTCATGGCTGGGTCTTCCAGCATGACAATGACCCAAAACACACAGCCAGGGCAACTAAGGAGAAGCATGTCAAGATCTAAGAGTGGCTTAGCCAGATTTCAGACATGAACCCAATAGAAAATCTTTGGAGGGAGCTGAAACTCAATGTTTCTCAGTGACAGCCCTGAAATCTGAAAGATCTGGAGAAGATCTGTATTGGAGGATAGGGCCAAAATCCCTGCTGCAGAGTGTGCAAACTTGGTCAAGAACTACAGGAAACGTCTGACCTCTGTAATGGCAAACAAAGGTTTCTGTACCAAATATTAAGTTCTGTTTTTCTATTTTATCAAATACTTATTTCATGCAATAAAATGCAAATTAATTATTTAGAAATCATAGAATGTGATTTTTTTTATTTATTTTTTTAATTTGGTCTGTTACAGTTGAAATTACCCACAATAAAAATTACAGACCTCTCCATTCTTTGTAGGTAGGAAAACTTACAAAATTGGCTGTGTATCATATACTTATGTTCCCCACTGTATATTGGCAAACACAAGACCCCTTAATTAGACCAAAGTCCAGCTCCCTTTAAAAATTTAAACCCTAAAACAGACACTCAAAAAAATACAGATGCTAGACCATACCCGTAAATTAATGAGGTCCCAGGTTATACCCCAAATAGAATGAGACCAATGATTAGACCCCCATGATAAATTCAAACCCTATGGATTGTGCTATAAGGGAATGTTGGAAGCTGTAGATGGTTCAGGACATCTGGACAGGTACTGGTTGGAGACAGCTGCTTTCTAGGATCTTTCCCTTACAGATACAAAGAAAATATAGCAGAATAGAACTTGACTTGACTGGGCGGCTCAAAACTATATCCACATAAACTAAGCTAGAAAAAAACCCAGTCTTACAAATTCTGTGATTTTTCATGTTGACAGAGTTTTCTACATTAGATACAGCCGCTTACAACTTCCATTTCTCTTACTTTACTCTTTTTAATAAATAACCTTCTCATTCACCTGAAAGCCTCAGTGGCAGAAGCCATTTGTTACAGACGGTACAGGAAAGCTTGTGGAATCTGTAAAATCCTAGGTAACAGAATTACATAATTAGGATGGTTTCAGACAACTGTTTTTCAGTATTCTGGTTACAAGAGCTGAATTTATCATGGCTCTACTGAAAGACAATCTAGCTCACCATAGGGCTTAATGCTAATCTAAGTTTGGATCTGAAGGACTCTTAAGGTGGCTTTACACACTGCAACATCGCAAACGACATCGCTGTAACGTCACCGGTTTTGTGACGTAATAGCGACCTCCCCAGCGACATTGCAGTGTGTGAAACACATCAGCGACCTCGCCCCTGCTGTGAAGTTGCTGATCGCTACAAATCGTTCAGGACCATTCTTTGGTCCTTTGTTTCCCGCTGTGCAGCATGATCGCTAGAAAGTCTCAGTGTGTAAAGGGGACTTAAATGTGCAGGCAGCAGGAGCCGGCTTCTGTGGACACTGGTAACCACGGTAAACATCGGGTAACTAAGAAGCCCTGTCCTTGGTTACCCGATATTTACCTTCGTTACCAGCCTCCGCCGCTCTCACTGTCAGTCCCGGCTCCTGCTCCTTGCACGTGTAGCAGAGTACACATCGGGTAATTAACCTCATGTGTGCTGTAACTAGGAGAGCAGGGAGCCAGCGCTAAGCAGTGTGCGCTGCTCCCTGCTTGTGTAGCTACAGCACACATCGGGTAATTAACCCGATGTGTGCTGTAACTAGGGGAGCAGGGAGCCAGCGCTAAGCAGTGTGCGCTGCTCCCTGCTCTCTGCATGTGTAGCTGCGTGCGCTGGTAACCAAGGTAAATATCGGGTTGGTTACCCGGTATTTACCTTAGTTACCAAGCGCAGCATCGCTTCAGTGCGTCGCTGGGGGATGGTCACTGGTTGCTGGTGAGATCTGCCTGTGTGACAGCTCACCAGCAACCCGTGTAGCGATACTCCAGCGATCCCTGCCAGGTCAGGTTGCTGGTGGGATCGCTGGAGCATCTGACTGTGTGACCTCTCACCAGCAACCTCCTAGCAACTTACCAGCGATCCCTATCAGGTTGTATCGTTGTTGGGATCGCTGGTAAGTTGTTTAGTGTGATGGTACCTTAAAGGCCCCTTTACACACTGAAACTTTCTAGCGATCCCACCAGCGGTCCCAACCTGGCCGGGATCGCTACAAAGTCTCTGGTGAGCTGTCAAACAGGCAAACCTGGCCAATGACGCAACAGCGATCCGGACCTGCAGAACGACCTAACTAGTTATTGGGGACGTTGTAAAGCAGCTTTTTGAAAGGGAAGTCGCTAACGAAGTCGCTGTAAAGTCCCCTTTACACACTAAAACTTTGCTGCACAGCGGGAAAGAAAGGACCAAAGAATGGTCCTGAACGATTTGTAGCGATCACAACTTCACAGCAGGGGCCAGGTCGCTGATGTGTTTCACACACTGCAATGTCGCTGGGGAGGTCGCTATTGCGTCACAAAACCGGTGACGTTACAGCGATGTCGTTTGCAATGTTGCAGTGTGTAAAGCCACCTTTAGGGATGGGTGGTATATTGGTACTGTCTTATCATGTATATCTGTAATGCCATGTAAGATCTACATAGAATAGAATGTGATGACTGTTGTGATACAGACTGGAGACACTTGTGCAGTCAACACTTATTTCACAGAACTTTGCAATAAAAAGGTCAGACAGAAAACGTATAATGGGTGAATATACAGTAGGTACAAAGTAGAACAATCGCATTTTGTTCCGTCGTTTTACTGCATTGCATCTAACATACAAATGAACCAAATATCAATCAGAAACTCTCTGTCTACTCCTCATTGCCAACCTGCAGACAGTGAAGTAAAGGCCACGTCTCACTAAGCGACATCGCTAGCAACATCGCTGCTGAGTCACGTTTTTTTGTGATGCAACAGCGATCTTACTAGCGATGTCGCTGTGTGTGACATCCAGCAACAACCTGGCCCCTGCTGTGAGGTCACCGGTTGTTGCTGAATGTCCTGGACCATTTTTTAGTTGTTGCTCTCCCGCTGTGAAGCACACATCGCTGTGTGTGACAGCGAGAGCGCAACAAACTGAATGTGCAGTGAGCAGGGAGCCGGCTTCTGACAGCCTGCAGTAAGCTGTAACCAAGGTAAATATTGGGTAACCAAGAGAAGCGCTTTGCTTGGTTACCCGATATTTACCTTGGTTATTAGCGTCCGCCACTCTCAGGCTGTCAGTGCCGGCTCCCTGCTCCCTGCACTCGTAGCCAGAGTACACATCGGGTAAATAAGCAAAGCGCTAAGCGGTGTGCGCTGGTAACTAAGGTAAATATCGGGTAACCAAGCGCTTGGTTACCCGATATTTACCTTAGTTACCAAGCGCAGCATCACTTCCACGCGTCGCTGGTGGTTGGGGGCTGGCCACTGGTTGCTGGTGAGATCTGCCTGTTTGAAAGCTCGCTCACCAGCGACCATGTAGCGACGCTCCAGCGATCCCTGCCAGGTCAGATCGCTGGTGGGATCACTGGAGGGTTGCTTAGTGTGACGGTACCTTAACACAAATAGGCTTTGCTTGTAGTCAAAGAGCTGCATAAGAGCTGTAAACACAAAAAGGTAGGAGATTGTTAATCAAGCATACAATAGCTAACAAATTAGACCATAATTCTATGGGAAACTGATAATCTACAAAGCCCTAAAATATCGACATAAAAGAATAGAAAATGGGATTTTCCCTATTATGTTACTGATGACTGATTTCTAGTATTTGTAATTAATATTAGATTGATAAGCATTGGACATGTGGCACCTCCAAGAATCAACTTATAATCATAAATAGCTGCACGTCATAAATGATTGCACATCTAGTTGGAAAATATCTCAAGTGGGGTACCACAAGGCTCTGTCCTGGGCCCTGTGTTGTTCAACATCTTTATCAATGATTTAGATGAAGGAATTGAAGGTAAACTGATTAAATTTGCTGATGACACAAAGGTAGGAGGGATAGCTAATACTATAGAAGAGAGAGGATTCAAGAAAATCTAAACAAACTAGAGCAGTGGTTGGCAAATAACAGAATGATTATTTACAGGGAAAAATGCAAAGTCCTAAATTTGGGCAAGAAAAATGAAAAAAAAAACAAACAAAAAAACATATACAGAATGGGAGGAATAGGGCTAAGCAATAGCATGTGTGAAAAAGACTTGAGTATACTAATAGATCACAGACTGAACATGAGTCAACAGTGTAATGCAGCAGCAAAAAAGGCAAACATAATTCTGGCATGTATTAACAGAAGCATACAGTCTAGATCAGGTGAAGTAATTTTTGTCCTTTACTGTTCTTTGATCACACCTCATCTTGAATACTGTGTCGAGTTCCGGGTACCACATATTTTAACGAAGACATCAACAAACTAGAGCAAGTTCAGAGAAGAGCGACCAGAATGGTGACCGGTCCACAAACTTGGGATTTGGGAATGTTTAGATTGCAAAAAAAAAGACTGACATGAGACCTAATATCTGTCTACAAATATGTCAAGGGCTGTCACACTATAGAGGGATCGGTGCTATTCTCATTTGCACAAGGAAAGACTAGAAGCAATGGGATAAAATTGATTGGGAGGAGACAGATTAGATTGTGCCGCCCCCATGTCAGCAGCCGGGCTCCTCGGATCCGGATCCGCGGTGGCTGAAGGGGCGTCCTGATCCAGGGGTTGCGTGGCCACTCGAAAAAAGTGAGGTATTTACAGGGGATGGTGTATTGAGAGTTCGTGATGCCACCCGTGGTGTGTGGTAAGGTGGAGTACCACCGCTGCAGCTGGGATTACCCGGTGGCAATGGAGTGGGCAGCCAGGTGTTTAACCCCTCCACGGGTGGGGGGATGCCCCGGGACTCAGTGAAGGTGACAGATATGTGCCGTTGGGGAGGTAAGGGTCACTTGCGTACTCACTCAGTCCAATAACGCTGACTCCGACAACTTTAGTAAATCAAAGTTCTGGACACCGCTGCCTCTGAGGGGGAGCACGTTTGGGTCCCGTTTCTGCTGGTGTTGTCTGGTAATCTGTGACCTTTCCTTTGGCACTTTGTTCTCTTCTAGTTGGTGCCTGTAGCTTGAAACTAGTCGGGTCCCGCTCCCCAGTGTGGCTAACTGTCAGGGTTCACGCTTGGGATTTCCTGGACCATATGTGTAGAAAGTCCTATCCCCCTCGTTGCGCTAATACCCCGATTTTGGAGCGGGTGGAGAGCGGATCTTGAAGGCTCCATCCTCGTCGGGTGAATTGTCAGGTTGCCTGAAGCTACTCCCTGACCTAGGGTCCACGTACCCAGTCGTGCCCTGGTCACAGCCCGGTGATGGTACAAGGCTGCTGGCTGTCCTCCACAACAATGCCATGCCCCTTGTCATGATCCCCTGCGACCGGGGGTCCAGCTCCTACCAGGTCCAGACCAACATCTGCTATCTAGTACTTCCAAGGAGCCCAGCTCCTGACCTCCTCTCTCCTTCACTTCTAACACTACACTCTCTTCTCTGACTCTCTCCTGACACTCCAAACCTCCCCTTAACCAACCCACGTGGGCGACCCTATTCTACTCAGACTGTCCACTGGTGTGTCTGGGGGTTGTGGTGCAGAGTGTTCCTAGGATTTTGATTAGCTGGTTTTGGCAACCCGATTGGTTAGGGACCCATAACCAAGGATGAGGTGGATATTGCACAGCAGGGCAGATTGCACAATACCCTGTGATGACCTGATAGGCCAGGGCATCACAAGATATTAAAAAAACTTTTTGATAGTGATCAATGAATGGCACAGGCTCCCACAAGAGGCAGTGAGTTCTCCTTCAATGGAAATCTCCAAAAAGAGACTGGACAGATATGTCGGATGATATAGTGAATCCTGCTGTGAGCAGTGGGGTGGACCACATGACCCTGGAGGTCCCTTCCAACTCTACCATTCTATGATTCTATGACTGCCAGGACCCAACTACCACCATTTTCCCCCCCTAAAAAGACACGACACCGTTCTCTTATAAATTAAAAATACTTTTATTTGAATTTTCCATTTTTTGGAGAGAGGCATGGGGAAAAACCACTCTCATCTTTTGGCATAAAATTTGGTCGCAGCTTTTTACCAGGCATTAACTTGCCAACATCACGGGGTTCAGGTAAATGTACCGCCTTCCGGCCGTCCGGCGCGGGTAATTCACCACCACTTTTCCTACCCCTTCCGCTGCTGCGACTTAAACACCATAAACTCAATCAAAATAGGAAAAACAAAAGGGAGGGAGGGTGGGAAACAGGTCCGGGTTCTGCAGCAGAGAGGCTGGAAGCTGGGCAACACAGTGATATGTATCCAGGAGGCGGGGCTTAGGCCAGTCACACCACAGAAGGCGGGGGCGGCAGGTCAGTGTCTTTCCAGGGGGGAGACCTCTATTTAAACATGCATAGGGCCAGCAGTCAGGGGGCAGCATCTCAAGTTTCTGGCTGCAGTGCCCCTCAGACTGCCAGGACCCAACTACCACCATTTTCCCCCCCTAAAAAGACACGACACCGTTCTCTTATAAATTAAAAATACTTTTATTTGAATTTTCCATTTTTTGGAGAGAGGCATGGGGAAAAACCACTCTCATCTTTTGGCATAAAATTTGGTCGCAGCTTTTTACCAGGCATTAACTTGCCAACATCACGGGGTTCAGGTAAATGTACCGCCTTCCGGCCGTCCGGCGCGGGTAATTCACCACCACTTTTCCTACCCCTTCCGCCAAGGAGCAGCACAGCACCAGCAAGCTGCGACCCCCCCCAAAAACTAAAAAATACCTGAGCCGTCCCAGGCATTTCCGCAACCACCATATCCATAACATCATCATTTGGGATATACCCATCCAAGCTTAAGGACAGCCAAATATTGCCTTCCAGCTGGCGGTGCCAGACCAACAACTTTTTTTTTTTTTTTTTTAAACACTTTATTAACAGCACAACTTGGGTAGGCCCTGATCGACCATGCGCCAGGAGAGATCCTTATCACATTCTTCCATAGCTCCAAGCCCCCTGGGCCAGAGGGTTACCTTCGACCGGATCGTTGTAACACTCCGAACTAAAACAGGGAAACTTGTACTTCTCTGACCGGATAATGGTAAGAGGCCTAGCTAGACGGCCTTGGACCAGCTACTTGAAGCCCATGTGTATCACCAAGTCGGTTGGAGAAAAGAGAACTCACGCAATCTTGATCGCCTCTGATAGACCCACAGCTGAGCCAAGCTCCGGCAACCTCTCCAATTACATCCACTGTAACCGGAACAAGGAACCGACCACCAAGGCGAAGATCCGCTCTCCTCACAGCCAATATATATGGAAGTAACCTCGGACCCAGTCACTAGGCCGACTTGGATCTGAAAGGAAAACAATGTCAGAACAGGAATTCTCGTAACCATCAAACACCTCTTCTCTCCAAGGAGGTACTGGCAAAACCCACAAACTTTTTTTTTTTTTTTTTAAAAAACAAATCACAATCATGTCATTTTACATTAGCCCTGTACGCTGTTCTGAATCTTCTTACATGACTAATAAAACCAGATTTCAAAAACCAACTCAGTCCTGACGTCCCTCTCAATGCATTTCAATTGCAGTCACCTAATCCACTGAAACTGTGCTCATGTATGCTGGCCCCTGAAGCCTTGGAACGCCCCAACTCTGGGAGAGTACGTACCGGGTACCACGGCTGGCAAACACCAAAATAACGGGGAACCGTCACATTACCAAACAAAAATAGCCCACAAAATGTAGGCTAACTCCGTGACGCTAAACTGAAGGGCCGTCGTCGTGGGTAAAAACTAGTCCCATCACGCCCGCTCGCCTAAGAGACATAACCGACAACGTCGGGACACCCGCCGAGTGAGGGAAAAAGATCCAAAACATCAAGGTATAGATTCGCAATGGGGCGAACGATCCAAACCCCACTTTTTTTTTTTTTTTTTTTTTGTTTTTTTTTTTTTGGAATAATCCATGGCTAGAAAAGAATAGACCTACTGTGATCCACTCGCTTGCCGCCAATCATCCAACCCTTAAATAACTTACACCCCACAAGACCCACATCGCTTCAGTAAAGTTCCACAATTTAAAAACGGGAAGACCGACCTCGTAACAGGTTGCTTGCAACCGAAAATGGTGCACGTTCGCTGAATACTACAGGATGTGTATTACTAAAGGGTGGCT
Source organism: Anomaloglossus baeobatrachus (assembly GCF_048569485.1). NCBI lineage: Eukaryota > Metazoa > Chordata > Amphibia > Anura > Aromobatidae > Anomaloglossus > Anomaloglossus baeobatrachus. The sequence continues at coordinate 426,463,063 of NC_134357.1, forward strand.
TGGGAAATCGTCACGCACATCAGCCACCAAACACACCCGCTGCATAACGTACCATAGAACCGTCAGGTCAATGCAAAATGGGGGCCCGGATCATAAGCCTAACTTCACCGAACATCCCACCATCTAGCTGCGCACTCCCAGCCTTGATCCTGCTGGTGGGTGGAGTTACCAAAATACCTGGGATTGGGATTGCAATAGGGTGAGCGATACTAACCCGGAAACCAAATGCCTGTATTGACTTCAACCCTGTGTTGACCCATAAGCATTCCAAGCCACAAAAACCTAAACAACCTGATTACTTATTTGAGGAGGGGGCTGTAGTTGGTTAAGACTATTACCCACCGACATCGTCGAACCACTGGTCATCCTCCTATTTCCCAGTCTACCCCCCCTTTTGTTCAGCTGAACCTAAATAGGGGGAAAGGCGCAATCAAAGTTAGGTTACCGGACCATGCCCGCCGGGCCCAGCATAGGGAACTCTTTTTTTTTTTATATATATATATATAACTATATAAACACATTGTATTGCAAATAATCCCAAACAGCTGGCCCTGCAACGCCGGAAATAATCCACCTACAAATCTGTCTGTTCCTGCTCTTGAAATTATTATGGCACGGCACAATGGCTCAGTGGCCAGATGCAGCCCTGGGGTCCTGGGCCCAAATCCCACCCAGGACACCATCCGCAAGGAGCCTGCACGTTCTACCCGTGTCTGCGTGGGTCTCCTCCGGGCACTCCGGCCTCCTCCCACACCCCCAAAAACACACAGGTAGGGAATCCAGACCGTAAGCCCAAATAGGGACAGCGTCCACAACGCATGCAAAGCACAGCAGAATATGTGAGCGCTATATAAAATAAAGGTTTCTTTTTTTTTTTTTTTGTTTGTTTTTTTTTTTAAAAATTGGCAATTGGCACTTGACGAGAAATTACACTACACCATCAGGTCTCCATTTAGGGGCGCCCATATCCTGGTTCCATGTTACGGAACACAAGTTAAAACTTACCGCTCCTGAAGTTGGACACATGTACCAAAAACCCGGGCCACCCAACACTGCCACTTAGTAATACCCTTGGTAGCCATGGTAAAGGCACATGGGAAAAACTAATGCTGTAGACACGACCTTACAAAGTTAAAGTATTCCCTGTGGGTTCCCAGAGATGGAGTGTAGAGCGTCCAGGTAACGGGTAATAGTGAATAAACCTGTCTCCATGTGGCCAAGCATTCCGAATAGAGGCAAATCCTATAAGAGGTGTGTGTTTTTTTTTTTTTTTTTTTTTTTTTGTTTTTTTTTTTTATATATATATATATATATAATACAATTGCTTCAAATAATATAGTTAGTCGGCACCCTCTATCGTATAATATTAGAATAATCTCCGTCTGGTAAAATATTGCATAGCCATTTGTCAGTTATATACCTGAGATCAAAAAATAAAATTGAGTATTTTTTTTTTTTTTTTTTTTTGAGGGGATATTCATGTGGACATAATTATGCAATTAAATAAAATATAAAGATGCAAATTTTGCACATCACTTGCTCACTTATGTCTGTCAAGATGAAACACAAACCAGCAGCGAAAAGGTACCAAACCTGCAACTTTTCAGCTACAGCACTAAGTTATAATGGAGATCCCATTTTCATGCATAAATACCTGTTTGTATAAAGGACTGGCACAAGACTTTTTTTTTTTTTTTTTTTTTTAAATTAAATAGGAAAGGGTTTTTTACAGTTAGAGCAGTCAGGTTGTGGAATGCCGACCACAGTATTCAGTAACAGCAGATACTACAACTGCCTTTAATATCAGGGTGTGAGATTTCCACAGTCCATCCACAGTGTTGGTCATATATAACTCAGTAAGAAGAATGTAGAATTAGGTGGGAATCCTGTTGCCTGGTGACATCACGTTACCCCTCCCCTGGGGCACTTATCCCACCCAAATTCCACATAGTGGTACTTACCAGAAGATGCAGGAAAAAGCAAACCCTACTTCTGGAAATTGCACGCCCGGTTCCAACGGCAACTCCGCTGTCCGGACCAATGTACCCATATGCTGTTCGTCCCGCAGCGGGACCTCACCAGACTTAGTCTGAGGACGAGAATGCGTTTGCCACGCGGCGACCTCGACCATCCGCCGCAGTGGTGGGATCTATCTCTACCGATGTGACTTTTTTTTTTTTTTTTTTTCTTTCTTCTTCCTCCATGACGATGCTCAGAGCCCCGATGCCCACGCCGATGCTATCGTGAGGCTGACTGACTACGGTCGCCGCAGCTACCCGCACCATGTTTTGACTACCACAATGGCCGGGGTACCTGCAAATGACCGCATAGCACGTTGTTCAATGTCATCCCAACCGCCGCCATCCCACGCCGGAACCCCGGGGGGGGGTGTGTGGGGGGGCGGTTTGTTCTGCCTACAGCCCCAGTGCATACAGTGTCACGATGGGGTATATGAGAAGATGTGGGGTGGTGGGGGGCCGGTACAGGGGAGCGGAGCTCATTACTCCAGCAGGTCAGCGCACCCACCGCTGCAGCGCTTCCAACTTGCCCCTGCAACAGGGACCGCACCAACCCACAGATCGCCCCCGTACTCCCCCCCCCCCCTTCCGGCAGTGATAGGGCGGCGGGCGGGCGGCGCCGTAGAAAAAGCGCGCGAAGCGCTCCTTTTTAAATTTAACAGCAACTCAAACTAACCGGCGGGCGGGCAGTTCCCTCAGAACGCCGCTCGCCGGCACACATAACTTGAGCCTCAGCAGGGAGGGAGCCGCTCACAGCTAACAATGCCATGAGCAGCACGCTTCCCTCCCTGCTGAAAAGGGGGGGGGGTGGTTTGGGCAGATTGACGGCGAGCACAAGCTGACCGGCGGGCGGGTAGTTCCCTCAGAACGCCGCTCGCCGGTACATGTCACTTGTGCCTCAGCATGGAGGGAGCCGCTCACAGCTAAAAGCGCCGTGAGCAGGACGCTTTCCTCCATGCTGATTTTAGGGGAGGATGGAGGGAGGGGAGGATGGAGGGAGGGGGGGGGGGGGAGGGGGTGAAGGGTGTTAAATAATGGCGAGCACAAGCGGACCAGCGGGCGGGTAGTTCCCTTAGAACGCCGCGCTCACCGGCACACATCGCTTGTGCCTCAGCAGAGAGGCAGCCGCTCACAGCTAACAGCGCTGTGAGCTGAAACGCTTACCTCCCTGCTGATAGCTCTCTTACCGCCTCCAGGAGCGGGTCCCTGTGTCCGGCTGCCCAAACAGGTCCGGGTTCTGCAGCAGAGAGGCTGGAAGCTGGGCAACACAGTGATATGTATCCAGGAGGCGGGGCTTAGGCCAGTCACACCACAGAAGGCGGGGGCGGCAGGTCAGTGTCTTTCCAGGGGGGAGACCTCTATTTAAACATGCATAGGGCCAGCAGTCAGGGGGCAGCATCTCAAGTTTCTGGCTGCAGTGCCCCTCAAACTCTTGCTGATGTAAATAGATTAGCTCTTATTCAAAAGAATCAGAACTAATCTGCAGTTCCCAAAACAGCTGCTGAACAGTGTGAAAGTGGTGATGCCCTGCTGTGTTTACATCTGACCCCTTCTGGAGCTGGCAACACATGATTTGTGGGGTATCTCACCAATCTGTTATTGATGACGCATCCCAATAATAAGTCATCAATATCACATTAGTGGAAAACCTACTTAGGCAGATAGTAAACAAAAGATAAATAAAGATAAAATCGCTAGATAAAAAGATAAAGATAAAAGTAGTCCTTACATATAAAACTCAGAATTCATGTAGACCCAGTAGGGAGGCATTCATAGCATGAAGAGAAACCTATGGACAAGACTGAGCTATGAACCATGTGCCATAGAACAGCCCCATCAGAGGTCATCAAAAGGGAGGTATATGGGAGTAGCTGATCTGTTGTTTAATAAATACAGATTCTTAATTATGGTCTTGTTCAGTCTGAAAGATACAGTTCACTGCAGAAGTGTCCTATATTTCAATCGGGCGGTTCCCTCCAAAAAAATAATTGTGCCATCCCTGCGACCACAAGTAAAGTACTTTACTTTTTGTTTATCTTTTTTATTTTATGTAACTGTATATAATCTATTGTTTTGTCCCATTTATAAGGTTTTGTATATCTTTATAAACATTGCCTATTTTTCGGATAAAATATATAAAATGTATTAGTTCCATTCCTCTTGCTTCATAAATGCAACCCTGAAGCCATGTGAGGCCTAACGTTACTAGTAATGGGTGTCCAATCGGCCTGTGTAAATGATTGATGGTAGCACCTAATTTTTCTTGGGTAATTGCAGCGCTTGGCAGTGGCCATACCGAAGTATATACAGTTGAAAGCTTGCATACGCTATCTAAAAAGACACATCTGCATGTTTGTTTTTCTCACTATCTGACATAAAATCAGAATAAACCTTTCCCATTTTAGGTCAATTAGGAACCAAAATTATTTATAATTTGCCAAATGCTAGAATAATGAGAAAGAGTATGTTTTAAGGCATTTTTATTACTTTCTGCAAAGTCAAAAGTTTTCATACATTTCATTAGTATTTGCTACCATTGCACTCAAAACTGTATGACTTGGGTCAAACGTTTTGGATATCCTTCCAAAAGCTTCTCATAATAGATAGTAGTAATTTAGGCCCATTCCTCCTGACAGAACTGGTGTAACTGAGACATGTTTGTAGGTAGCCTTGTTCGCACCTGCCTTTTCAGCTTTGAACATACATTTTCAATAGGGCTGAGATCAGGGTTTTGAGATGGCCACTCCAAAACATTGACTTTGTTATCCTTAAGTAACTTTGTAACCAGTTTGGCAGTATCCTTTGGGTCATTGTCCATTTGGAAGACCCATTTCTGCCCACGTTTTAAGTTCCTGGCTGATGTCTTGAGATGCTGCTTTATTATTGCCACATAATCTTCTTTCCTCATGATGCCCTCTATTTTGTGAACTGCACCAGTCCCTCCAGCAGCAAAACAATCCCATAACATGATGATGCCACCCCCGTGTTTCATAGTTGGGATTATGTTCTTAGACTTCAAGGCTTATGCCCTTTTCCTCCAAACATAATGATGGTCATTATGGTCAAACAGTTCAATTTTAGTTTCATCAGACCACATGGCATGTCTCCAAAAATTAAGGTCTTTGTTCCTGTGTGAATTTGCAAATGTTAATCTGGCTTTTTAATGTTTCTTTTGGAGTAATGGCTTTTTCCTTGCAGAGTGGCCTTTCAGCAAATGTTGATACAGCACTAATTTCACTGTGGATAATGACACAATCTTACCATCTACCGCCAGCATCTTCACAAGGTCTTTTGCTTTTATTCTTGGGTTGATATGCACATGTCTGACTAAAGCATGCTCATCTCTGGTAGACAGAACCCGTCTCCTTCCTGAGCGGTATAATGGCTGGACATAGCCATCTTGTTTGTACTTGCGTATAATTGTTTGCACAGATAAATGAGGCACCTTCTAGTATCTGGAAAATGCACCCATGGATGAACCAGACTTGTGCAAGTTCACAATTCTCTTCCTGAGATCTTGGTTGATTTCTTTTTGACTTCCTCATGATGCTACGCAAATAAGCAGTGTGATTCAGATGTGCATTAAAATACATCCACAGGTGTTTTTCTCATTATCTCAGATGTTGCCAATAAACCTATCAGAAGCTTCCAAAGACATGACATCATCATATGGGCTGTCTCATGTTGTTTAAAGACATAGTACTCTTAGTGTATGTAAACTTTTGACTTTGCAGAAGGTAATAAAAATGCCTTAAAACATTTTCTGTCATTAATCTGGCATTTGGCAAATATAAATAATTTTGGTTCCTAATTGACTTAAAACTGGAAAGATTTATTCTGATTTCATGTCAGATAGGGAGCAAAGCATGCAGATGTGTCTTTTTAGATAATGTATGTAAACTTCTGATTTTAACTGTACATATATGTTGTGCCTTGCAATTGGGTGTGTATATAATATACATTTACTCTGAAAGTAATAATTGTCTACTAGAGAAAGCAGCCGTCGCCTCGTCCATTAAATATTAGTCAATTGCGTATTGCCCTGACAATTGGAGGCAGCCAAGTGCAGTTTCATGACAATTGTTGGCAGCACTAGGATAGCGGCATGATCTCCCCAGCTGCTCCTTAAGAACCGGTAATATACATTTTATGTCCTTTAATGGAAAAAGACATGTTCAAAAAGGGTAACTCATTAAAGAAGGATAGCTCCACTCACTGTTTCTCCACTACAGGAAAATGCGCAGATTTTGCCGCGGATTTCTCACGGAAAAGCCGCGGATTTCCCGAAAATCTGCAGCACAGCTACTCCCCAGCCATTTCTATGGCATTTGGGAAATGCTGTGTCCACGCTGCGGATTTTTCCACAGCGGAAATCATGCGGATTTTCGTCCGGAAAAATCTGCAACATTTTCTTCCGGATTTTGGCTTTAAAATTGGGAAAAAAAAAATCCGCACCAAAATCCGCATCAAATCTGCGTCAATTCCGCGGTAAATCCGCGGCAAATCCGCACCTATGAAAAGGTGCGGATTTTGCGGGAAAGCTGCGGATTTTGATGCAGAAAAATCCGCAGATACATTCTCCCGTGGACACATAGCCTTAGTGTATCACTTCCTGGACAAGTGGAGACCACAGGAGCAGCTGGCGTTGAATTGACGGGAATTAAATCCAGTGAGTTTACTTGTTGTTTATAACATTCCATGTCTTTGCTAAACTTTTTTTTGTAAGTAGGACAACCCCTTTAATTATGCAGGTATTGGGATCCCCACTGAAGATCTTCAGCTCATCCAATCAGTCATGATTGGAAGCCATGAGCAGTTCAGAGCAATACATGCAAGATTGTCTGCATGATATCCCACCTGAAGTGTAATGAGCCCTAAAATGTCATTTTTCTCCAGTAACGAAGCGCACATTGTCCCTAGACTATTCTATGTCACAAATGAGAAACATCCTACATTACAATATTCCAATTGGCTGATAATCCTCCTCTGTTCTAAGGGTTCGTCTTTCCTGATGTACAATTATTATGTATTTTATAGATTATCCCTCTGAGCAAAGACAAATGTGAAAATTGCTGCAAGATTTCAAGGAATAAAATCATCACCTTCACATAACGTCTGCTAGGTGCAGTACAGCAGTATAACATGTATTAAACCCAGCATTTTTTTAAAGGAAATATTTTCATGACTACGATTTGTGTTTCAGCAGTTAGAAGCAAGTGCTTACAAAATAAATGTACATTATTAATGTTGTTGGTATTAAAGGGAATGTGTCACCAGGTTTTTGATACCTCATCTGAGAGCAGCATGATGTAGGAGAAGAGACCTTGATTCCAATCATGTATCACTTAGTTTACTGGGTGCAGCAGTTGTGACACAATCAGAGTTCTTAGATGTAGCATGTAGCAAAACCCACATCACAGCTCTCTGTGTACATTATATATTGACAGTGAACTGCTAATCTTGCTGGAGGCATGGTTAGACAACTGCTCATGAGCTCTGTAGTCGGGGCACTGATAACCACCTGGTGATAAAATCTTCATTATAAGTAAACAACAGCATACAACGTAATAAGTGACACATGCCTGAATTCTGTATTTTAACCTCAGATTACATAAAAAACCTATATAGAGATTCCTTATAAGATTTTATTTTGATAGCGGCCATATTGCAGACATGTCTGTCCTGGATGGTGTGTATAGACAGTGTAGTAGGGAGTGTCCTTTCTGGCATTTGCAATGAATTTGAGTCAGCTGAAAGAGGAAGTGTCATTGATTATTTGAAGCTCAAGGAAGTGATAAAGTAAAGCTTGTAAAGTGTGTATGGGTGGTACACCCTAAAACTAAAATCTAGTATGTAGTGGCCATCCATAAAACATGGTTCTTCAGTAGTTACTCATAAGGAGCAACAAGCTTGATGATTACAAAGTCTCACAGGAGACAACAATTGGGCTTGAAGAGAAGTGAAAAAATTAGCGATTTTAATGATGGGCTGACACTTTACTGACACTTGTCACAGCCTGCTGGCAATCACCTCAGCAGCACCTTCTTTTTCACCAGCAGTCTCTGTGTCACATCTTATAAAGTACAGTACACACTCACAAGGGCATAAAAGTAATGTAATAGCATTAAAAAAATGTAAAATTTATGCAGAACTTGCAGTCACACACAATTTTTACAGGTTATGGGATAGGGGTGTGGCTCATCTAGTTCATGATGTGTCGTGGCATTCCATGCCAAGGGACAGGAGTTACGGTAGATTTCTTTCGGCACTGGTCAGATGTTTCTGATTCATTTAAAGGTGTGAGCCTTTCCATTATTCAGGAGAATCTGACTTCAACACACCCCTCATCAAAACCAACATGAATCAACAGTGATAAGCGGTGAACTGTTTGGGAACCTGAAGGGAAGGGTTCAATATTTGTGCAGTGCCTCCACTGAGTAAATGAAGTATTACACAGGGAAAGAAAGTTCAATAGTGTCACTTCCCTCTATGAACTTAGGAATCCTTAAGCGGGCTTTGCACACTACGGCATCGCAGGTGCGATGTCGGTGGGGTCAAATCGAAAGTGACGCACATCCGGCGTTGCAGGCGATATCATAGTGTGCAAATCCTTTTTGATACGATTAACGAGCGCAAAAGCGTCGTTATCGTATCATCGCTGTAGGGTCCGACATTTCCATAATGCCGGTGCAGCGACAGGTACGATGTAGTTCCTCGTTCCTGCGGCAGCACACATCGCTGTGTGTGAAGCCGCAGGAGCGAGGAACATCTCCTACCTGCGTCCCGGCTGCAATGCGGAAGGAAGGAGGTGGGCGGGATGTTTACATCCTGCTCATCTCCGCCCCTCCGCTGCTATTGGCCGCCTGCCATGTGACATCGCTGTGACGCCGCACGGCCCGCTACCTTAGGAAGGAGGCGGGTCGCTGGCCAAAGCGACGTCGCAGGGCAGGTGAGTGCATGTGAAGCTAGTGAAGTGATAATGTTCGCTACGCCAGCAATCACAAGATATCGCTGCTGCAACGGGGGCGGGGACTATCGCGCTCAACATCGCAGCATCGGCTTGCGATGTCGCAGTGTGCAAAGTACCCCTTAATGAGATTTTTGAAAATAGCTTTGTAAAACCAGACATATTTAGCCCATAATGTCCTACAGAATAAAGGCGTTTAATAGCATGAATTAATCGACCAGATCATACGCACTTTGAACAAAATAATGTAAATGCCAATGTGGTTGGAGATGGATGGTTATTAAGATTTTATATCACTGTCACTAACATCAGATTATCATGTCCTGGTATTATTGATTGTTTTCCTTAATAAAAGCGCTGCCCCCTGGGGATGCTCTCATAGGAGATGTAATTACTTATAAATCATAAACTCCCACTTATTGCAGGAATCCAGCTTTGAAAAACAGTGGTAATAAATGTGTATTATGCCACATACAGTACATTTATTAGCAGTGGTTCATGTTCTTTAAGGGTCAAATGGAATATGTTATCTTTATACCAGGATATTTTGTCGCTATAGTGATCTAAATTAAATTTGGGAATTCTAAATTCCAGATTAAATAATATTCTTCTTGCTAGTGTATTATATCTATAATCTATAGTATATGGTATCTATTAAACAGAGAATGACTCGGCTACAAAAAGCACCTAAGACTCCGGAGGCCCAGTTTGTAATGCTTTACTTCTCTTGTGGGGGTACTGCAGGGGTATTAAACACTTGCTACCAGATTCTCCCACAATTAAAACGAATGCAATATCTTTGAGAAGTACTGTACATTAATAAAAGTTCAACAGTTTAGTTTAGTATGTTGTTGTTGGTGTTGACAGGGTGTGTCTATGACTTTAAAGCTAACAATGATGTAGCTACATAACTGGCTAATTTCTCTATGAGAATCTGCCTCCAGAGCTTATTTTAAATGAAAGGGGACATTACCAGTGTGAGACATGTAAATCAAGAGAGCAGACTGTCAGTCATAACATGTCTCACACTGGTAACACCTCCTTACATTTAAAATAAGCTCTTGTGGCAGATTCTCAGGGTGATCTATGCCCGGCCCATAGATCTTAACAGCTTTTTTATATATATATATATATATATATATATATATATATATATATATATATATATATATATATATATATATATATAAGTATATATATTTATATATGGCTTAGAATGGTTGATCTTACTGACAGATTCCTGTTAAGGCAAAGGCATTCTTCGCCATTTCTGTTCAAAACTTTTGGCTACCTGTTCATCTGTAGATCCTTACCGGGGCATTCCAACAATTAATTCTGCAATACATTTTCTTAACAGGTTTTCCCAAAAATAAGTTGATAACAAATTGCACTGCTGCCATTATCCCAGTAATCAGTTATAATGGTATAGAGATCCTCTAGCAAGTTTAATTATCCTATAGCACCACCATAGGAGGAAGCATTACAAGTATTATTAAGTTCTCATTGAAATTCATGAACTAACCTGGGGTGGACATACCATTGATGCAGCCAGTGAAGCTGCACCGGAGCCTAGTGGTGGAAGGGGCCCACCGACACTGAGGATGCACAAATCAACTGAAATTTATAGCGGTGCAGAGACCCATAGTCAGTCATTTCATTTTATATTTAACAAGAGAGGACTATGTAATAAAAAGAGGACACTGTAAAAAACAAAAATAAGATAATCCAATATGTAAGGTACAGTACTACATATAACAAGAGAGGGCACTATGCAATAAGGGACGGTAATATACATAGTGAGAGGAGATATAATGTATATACACACACAATATATAATCCGTAGTTTTGTTGCTACAGAGAAGGGCCCAAACACATTTCTTGCACAGGGGCTCCAAGCTGTCAGTGTTCGCCCGTGGAGCTAACATTGTATAATTTTCAAATATGGAATTTAATAAGTTTTCTTACCCAGACAACCCTTAACTGTATTTATATCTGATTTATGTGTAAGGGAAAAATAGAAAAAATACTTATCAGCTCATCAACTTCCGGACTCTGAATCCGAACGAGAGGAGGAAGGGATTGCATAGAAGTGAACTCCAGCTGCAACCAGAGAAAACAGAAAAACCATAAAGAGAAGAGTAATCCAGCAATCCAAGATTAAAGTAGGTATTTATTTCATATATTAAAATCCATGATAAACAAGAAAAAAAGGGAGTATAAAAACATGAGTCAGATGACACGTTTCAGATCAATAAGATCATTCCTTAATCATATCATTCAGATCATGATCTGATTAAGGACCTTATGGATCCAAAACGCATCATCTAACCTTATGTTTTTATATTTTTTTTATCGTTTATCATCGATTTTAAAATATGAAATAAATACCTAGTTTTTCCTTGGACTAGTTGTAGTACCCGGTGTTGCCCGAGATAGTAACTAAGGGGTACTTTGCATGCTGCGACATCGCAAGCCGATGCTGCGATGCCGAGCGTGATAGTCCCCGTCCCTGTTGCAGCTGCGATATCATTGTGATAGCTGCTGTAGCGAATGTTATCGCTACGGCTGCTTCACATGCACTCACCTGTCGTGCGATGTCGCTCTGGCCAGCGACCCGCCTCCTTATTAAGGGGGCGGGTCGTACGGCGTCACTGCGACGTCACACGACAGGCGGCCAATAGCAGCGGAGGGGCGGAGATGAGCAGGATGTAAACATCCCGCCCACCTCCTTCCTTCCGCATTACCGGCCGGGACGCAGGTTGGAGATGTTCCTCGCTCCTGCGACTTCACACACAGCGATGTGTGCTGCCGCAGGAACAAGGAACAGCATCGGACCATCGCAGCAAGGTAATTATGGTTTTCACCGATGCTGCACCAATGATACGATTACGACGCTTTTGCGCTCGTTAATCGTATCATTTAGGCTTTACACACTATGATGTCGAGAGCGACGCCGGAAGTGCGTCACTTTCGACATGACCCCACCGACATCGCACCTGCGATGTCGTAGTGTGCAAAGTACCCCTTAGTGTCTCTCTCTTTCTGTTCCTCTCTCCCTCTCTTTCTCTCCCTCTCTCACTCTCACCACCAAAATCATGTTAACTGACACATAACCTGTCATAAGTACTATGAATGTCCTTCATTGCCTATAGCAACCAATCAGAGCTCCTTGACAACTAACAAAATAGAAGCAGAGCTGTGATTGGTTGCTATAGGCCACCTGATAAATATCCAAGGTACCTCTCAAAACAGCCAATATATTACCTCAAACATCCAAACAGTTTATGTGTGTGTCTATTCCTGGGCATGTGTCTCTTTCTGTGTGTACATCTTTTTCTTGTTTGTGTCTTTTTGTGTATGTGTCTCTTTCTGTGTATCTCTTTCTGGGTGTCTCTTTTTCTGTGTGTGTTTTTCTGTCTATGTGTCTCTTTCTGTATGTGTCTCTTTCTGTGTGTCTTTTTCTCTGTGTATCTTTCTGTGTGTGTGTGTGTCTCTTTATGTGTGTGTCTATTTCTGTGTGTGTCTCTTTCTGAGTGTGTGGTTCTCTGTGTGTCTCTTTCTCTGTACATAAAAAGAGTCTATAATAACAGATCCATTCCCAGCTCCATTGACTTTAATGTAAGCAGTTTTTTTGGTGAATAACTGTAATTCGCGGGGTTACATTTTGCCCTGAAAACATAGTCTGTGACTTTCCCTGAGTCAAAATTGGCGGCTGTGCAAAATTTCATGATTGTAAATGCGACGGTGCGGATTCCTATGTGGACACACACACACACACACACACACACACACACACACACATACACACATACACACACAAACATACATACATACACTCAGCTTTATATATTAGATTGCTGGATTACTCTTCTCTTTATGGTACAATAACAGACTACTTTCACCCTAAATACAATCTACCTACAGCTCCGTGAATACCTGTAGGTATATTTAAGGATAGCGAACAGTTAAAAGGTTGGGATCCTGTTATGGGAGATATTTATGGGAGATATTTATAGCTGAAGAGTTAGAGTGCTCCTTATCGACTACCCCTTGGATACTTGTTTATTCTCTCCCTGGCATTTACCAAGGGCATTTCTAGTGAAGACATTCGGTAGGAGCTCATTTTTGTGCTTTATCTGCCAGGTCAAATCAATCTGTAACTTTATATAACTATATAGCTGCAGGATGTTGTATTGTTGTGCTTGCAGGCAATAAGAAGTTTCAAGATAAGTGTTATTATTACAGATGAGGAACAAGTAGATTTTTCTATAAAGAAACACAACAGATTTCAGTGAGCAAAAATGGCATAAAAACAAAATCTGTGTCCCAGCCTAGGTCCAATAAATTATTTGTAACCTTCTGCTCCATAGATTATCCATTTTCTTTAGTGTTGACTGCTTTTTAGCTCTGCTTCATTATAGCGCAGGTTTTTCATTGTCTAATAGAAATGTGAAATACCTGCAGTGTGCCTCCAGTCTCATCAGTAGCTTAGAATGTAGCACGGTCACTCCATCATGCTTTAGGCCTAAGATACACAGCATGAAAATCGGAGCAAATGGAATGTGATAAAACATCGCATTCCACTCGAACCAATATTAGCCTGTGTGTCAGCGCACATGAGCGATTATTTTCTCAGCCCTAATTGGACCAAGAAAACAGTCGCAGCATGCTGCAGGTGCAATGCGATCATTGTTTCTCTCGCACCCATTCAAGTCTATGGAGCAAGAGAAAAATCGCACTGCATTCGCAGTACACCGGTGTACTGCGAGTGCAGGGCGAGAATGGCAATAGCCGGCAATGGAGAAGAGAGGGAAATAAATCCCTCATGTCCGCAGCACCTGCCTGCCCCTCCTCAGCACTGGCCCGCCCCCCGCAGCTGTGGTCCGATCGCAAGTGACACTCGCATGACACTCGGCTCCGCTGTGCTGTCAGCATGAGCCGAGTGTAATGCGAGAATCGCAGCACTCCCCCCGTGTGGCCCCAGCCTTACACTGAAGCTCATTGTGTTCTGACTACCTGTTAAGGAGAATAGGGTCATAGTTAAAATGCTCATCTTGTCTAGCTCTTTTATTAAGAGTAGCCACTTTTAGATTTGGTATAGCTACAGAGTTGGCTGTCATTAAAATGAAAGGAGAAGAAAATTAATTTGCCTAATACAGAAGCACATAGAAGTCATTGGAGCCATATACCGTAGTTATTTTTTTCCTCTAAGCAGCAAAGTTGTATAGTAACAGTGATGATGATAAATGTTAAAATTCAGGTTGCATGCAGCCACCACCAGAGGGAGCCAACTGGATGTAGATGTGTACAGATGGAATTGTGTAGGTTTTGTATAATCTGCATATTGGGAGCTCTCCCTTGTGGCTATTAAAAGCTACTGCTCTGACCATATAAAGGCTAGCATAGGAATAAATACAGTGTTAGGCCTCTTATCGTGACAGGCTCAGAAGAAACCGAGTGCCCGCACATAAACCATTGCAGTCACATGGGTTACTTGTCTAATAGGTAAAGGAGGAAAGTGACAAAACCTGTGGATTTCTCTATAGTCCTTTTGCTGTAAAAGAGAATTCTGGTCACATAGATGATAAAGGAAATTATCAGCAGATAACAAGTGGAAAATTCCTACAAATCCAGAGTACAATACATTCCCAGCTGGCAGCCTGAGAGTGGAGCTTCCATCTTAATCTCCGTGGAGTGAATCGTCTTACAAGTCAAGACTGCAAATCAAGACATTATTCACATAGAAACAATGAACAACTCCTCACAAGCTTCTTCACAACATAAGAGCAGTGATGCCAGCAGATATCAAGAATCAGCGCTCGTTTTATAAGGAGCAGATACATCCACCTCAACAGGACATATTATCCAATCACTCTCCTATTAAAGATGACACCTCTCCCAAAACGATAGAGTATAAAAAAATAAATAAAAATAACGCACTAGCACCCCTTTTGAGAAGTCGGACCTTACAAGAACATTATTGTCACTCCCCACATATAGCGGTTTATTATTGTGCATATTTCTTCGTATCCACAGCACCACGTTCTAAGATAGCTGTCCACTAAGGGCCTTATATACTCCTGTCCTGATGTATGAACCAAGCCACCCTTTTCTGTGCCGGTAACAGGCCAGCTGTGCATATCATCGCACAGCTATTTATTCAGCTGATTTTCTACACTTTTAGTATTTTTCATCTAACATAGATTGACTACCATATTGGTTGTAAATTGTCTACCAATTATTAGCCTCAGAGGAGACCTATCTTTATACTTTTCTGATTTAATAATGTCAAGGATTGAACAATCTAATTTGGGGCTCTAGAAGTCTATTGTAATAAAGGATAAGTGCATAAGTATTTGTACATTGTCTCTCCCAAAATTATTATTTTAATAAATAGTAGGCACCAGGGCCATACCTATATGTGCAGTGGCTGCATTTGCCCCTGTCACCTGGAGAGTTGGGTGACTGTAGGAGGGTCCCCGGTGTTCTGCACCCCCCTGAAGACATCATGGTTAAAATGTGCACTTATGTAAAATGTTATTTACAGTTAGGTCCATAAATATTTGGACAGTGACACAATTTTCACGAGTTGGGCTCTGCATGCCACCACATTGGATTTGAAATGAAACCTCTACAACAGAATTCAAGTGCAGATTGTAACGTTTAATTTGAAGGTTTGAACAAAAATATCTGATAGAAATTGTAGGAATTGTACACATTTCTTTACAAACACTCCACATTTTAGGAGGTCAAAAGTGATTGGACAAATAAACCAAACCCAAACAAAATATTTTTATTTTCAATATTTTGTTGCAAATCCTTTGGAGGCAATCACTGCCTTAAGTCTGGAACCCATGGACATCACCAATCGCTGGGTTTCCTCCTTCTTAATGCTTTGCCAGGCCTTTACAGCCGCAGCCTTCAGGTCTTGCTTGTTTGTGGGTCTTTCCGTCTTAAGTCTGGATTTGAGCAAGGGAAATGCATGCTCAATTGGGTTAAGATCTGGTGATTGACTTGGCCATTGCAGAATGTTCAACTTTTTTGCACTCATGAACTCCTGGGTAGCTTTTGCTGTATGCTTGGGGGTCATTGTCCATCTGTACTATGAAGCGCCGTCTGATCAACTTTGCGGCATTTTGCTGAATCTGGGCTGAAAGTATATCCCGGTACACTTCAGAAGTCATCCGGCTACTCTTGTCTGCTGTTATGTCATCAATAAACACAAGTGACCCAGTGCCATTGAAAGCCATGCATGCCCATGCCATCACGTTGCCTCCACCATGTTTTACAGAGGATATGGTGTGCCTTGGATCATGTGCCGTTCCCTTTCTTCTCCAAACTTTTTTCTTCCCATCATTCTGGTACAGGTTGATCTTTATCTCATCTGTCCATAGAATACTTTTCCAGAACTGAGCTGGCTTCATGAGGTGTTTTTCAGCAAATTTAACTCTGGCCTGTCTATTTTTGGAATTGATGAATGGTTTGCATCTAGATGTGAACCCTTTGTATTTACTTTCATGGAGTCTTCTCTTTACTGTTGACTTAGAGACAGATACACCTACTTCACTGAGAGTGTTCTGGACTTCAGTTGATGTTGTGAACGGGTTCTTCTTCACCAAAGAAAGTATGCGGCGATCATCCACCACTGTTGTCATCCGTGGATGCCCAGGCCTTTTTGAGTTCCCAAGCTCACCAGTCAATTCCTTTTTTCTCAGAATGTACCCGACTGTTGATTTTGCTACTCCAAGCATGTCTGCTATCTCTCTGATGGATTTTTTCTTTTTTTTCAGCCTCAGGATGTTCTGCTTCACCTCAATTGAGAGTTCCTTAGACCGCATGTTGTCTGGTCACAGCAACAGCTTTCAAATGCAAAACCACACACCTGTAATCAACCCCAGACCTTTTAACTACTTCATTGATTACAGGTTAACGAGGGAGACGCCTTCAGAGTTAATCGCAGCCCTTAGAGTCCTTTGTCCAATTACTTTTGGTCCCTTTAAAAAGAGGAGGCTATGCATTACAGAGCTATGATTCCTAAACCCTTTCTCCGATTTGGATGTGAAAACTCTCATATTGCAGCTGGGAGTGTGCACTTTCAGCCCATATTATATATATAATTGTATTTCTGAACATGTTTTTGTAAACAGCTAAAATAACAAAACTTGTGTCACTGTCCAAATATTTCTGGACCTAACTGTATGTGTGTGCTTCCGGGTGCAACGTTTGCCAGTCAACACTAGATGTCACCGGTCCCTGGTCCCTTAGATGTAGGGGAGAGCTTAGGGCTGAGGTGAAGTGGCAGGGCTGAAAGAGTTAAAAGGAAAGAGGCTGGCCCACAGTATGGGATAAGGAAGTAAGAACTTCCTGGTTATAGTTAGATAGGGACTAGTGATCGGCAGTCCGGCTGTTTTTGGTGATCCGGCTTACATGGCTCCGCTCACCAAAAGGAGCTTGCTTAGATTATATTAACGCTGCCAAAACCTCACCCACCCGCAGCTAAACAGAGTAGGGTTTTGTTCAAATAGATGAGATTTCATCAACTGAACACCAAACTTTTACGCCCAGTAAGAGTCATTAAGATACTTTAGTGGCTCTCACTGGGGTATTGGCTCCTATCAGTCACAGCAGAGAGCCGAATCTTTGTGTTGGATCGTTTGCGACTGACACATCACTAATAGGACACGAGGGAGTAATGTGCAGAAGCTGTACCTGTGGTAGGTATAGTGAGTGGAAACCCAGTCTTAATTTGGCTAGACCCTCAGGGTCACCCTAGGAAGTCCGGAGCAGGTGGGAAAGAAACTCTTCAGGGTCAAATGTAGAGCCCTGCCTATCTCCAGAAGTTGTGGCCCTTGGCTCTAATGGGACTTCTGGGAAGCAACTGACTCCAATAGGACTAGTCTAGGTGTAAAGTAACATAGACCTGGGAGAACAGATCAGCATAGAGACAGTGGTGAAGGAACTCCGTCTCGTGGTGAAATGAATACCTGTGGGGGAGGCACAATTAGCACCATGTGGGACTCTATGAACCCATTGTGTGTCACTGTGATGTTACCTAGAGAGGAAGACAGTCCTATAGTAGCCAGAGAGATGAGCAGGAGGGACAAGTGTGCAGGAAAATATGAAAAGAAACCAAACCATAACATGGCTGCAACGTTGAAGCTTTTTGCCCACAGTGGATGTGTTCCACAGAAACTGTGCGAGTTTTTCAATAAAGAAATGTTAATCGTTATGTTAGACTCTGTCTCTGACTTAACCCTAAAGAAGCAGGGTTGTGGTGTCCCTGTTTTTTCCCTTGTTGCACTGTGGAGGTGGCAGGGGTGCAGCCAAGAAGAGAAGCGCTGCCTGCAAGCGGGGGCTCGCCTCTGCCCCCACTATAGTCCCTTGCCACCCTCACAGGACCCAAAAGACAATTACTATTAAAGTCTTGTGAAGAGCCCTGTTGGAGATTTTGCAATGTTACACGCAAGCTTCAAATTATTCCACTACCATTCTACTTATTAAAAGGCTTGTCCAGTCTAGAATGAAAAGTCTGTAGTCATTCCCGACTCCAATGAAGCGCTGGGAGTATTCACAAGTCTGTAGTCACACAGAGTGACACATAGAGTGACTGCAGACTTGTCATTCTAGACCGGACAACCATTAAGGCATGTCTCTAAAAATGTCCAGTTTGAGGTGCTAGTGCCCTATTTGCTAAGGAGTCCAGGAAAAAGGATACCTTTAAAGAGTGTCTTAAAGGGAACCTCTCAGGTCGCCGCTACCCTCCAACTCAGCAGCATTGATTCCTGTATGCCAAAATTCCCTGGCTAACCAGCCCGGTGTAACACTGTTCACTAATATGATTATTTAAAAAAACGACTTATAAACCTCGCATTCCCTATGCTAATAAGGCGTGTGACTAGTCACTGGGGCTTTAGCTCGCCAGGCTAGTCGGCCCCCTTTTTCCATGTTATCATGTCAATGTCGGCATGATAACATGTGTTCTATGAGCTGACGTCACAGGGAGCTCCTAGAAATCTCACGCATGTGCACGCGGCTGATTTCGCCTGTGTCAGTGTGCTTCAAAAGCCAGGTTTACGCCTCCAAGCTTCATTAGGTAGACTGCGCATGACCAGAAGTTAAGAAGACAGCTCACTTACATGTCTCCTGAACTTCTGGTTATGCGCAGTGCACATAATGAAGCCGGGAAGTGTCTACCCTGCTTCTGAGGCACACTTTCGCTGCTGAAATGAACCCCGTGCATTTACGAGATTTCTGATGATGACACCAGCTTGTGGAAATCATGTTATCACGCCCACAGGGACGTGATAACATGGAAAGTGGGCTGACTAGTCTGCGGAAACAAAGCCCCTGCGACTACTCACAGGTCTAATTAGCAGGGACAGCGAGGTTTCAAAGACGTTTTTGTTTTGTTTTTTTAAACATTAATACAGTGATACCTAAGTTTTCGTGGATAATCTAAATGTTATCAGCAAGTACCCGCCCATAATCTCGTGAGCGCGCAAACCTCACCAGCGGTCACACTGTGCTCAGGGTAGATGCTAGACTGTATGGGCTGCTTCCAAGGATGACGTCCCTTTTGTCACGTGATAGGGGCGTGTTCAAAATACTATCACGTGACAAAAAAGACGTCATCCCTGGAAGCAGCCCATACAGTCTAGCATCTACACTGAGCACAGTGTGACCGCTGGTAAGGTTTGCGCGCTCACGAGATTATGGGCGGGTACTTGCTGATAATCACAGCCCCTCTCATAATCACTTGTCTGCGCACACGTCACCAGCGGTCACACTGCTCAGTCCCGTGAGACTGGCACTGGGCATGTGCGGGGATGGCTGGAGCAGTGGGCAGTGTCATCAGCTATGGAAAGGAGCGATGGGGGCGGCATACAGGACCAGGAGGCAGAATAACGGATGCCAGAGAGCCCGCCCCCGTGTCACATTTACAGTATCTGAATACAAAAGGTACCACTTTATAAAGCCTTTATTTTGGTCTCACATGGGGCACAATAATAACAGGGACCTTTCTAGAATGCAGCCCAGGAGCTGCAGAGGGGGAATCTTTTAGGTTTTGGGCAAAATTTCTGCTGACAGGTTCCCTTTAATGAAAACCAAGGTATTAGTGAATAGCGTTTTACAGAGTTATACAGGGCTGGTTATGAGGGAATTTGGGCATACAGGGATCAATGCTGCGGGTTGGAGGGTATAGGGGACCCGAGAGGTTCCCTTTAAAGAGTAACCATCATTTACAGTAATTTGTATTCCATAACGCTATTCTTTCATGTGAAAATAAGAAACTTTAACTTTAAGTAACATCTTATCAGAGGCATTTGCTTCTTTCTCCTCCTGGACTGATCATGAATTCTCAAAGTTATCAATTCTGAGGCAAAATCTTCATAGAAATTATACTTTCGCTTTACTGAGTTGGAGGTGACTGTTGTTGCTCATTAAGTTGTATGAAGAACTGTAACTGTTTGAGAATTTGCAGTTGGTTTTAGTTCCTCCCTCCATCTCCCCACTTTCTATAGAATGTTATGAGCACCAACTGTCAGTAATGTTTACATTTACCTTCAATGAGTGCAGATTTTACAGATTTTACCTAAGAATTGAGACAAGAAGAGCAATTCAGAAGGTAAAAGAGCAAATCTCTGATATTATATTCTATAAAGTTCCTTATGTTCATGTGTGCCATTGATTTCTGAAATAAAAATTATAATGACGGTCATGCTTTAAAATGATAAAGCAAAAAAAAAAACCAACAAAATGGTTCAATGAGGTAAAATAGGTGTACGCCTATAAAGCCAATAGCAAACAGTATAATAAAGGTAACACATAAGAGGATATAACAATTTTTTTTCAATTTCACATGCTGCTCATCCCTCCAAAAAAATAACATTTAATCATTTATTTATTTGACCCAAAATAGAACATGACATTGAAAATGTAGTCCAATTTACAGGTGCATGTTAGGCCTCCTTCACATGTCCTTGTGTCCAGGATGTGTCCATCCATTTTTTCACGGATACCGCATGTACCCATTATAACCTATGGTTATCTCTTCATTGACCCTGTGGCAGTGTGAACCCCACGTGTGTCAGTGTGAACCCCACGTATGTCAGTGTGAATCCACATGTGTCAGTGTGAACCTCACGTGTGTCAGTGTTATCCATAAGGAGACATGTCTGGTTTTTTGAAACATGGATGACAAGGTCCAATATAAGTCTATGGGTCCATGAAAAACATGAACAGCACATAAATGGCATCAGAGTGTCATCCAAGAGTCATCCGTGTGCTGTGTGTGTTTCATTTTAAAAGTATAGGAGAAACTTTGTAATATCCTTAGTTCTTTAGTTACACTGGAAACACAGGGATGGCACACAGATGACACACTGATGGAAAACACCAGTACCGGTGTAACACGTATGTGTTTTATATGGACATGTGAAGGGGGCCTTATAAAGCAGAGGGAGCTGAGTAGATTGATATATAGTTTTAGGGAAGAACCAGTATAATCAATTCAGCTTCTGTAAATCTGATCATGCACAGTGCGCCTCTCTGAAGATGGGACGCATACACCCGACTTCAGAGACTCAATGCTTGTGAACAAAGCTGTGAGCATGTGGGAGAGTCCCAGGAGCTGGCAATGACGCTGGCTCATGGAAATCATGTTAACACGCCCGCAGGGTCATGATGACATGGAAAGAGGGACAAATAGTCTGGGGAACTAACGCCCCATTGACCACTCTCAGGCCTAATTAGCATAGGAATAGCGGAGCAAATTTTTTTTTAAAACATTGATTTTAGGGAATAGCGTTATACAGGGCTGGTTAGGCAGGGAATTTAGTCATACAGATGTGAATGCGGCTCGGTTTGAGGACATAGGGGACCTGACATAGTTTAGAGCAAGTTTGAGCTGCTGTAGTTACAGGCAGATGTCGGCTGTTGATTACAGCCAGCATCTTCCTGGTCTGGTGCGGGCTCAGCTCTTGAGCCGGCTCCAAAGAAAGGGACCGAACATAACATACTATTGTGTTTTATGTCAGGAAGGGATATTAAATCAAGTAGGTGCACTTAATCAGCGATTGACAGCTATCTCTGATAGCTTATACAAGGCACGTTGTGAATCCACCTATTGAATTTAAAAGTCCGAAATCAGCAGAGGTTTTAATGAAAAAAAAAAAAAATTATTCTAAATCTTTTTCCATAAAACTGTACATCAATTTTCTGTAACCTTCTGCTCTATAGCGTCCTGCCATAGAATGGACTGGGCAGCACGGTGGCTCAGTGGTTAGCACTACAGCCTTGCAGCGCTGGGGTCCTGAGTTCAAATTCCACCAAGGACAACATCTGCATGGAGTTTGTATGTTCTTCCCATGCTTGCGTGGGTTTCCTCCGGGTTCTCCGGTTTCCTCCCACACTCCAAAGACATACAGATAGGGACTCTAGATTGTGAGCCCCAATGGGGACAGTGTTGCCAATGTGTGTAAAGCGCTGTAGAATTAATAGCGCTATATAAATGAATAAAATTATTATTAATTATTATTTTCAATGTGAAATCCGGAAGGATCTCTATAAGAAATATTATCTCAATCTACAAAAACACAAACAGACATATGGCTACATAGGAGGAAACATAAAAAAGGTATAACCTTGAAATGCAGCAACATCTTTCCTTAGAAGTTGCTGCCATTGTCCGAAATTTGTGAGAAATGAATAATTGTACTGAGTCATAGAATAAAAATCACATTATTTATGCCGCAAGATAAATTAGGTAAATTTCCAATGCTAAAATCAATATCAAAAATTCCTTTTTTTTTCCATTTTACCTGAAATAAAATGAATAAATTTCTACAAATAATTTATATTAATTCCCAAATAGTGTAACTGAAAAATAAATATAATTTTGAAAAAAATACAAACTCTCTATGATTTATCATAGTGTTGGAAGTAGTATGTTTGGAGGCCTTCTTGTAGAATAATGCAGACTACGTGTAAAAATTTATTTTTATTTTACACTTAATAAATTCCCATCTAGTAGCATTTTAATTATCATTTGGGGTGGGTAGAGGAATATCAAGATAATGGTGGTCCTGTCAGATGTTTAATAAGGGGAAAACCCTGGTGACGAGCAGCAAGAAACTCCTATAATTGTATTTTCAGGAGTCACGGATCAACGGTTACTACTGATGACTTACTCACTGCATAAACGATACAGACAAGTCTGAGATTAGAAATCACGCTGGGTCTTTAGTCAATCTAAGGAAACACCAAGTTCTATTTTTGGTCACATTAATGAATAACTAAAGATGGGTCTTACAAGCTGAGTACAGGACTGTGAGACTGTTTCACAGAGCAGAGAGTGCCAAAAATAGAGTTAGAGAAAAAAATAGCAGCTACTCAAGGGTTAAAGGGAACCTGTCACCAGGATTTTCCGTTATCAGCTGCGGCCACCACCAGAAAACCCTTGTATACAGCATTCTAGAATAATATATACAAGTGCCTAGGCTGATCTGTAGAACGTAATAAAAGACCTTTATTATACCCACCTAGGAGGCACTTTGATCTGCTCTGCTGAGGGCAATGCAAAGTACTAAAATGTGTAGGTGCGAGGAAAGGTCAAAAACCACCCGCACATGCGCACTACAGTACTCTGTTCTTCCCTCAGCCAGGCAGATCAAAGTGTGTATGCGCATGCGCAATGGGGGACTCTGTATGAATGATGCAGGACGTGTCATCCAAAAGGGGCTGGGAAGGAAGACGGTGATTATACAAGAAGGAGGAGACGCCGGAGCACGGATACCCATCCGACCGGACTGTATGTTATATGTGACGCCCTGGACTATCCAGGTCGTCCCAGGTAGTCACACAGACAACATCACACCCCTTCCAGTTAGGTAACAGCAGTCAAACATAGAAAACCTTGTCACCACCCTCCAGGTTTGATGTCCACACCAGGGGGGGTGGAGCCAGGTGGTTGGCTCCACCCACCGAGGAGTTCACTTGCCTGGAGGCGGGAAAACAGAGAGTTGTAGTCTGGCTCTGGAAGAGTCAAGTTCAAGGGAGTTGAGGGAGGTTGTGTCCAGAAGCAGACCTGTGCTCAGGCCTGCCAAAGACTACTCCGGTGGCTGGGTTGGAGCCCAGTCACCATTGGCAAGGAGGCAGACGGTAGTGGCCGCCTGCAGGAGACTGGGAATACGACCGGTGGAACCGTCAGGGACCGGGGCAGGGTAGTGGCCCGCCGGAACCGAACCGGGGCGCCAACTGGATACCGGAGCACCAGGCAGGGTACTCAGACCCCGAACTAGGCTATAAGCCACCACCATAGTCAAATGAACTGATTGCGGTCTGGACCTCAGGGGTTCATTCCCACCTAAGTCCCGATTGAAGGCAACAGCCCAACCATTCCGGATAAGTGCCACCGCCAAAGGCAAGAGATCCAAAGGGCCAGCATCTGCGGGCAAATGGGCTCCTACGACACTTATACGCCGGGGAGCGGACTACCGCTATCAAGATTCACACACAGGTGCAGGAGAAAGGCGGACGCTACCAACCTAACAGGAAAAGCTGCAGCAGGCTGCGGGCCCCGTTCATCACTCTGTTTGGTTTACTAGCAACTCCAGTGTCTTGTATCAGAGTGAGTACACCAGTGCCATTGGGCACCGCTTCACGCTGCACCGCAGCACCGCGCCCTGCACCCCGGCCCCCGCAACCAGGCCCCGGGACCAACATCCCCTACCCATGGAGGGGTCGACACCTATCTGCGCCACTACACCGCTTCCGGGAGTCCCCGTACCTTCACCGCAGCGGTGGTGTCCACGATCACCACAACCCGTGGGTGGCGTCACGAACTATCGTTCCAAACCAAATACCCGCATCCTCCGCGCGTAGCGCCAACCCCCCTTGCAGAGCGACGTGACCCCCGGGTCCGTGAGAGGCTCGAGCCACCACCCGCAGTACACGAGCACGGATCCGAGCGGCTCGGCGGCCGCAGCCGAGGCCGCGGGGCGGTACATTATACAAATTGGCTTAGCCTCTTAAATACAGTATTCTAGAATGCTGTATATAAGAGTCTTCTTGTGCTGGTCGCAGCTTATAGCTGAAAAACCTGGTGACAAGTTCCCTTTAATACATCAAAATTTGAATTTCACCACTAAATTTACTTTGTATCGCATACAGTAGATCTCCTCTCCAAAGGATTGGTGATAAATGTTGATTTTATGAGTCCTAATCCTCGTTTCCTACTGATTGCCCACAGGCTTAAATGGAGAGGAGACCCTCACAGCTACATGCAGAGTATGAGATTCATGGCAACCGACTCCAAAACTTCTCCAGAGCATCCCCAGTCTCCTGGAACTTGCTGCCTCAACACGTCAGATTATCTACTACACTTGAAAACTTCAAACGGAACCTAAAAACTCATCTGTTCAGAAATGCCTATAGTCTTCAATGACCCCACTGGCCCACCACCGTGCGGAGCTGCCGCCCCACCACCGTGCGGAGCTGCCGCCCCACCACCGTGCGGCGCTGCCGCCCAACCTACACCCCACCTACAGTCTCCTCCCCAAAATCCTTTAGAATGTAAGCCCGTAAGGGCAGGGCCCTCTTCCCTCTGTACTAGTCTGTCTATTGAAACTTGTATATGTATTCTGTATGTAACCCCTTCTCATGTACAGCACCATGGAATCAATGGTGCTCTATAAATAATAATAATAATAATAATGGATGTACCAGAGTCCTCCTCTTGACTATTTACCTCAGTACCACAGACACAAATAAAAGAGCACTGGACCATGATGCTTTATTTCATCGCAATGCCAGTGAGATTAGGATTGCAACTCCTAATCTTGTAATATTTGAGGTTCTAGCCAAAGATAGCTCAAGGTTTATTGAGCCTCAGAGTCCTATTGGGCCCGTTTTTGCTTTTGATATAGGTGTCCATTCAGCTTTCTGATCTCTTTTTATTCAACTTTGACAGGAGGCAAAGTGACCATAAAAGAGCTATTGTGCCGATTCAGTTTCTTCATATTGCTTCAATGTTTGCCATATGAAATACATTTTCCAATATATTATTAGTTAGGACAACAAAATATGATACTAAATATATTTGATATCTGCAAGGAAAAGGCAGATGATCCTGCAATCACTTGTACTTTACAGTGCAATGCTGTAATATTAGAGTGTATTGTATAATTATGGGCAGGGTTTCATAAATATACAAACAAAGCAGGTCTTCAGTAGGTCCCTGGCTGCCATAACAAGAGGACAATTCCATCTGCACCATAATTTACAATTTCATAAATGTCTCATTTACAATTGTCAGCAAGATCTAAAGAGTTGGGCAATATGCACACATTGAGTATTTGGTGAGATTGTTAAGGAGAAATTCCACAGTTTTCGTGAAATCTCCTTCTTAACAGTGAATGTCTGCTGTAATCTCAGATTGAAGGTCACTGAGAGACGGCGGAGAAATTCAGACCACACCGATGGTATAAATTCCTTTCTCAGTAAGGTGCACACATGTGTGATGTGCTTTATTATCACAAGCCTATTTATAGAGCCATAGTGGTTTAATCTTTTAGTAAAATTCCTAACTATACCATTGGTTATATTAATAGCATATGCAGAAAGCCTGTGACGTTTATCCATTTTTTGGGACTTCCTCTCCATCCCCTCCTGTGTTCCGACTCCATAACTTGCAAGGTCCCTATCACGTAACTCACAGTCATAAATTTGGACTTGTGCAGATACAGCCGCAGCAGACTTCAGTGTCCACATGCTCACAGTATCTTGTTACTTATATAAAAAAGAAAACTTGGTTAAATAAAAAACATATAGAAAAATGTATTGTTTTCTCACAGTAGAAAAGCACATAGAAAAATATTTTGTATTCTCACAGTCCCCCCTAAAATATTTTTCTATTTGTTTCCCTACAGCTTCCTTTGAGTTTAGTTTCCCATGTGCTTTAGTTTTATGACCGCTACGGCCTTTGGTAGTTTGAGAGCTGTAATCAATGCTGCAACAGCTTCATAGTTCTTTATGGGTGCTCCACTGGCTGTTTGGTAGGCTATTAGTGCTCACAGAGACGTGTATCTGGAGTCCGTGTAGATATTGGCCGTCTTTCCTTCTGCCAGTTCAGAGACTTTAGTGAGAGCCATAAATTCGGCTTCCTGTGCTGACTTGTGTGGAGGCAATAGTTCCGCAATAATGATATCCGGAGGCGCCACAACAGAGTAACTTGTGTGAAACCGTCCTGTCTCATCTGCGTACTGTGAGCTGTCCGTAAAGATGGTCAGACCAGCATCTGGCAATGGTGTCTCTGTAACTGTGGGCAGGTGGGAGAACTCAGATCGCATAAGTTCAAGACAATCATATTCTTGGGTGTCCGGGTCTTCATAACCAATGTCCATAGACCTGGAGCGGATATCCCATATAAAAAAGTATTCCCCTTGAATAAAAAAAAAAAAGCAGATGGATTGAAAGTAGTACAGTGCTGGAGCATAATATTGGAAGGTAGGAGCAAGGCGCACTAGAGTCTTGTATGTCTTTTTGAGGAGATATTCTTCTGTTGACATTGTTCGAAAATGGCCTTGAGATCATGTCGGGCAAGGATAGTGACAGAGTGACCTAGGATAATGTCTTCATTATTTTTCAACAGGTCTGCTACATGTTTCGGAGGAATATAGTAACTTCCATCAGCTGCCAGGAATGGATATAGGAGAACAGGGCTGGGACTGGGTGTACTCAGCACATTGGGTATACCAAGATGGCCGTCTGGGGAGGAGCTTGCCACGTGGGTAACTGCGTCACTGAGTGGAGGCAGGGTGACATCAGAGGGGGTGGAGGTTGTGGAAATACAGGGTGGTGTGGGCGAGGGGTGGGCCGCCCCACAGAAAGCACAGTACATGGCAGTGGGAAGGTTTAGCTGGGCACAGTTTGGGCAGCTAGAACAATGTGGACCCTCGGCGTCATTATAGGGTGGTGGTTGTGGTAGAGACTTGTAGTAAGCATAAAGCAATATATTGTCTTTTTTATCATGTTCTTCTTCCTCCACATAACTTTCTTTTACAATTGTGCAGGGCACTCCATACCAAACTTAGGCTGTCCCAAGTAATCCTGCATCTTTCAAAGTTCCCTTCTGTTCTTCCAATGCCTTATTCCATTGTTCATGTTGTAATTGACCACATTTTGACATACTGCAAATTAGCATTAACTTCTTTTTTTTTTCTCAGAAGTTTCTTGCCATTCTGGTGGGTAACCAAATCACAAGCTTTCATGTGTCCGGGGGTTAAGCCACCATCGGACTTAAAAATGGACTTAAAAGGGAATTTTCCGACCGATTGTGATTCCTGAGACAGTACCTAACACCGTGTCCACTCAGTTGGACACCCAACCAGGACCTTGATTGGCCTTTTCCCACTACTCAGAAGACGGCTAGTCCAAAATCTGTAGCAAGGGCATATACTTTAACCGGGTTTTATGACATTTAAGTCTGCCACTTATTATCAATCAACCGTACCTGGTCTACACAATACAATTCACACTAAAAAACTAGCATCAGGAAATACAACTAGCTAGACATATCCCCAAGAACAATTTCATCAGACAGACACAACCATTTTGGTTTCTTTAAGGTTGCCCAGGAGGAAAGAAATCCGGTTGTAGAGCTAGACCCATGAGACCGACTAGACTACCCCAGGCTAATGGGGGCCGCCCAAGGACACAGATAAGAGAATGATTATAAATCAAAACTTTCACTGCAGTCCATTGGAGTTGATTAGGCTCCGAGTTGGGCAACCTGCAGTCACCACAGGGACGTCCGGTGTCAGTCTCCTTAAGCTGGTGTCACACATAACGACGACGACAACGACGTCGCTGCTACGTCACCATTTTCTGTGACGTTGCAGCGACGTCCCGTCGCTGTCGCTGTGTGTGACATCCAGCAACGACCTGGCCCCTGCTGTGAGGTCGCCGGTCGTTGCTGAATGTCCAGCTTCATTTTTTGGTCGTCACTCTCCCGCTGTGACACACACATCGCTGTGTGTGACAGCGAGAGAGCGACGAAATGAAGCGATCAGGAGCCGGCACTGGCAGCTGCGGTAAGCTGTAACCAGCGTAAACATCGGGTAACCAAGGGAAGACCTTTCCCTGGTTACCCGATGTTTACGCTGGTTACCAGCCTCCGCTCTTGCTGCCAGCGCCGGCTCCTGCACTGTGACATGTGGCTGCAGTACGCATCGGGTAATTAACCCGATGTATACTGTAGCAAGGAGAGCAAGGAGCCAGCGCTAAGCAGTGCGCGCGGCTCCTTGCTCTCTGCACTGTGACATGTAGCTGCAGCACACATCGGGTTAATTAACCCGATGTGTACTGTAGGAGAGCAAGGAGCCAGCGCTAAGCGCGGCTCCCTGCTCTCTGCACATGTAGCACAGCGACGTTATGATCGCTGCTTCTGCTGTGTTTGACAGCTAAGCAGCGATCATAACAGCGACTTACAAGGTCGCTGTTACGTCACCGAAAATGGTGACGTAACAGCGACGTCGTTGTCGCTGTCGCTTAGTGTGACACCAGCTTAAGTCTCCGTTCCTTCCTGGAGCGATTCGAGTCAAGGCACCAGCTGTTAAGGAGAAATTCCACAGTTTTCGGGAAATGTCCTTCTTAACAGTGAATGTCTGCTGTAATCTCAGATTGAAGGTCACTGAGAGCCGGCGGAGAAATTCAGACCACACAATATAGCTGGTATAAATTCCTTTGTCAGTAAGGTGCACACATGTGTGACATGCTTTATTATCACAAGCCTTTTTATACAGCCATAGTGGGTTAATCTTTTAGTAAAATTGCTAAGTATACCATTGGTTATATTAATAGCACATGCAGAAAGCCTGTGACGTTTATCCATTTTTTGGGACTTCCTCTCCATCCCCTCCTGTGTTCCGACTCCATAACTTGCAAGGTGCCTGGCACATAACTCACAGTCATAAATTTGGATTTGCGCGGATACAGCCGTGGCAGACTTCAGTGTCCACATGCTTACAGTATCTTTTTACTTATATAGAAAAGAAAACTTGGTTATATTAAAAGCATATAGAAAAATGTATTGTATTCTCACAGTAGAAAAGCACATAGAAAAATATATTGTATTCTCACAAGATTTTTACCTCAGTATTTCTAAGCCAAAACCAGGAGTGGGTATAAAATACAGAAGTGGTGACGTGTTTCTATTATACTATTCATCTGGCTGTTCCACTCCTGGTTTAGGCTTACAAATACTAAAGTAAAAAAAACTCAACAGTTTCAGGTGGCGGCACATAACTTATGAATAATGTTACAGATATGCAGTTTACTTCAATAGGCGCATCCATGGTTAATTCTCTACCTCCTCAGCTCCCTTCCTTGCAGTACATGTGCAGCAACCTGGCAGGCCAAGAATATATTCACCAATGCTCCTACGTCTGGATTATATGTCAGCCTCAGTACCACTTTGCCTGTTGTCGTTTCAGGCCTACCCATAACCCATAGAAGACTCCTAGACTTCAGGCTCTGTACTTCAGATGCTGAGCTCTCCACTCTATTCTCCTTGTCATGCTACACACTTGGGCTTGCCTGCTGCCTTCAGATCTTTCTGCCACTTCTTAAATCCAATTGCTGGCTTGCTACCTCCAGATTTCCTCTTTAAAGGGAAGATGTCGCATTTTTAATTTTTGTATTAATAATAGTGATCATGAAATCAAGTATTTTTAATACAAATTTAAACTCACTGTTTATTTAGTTTTTATTTAATTCTAGTTTTACTGAAGCACTGGGGGCTGCCATCTTGGATTTGCTGTGTGTAACGACAGTTACTTACCTCCTTTATGGCAGCCCGCAGGGCATTTAATAGTCGGACTACGACCCTATACTTGATACAGGAGCGCTCTCGCTGTCATCTGGACGCACCCCCTGGGCTGTCCAGATCACAGCAGAGGGAGGAGATCTGCGCTATCTTTATGCAGCTCATAGCGTATGCTGTGTGCTGCATTTTCCCGCTCTCACCCGTTCGGCCTGTGTGAATACCGGCACCCCTCCCCTCGCCGACCTGCTACCATCTCCAATGACACCCCCTGCTCTCGCTGTGGGCGTGCATGCAAAGCATTGCGTGCAGGTGTGCATGTATGCAGAGCATTGCATGCGGGCATGCATGCATGCAAAGCATTGAGTGCTCTGAGCTGCTTGACAGCAGCTCAGTGAACATCCAAATCCCATGCAGCTACCGTGGAAACTCTGGGGACACGACGGCTCCCCATTGACTGCTGTGCCCACCTGCCCTCCTCTATATACGGTTCTGGCCCTGCCCCTGGGGCCCGGTGAGCAGAAGAATGAAAGAGGAGGGGCCCTGGCTGCCAGCGAGTCCGGCCCCCCTGTGTGCTTTTGCTCACCGGGTGCGCAGTCCGACGCGCATCCTGCTGAAGCAGTGCAGGGGCTAGGGTTGGCTGGCCCCTCAACACTGCCTGCTCTGCCCCACTGACCCTGCCTCCACTCCAGCACATAGCTAATTTGCATGCTCCGCTCCTTTGCATGCAAATTAACCATGTACAGTAGTCAAAGCGACACTGTCGGACCCCTCTGCTGCATCTGTGACTGGGGCCCGGTGAAGAGGGGCGTCCTGCTGGCCCAGAGCTTAATAAAGCTAAGTAGTTACCCCAGGCCCGGCTGGGCCCCCCTCTTCACCGGGCCCCATACACTAGTCATGTTTGTAATGTCCTGACGGTGGCCATTTGTAGCAAGCTAAACTCCTGAGTTCACAGGGCCAAGTAGCCCCCCTGATGCATTGGATTCTGCAAATTTTCCAGTCTCGCCTGGTGCTGGTGCTCACACCGATCAGACATTCATCACCAAAACTGTAGAAATTAACGTGTGAGAAATTACCTTTAATATTTTAGGAACTGGAAAAATCAAAGTGTGTCCATAGCATTCTCTCCATGTAGAACTGGGCTCATCTGTGACTGAAATTGAGGGGAGAATACCCTCTTGGTAGTCTAAAATAAAAAAAATGTATAATAAATTGTAGCAAAAAAATAATTAAATTTTCTTAAAACTGGTACAAAGATGAAGCCGCATAGACAAAGGGAAAAAGAAACAAATGTAGAAAGCTACAAAAAATATGAAGATTAGCGAATGCCAATGTCTTTACATTTCTATGTTCACATAGTCCGCCTGTTTCTATTCTCACATACGTTGCCTCCTTTGGAGAGCATCTACTTGAAGTTAAGAAAATTACTGACATTATTGCGGCATTGCTCATTATCTCAGCCACATCTTATAGCTGGTGCATACTCGGCTTTACTGTGAAGGGATGATTGCTGTCTGTAGGAACTTCAGACTAGCTTTACACAAGTAATAAGACGTCTTGTGCTTAGTACCCAGCCTGCTGAGCCTCGATTAACCACTTACTCTCTCAACAGACTGAGGCAAGCCAATAGTAATCTGCTTTTCAATTTTAGAGGCCCATGGAGTAAAACCACTTACTCAGAAGTCCGTTACCTGCAGAGAAATGATTTACTTCTTCCCTGCCGAACATCATGCAGAGTTGTGATTAGTCTTTCGCTGTCAGAACCCCAGACATGTGGGGCAGCGACAAACTCTTTCGTTGGTTGACAGACACTTCACAGGAATACATTTTTTCCAAGAGTGAAAAAATGTCACCATAAGAGATGGTTATTCTGGTGGGATCTCACAAGGATTGAAAAGTCAGGGTCACACCACCAACATTGCTATGTATCAAACAACTAAACAAAAGCAGGAACTTTAGGATAAAGATTGAGATCTGTCATAAAAAAAGGACATGAGTCTAAAGGCTACTTTACACACTGCGATATCGGTCCCGATATCGCTAGTGTGGGTACCCGCCCCCATCTGTTGCGCGACACGGGCATATCGCTGCCCGTGCCGCACAACATCGCCCACAGCCGTCACACATACTTACCTGTCCGGCGACGTCGCTGTGACCGGCGAATCGCCTCCTTTCTAAGGGGGCGGTCCGTGCGGCGTCACAGCGACGTCACTGAAACGTCACTGAACCGCCGCCCAATAGCAGCGGAGGGGCGGAGATGAGCGGGACGTAACATCCTGCCCACCTCCTTCCTTCCGCATAGCGGCCGGGAGGCAGGTAGGGAGAGCTTCCTCGTTCCTGCGGCGTCACACGCAGCGATGTGTGCTGCCGCAGGAACGAGGAACAACCTCGTTACTGCTGTAGTAACGAGATTTGAGAATGGACCCCCGTGTCGCCGATTAGCGATTTTGCACGTTTTTGCAACGGCACTCGATGTCACACGCAACGGCATCGCTAATG
Organism: Anomaloglossus baeobatrachus; assembly: GCF_048569485.1. NCBI lineage: Eukaryota > Metazoa > Chordata > Amphibia > Anura > Aromobatidae > Anomaloglossus > Anomaloglossus baeobatrachus. The sequence continues at coordinate 426,496,367 of NC_134357.1, forward strand.
CGGCCGGATGTGCGTCACGAATTCCGTGACCCCAATGACTCCGCATTAGCGATGTCGTAGCGTGTAAAGCCCGCTTAAGCTACATCATGGGTGGTCATACCATTTTCAATAAATACAAGAAATGTTAAAGGAATGTCCAGGATAAAAAAAATAGTCTGTTTTCTAAAACAGCACCCCTTGTGCTCAACATTAGGGATGAGCAAACCCAACGCCTAGTGTCTGGTGCTCAAATCCAAGCACGGGCTTTTCACAGAAGTCTGTGTCCGATTTCGTAATTTGATGCTAAATAAAGCTTGTTTAAAGGCTGCAGCGCAGCCAATCAACAAGCTTTTCGGGTGTGGGCACTTCCGCAAACATCACATCCAAGCCGCGTACTAGCATGGGTGTGATTGGCCGCTGCACCATGTGACCGAGCCTTTATAAATGCCGGATCATGCGCAGCGCCGCCATTTTGCTCTGACTAGCGCAGGGACAGGATGCTGCTTGACAAAGGGACTATGTTAGCTTCCAGTGGCAGTACTCTTAAAAAATGCTCTATGTGTCCACTCTGCACCAGGCTCTGTGAGGGTACTCTTAATAAAGGCTCTATGGGGTGATCTTAAAAAAGGGTCTGCGTGGCCACTCTGCATCATGCACTGTGAGGGTACACTTAAAAAAGAGTTTGTGGGAGTACTCTTAAAAAACCATCCGTGTTGCCACTATGTACCAGGTTCTATGGGGTACTCTTTAAAAAAGGGTCCTCCGAACAGCCTGGATTCAGACGCTTTTCAGACAGATTTTTCTTATACTTAAGTACTGAAGGACAGGCAGCAACAAAATTTTGATTGCAAAAGAAACAAACTCCCACCCTGCGGTGAACCGCAGAAAGCCCAAGCCGAGGTTAGGCCCCCCTAACTGCATGGGTTCATCCACAACCAAGGGAAAGCTTTCGCCCCCAGGGGGTTCTATTGAAAGACGGGTCAAGACAGGTTTATCACTTAGGTGTCTATCAATCTGGATGGCGAAAGCTATAGCAGCCTTTACAACCTCAGGCACTTTGTCCATAGTCACTGCATTTTTTAGCCTTTCAGACAGGTCCTAACAAAAATGGCTTCTAAGGTTGGGGTCATTCCACCTGGTGTCATCTGTGGAATTCTGAACAAAAATCATCTGCTGACCGACCCCTCTGCCAAAGTCTACGTCACTTGGACTCAGCATGGGAGGCTCAGTCCAGGTCATCATAAAAGAGGACATGGGCCACAAAAAACTCATCTAATGACCGAAAGGCCCAAGACAAGGACTCCCTTGCAGGAGTGAGTAAACAATTTCCACTTGCTGTCCCTCACTTCCAGAGGAACAAGAGTGAAACTTGAAGCTTCTCTGAAAACCACAAATTTATCCCTCCCCCAAGAAAACCTGTCTGGGAGAGTCTAGCTTTGAGCTGAGATCAGTAGACCCACAATCTGCTGCACTGACTGCACAACCTGTGACCGCAGATCCATCACTTCCAGAGATAAACTCTGCATCTGTTGTGCAAGAGCAGTGACTGGATTCATATTAGAATCCTGAACAATTGGGTCGGCTATGTCACAATGTGACTTTAGATGTCATTCCGGGTGCGAGAAGTCTCCTGGTGAGCGGTGCTGCACAAACAGAAAACTAGGGAAGCAATACATTGGAAGGCCCTAGCGCTAAGGAGAGGGAAGTGGGGTCACTTCCTAACACTAACCTGAGGCTGATCCCTGCACTCCCCAAGATTTCTAGATGGGTCCTTCTCTCCGTGCGCCATTACATGCCTAGGTCATTTCTGGCTCTGAACTCACCCGCACAAGTGTGAAGGCCAGCAAGACACTAGTCTTGCCACTGCAATAAGTCAACACTAGGAAGGTAAGACAAACTGGTGGAGAAAGGCACAACAAATAGCATTCCATGGGTTTCTCCAGTAGGAAACTTCTCAGCTGCAACAAAAACTAAGCTTCTCCAGAGACAGGCTCCTTCAAAGTGGACAGTATATAATGAACTTTATTCGACATTGGAAGTAGTGAGGAGTGCATATTTATAGAAGTGAATGTCTGCAGCTGAGATTACAACTACCTGCTAAATCCCAGCAGGATAGAAAAGAACCTGAAAAGCTTTAGCACTGGATGAAATTAAATTAGCTACAAATCAGTGTAAACGATGAGAGGACACTAAAGAGGATGTGATCAATTATATGCCGTGACCTTCTAATCCCAGATCCCCCGAAGATCACATCAGGCCATGACACACTCGTGACACTCTTTTGCTGTGATTTCAACCTGTCTTTCCCCCTCCCGAGCAACAGGGCTACCTGGCTCCCTACAAAGAGAGGATGTGACAGCACCACCTTCAGCAGTGCCACCGAGCATCTCCATCCTATGAAATGCATCGAGCTCTCCATCCCCCAAACACTAGAGAGAAAGAGGAAGCACCTTCCTAGCCACCCACAAGCCTTGGTCGCATTTCAAAATTCCTGGCCAAACCGGACCCTGAACCCCATATAAGTAAATGGGGACCCAAACTTTGGTGCTGTAAAATGCTCATAGTAAGGGCTAGGGGGCTGCAAAAGGAAACAAAATGGGGCAATTACCCTGCAAACATGTGGACAGGGAGTATAATTTTTTAAAAAAAAGTTGTTTGCTTCTGCCTATTTTTAATAGGGTAAAGCAAGTAAAGCAGATTTCTGCAGGCTGCAACCCTCAGTTGCATTACCTTGGCTGCTTATTAAAAATAGAGGGGATCCCACACCATTTTTTTAATTACTTATTTAAATAATTATAAACAAAGGAGGTCTGGTCCCCCCTATTCTCTTAACCAGCCAAGGTAAAGCATACAGGTGGGGTCAAGTATTATCAAGTTGGGAAGGCCCATGGTTATTTGACTCTTCCCAGCCTAAAAATAGCATCCCACAGCTGTCCCAGAAGTAGCACATCTCATGAGATAAGCAACTTCTGGTGCTTTGCCCGCCTCTTCCCTGTCCTGGTATATTGGCAATTGGGATAATAGTTTTGGGGTTGATATCAGCTGTGAGTTGACAAGCCCAGGGGTTAGTAATGGATAGATGTCTATCCTTTACTTCCATTACTAACCCAGAAAGTGTAGAGTTATAAAACACAGACACTGGGGAAAAAAAAGTTTATTTGAATAAAGACTCCCTCATCACTTTCTTGTTCACCAATTGATTCCTGTGGAGCTTAGTTCTGAGAACGAGGCTCCATATTTCACTCCCAGTCAGTGGCAGAACCTGAGTTTCTCAAGCTCATGTTAATTTAATGGGGTTCTATGGGCTTTGTGGGGAAACTCTGTAAACAGGCTCTGTTGCTTCACTCTTAAAATGTTGGCTCTGTTCTGGGAACTCTGAAATGTAAAAAGCAAACAAAACAAAAAAAATAATACATAAATGAAAACAAACAAACAAAATAATAAAAAAATTAAAAAAAAACAAAAATAATAAAAAAAAAAAACAAAAAACAAATTTCCTTTTTCTCCGCCTATTCCATGTACACTCTCCCATGATGGACAAAGCAGGGCACGAATAGCTGTGAGTGATTCCAGGTAGAGGAGGTGAATAGCCAATCAGGAGAGGGCGTGCAGTCTGCGCAGTGCAGCAGTGAAAGAAAAATGAGCAAATGCAAAATAGTGCAGGGAGCAGGTGAAGGAGCAGAGAGCACAGAGGAATCAGAGAGAAGAGCAAACAGGAAGAAGAAAAATAAAAAAGTTATAGCTCTCAGAATACAGCAATGCAAAAACGTTTTTTTTTTCCTATAAAAGTCTTTATAATGTATAAGCGGTAAACATAAAAAAGTCATATAATGTTGTCTCGCTGTAATCGTACTGACCTGAAGAATAAAGCTATCTTATCACTTTTATGAAATGGTGAATGGCATAAGAAAAAAAACAAACATTTCCTGAATTCCTGTTTCTTCATCATGATTCTACCTTATAAAAAGGGGAATAGAAAGCAATAGAAAATACTATGTGGCCCAAAATGATACCAGTAATAACTCCAACTCATCCCGCTAAAAACAAACTCTCATATGTTAGCAGAATAATGAAACAACTATACTGTAGAATTCAAAATTCGGTGAAAAAACTTTTACTTTGTAAAAAAGCATTGTTTATTGTGATAGTACCCATATCTTAGAAAAAAAAAATAATCTAGTATCGCTGTAGTTGTACTGATCTGAGGAATAACGCCGCCTAATCATATATACTAAAAGGCATAAAATAAATAAATAAATAAATAAAGCCAATTCTTCAACTGCTGTTGATTTGTTTATTCTGCCTCCCATACATCAAAGTACAGTGCGACATATTTATCCTACACCGAGCGCTTACACTGGAGATTACATGTAGATCTCTAAAAAACGTGATTCAAACAAAATTCTCAGTGGAAAATGTTAGGGGTACTTTGCGCGTTGCAACATCACTAGCATCAGCTAGCGATGCCGAGCGCGATAGTACCCGCCCCCGTCGCACATGCGATATCTTGTGATAGCTGCCGTAGCGAATATTATCGCTATGGCAGCTTCACACGCACTTACCTGCCCTGCGATGTCGCTCTGGCCGGCTACCCGCCTCCTTCCAAAGGGGGCGGGTCGTGCGGCGTCACAGCGACGTCACACGGCAGGCGGCCAATAGAAGCGGAGGGGCGGAGATGAGCGGGACGTAAACATCCCGCCCACCTCCTTCCTTCCGTATAGCCGGTGGAGGCAGGTAAGGAGATGTTCCTCGCTCCTGTGGCTTCACACACAGCGATATGTGCTGCCGCAGGAACGATGAACAACATCGTATCTCCTTTTGGTGCGACATTAGGAAAATGACCGATGCTACACAGATCACCGATTTTCAACGCTTTTGCGATCTTTTATTGGTGCATCTAGGCTTTACACGTTGCGACGTCGTTACCGCCGCCGGATGTGCGTCACTTTCGATTTGACCCCGACGATATCGCAGTAGCGATGTCGCAGCGTGCAAAGTACACCTTACCATAATGAGGCAGAGTGGGTCACTTTGTACTCCTGTTTGGCCTCTGGTGTCCATCTTATTAGAAGTGGACAAAAGTGTGGACATCGCTGAACAAAGGCCAAAGAGAATCCGGAATAACTTTGCTGCCTCACTAGTAAATGGATCCGTCAGGCGTTTCACCTTAATCAAGTCATAAATGGATGATTCTCGTGACGTCCATTTTTTTTCTCACAGACAAAGACTTGCATTGGTGAGTCTCTGGCATTTTATGCAACCATAAGCAGCATGCTGCGATGTTTTTCCTCCAACTAACAACAGCTGAGGAAAACAAAATCGCATATCAGCACTGACTTATTGTTTAACATTGGTGCAACTAAAATCAAATTTTTTCATTGAATAGCATGCGCTGTTTTTATACGTAGATCTGAGCGAATCCTTATACACGCACCCCATGTCCTTCTCTCAGACCTTCTCACTGCTGACTCCTCTAACCAAGAAGTAACTCCCTTCTTATTCCCAAATACTCCTCCCATCTGCAGGTCTGACTGTGATTCCAACAGATGCTGTGTGGGGGCGGGGTCTGATTGCAGCAAATCAGAGACGCCGATAAGCAGGGAAAGCAGTGAATATGTATGAGGGTTAATCAGCGGCCCCAGATATACAAATATGGGAGCAGTTACAGCTGCGGGGAGACTCAGTAAGTATGGCGTGCTGTAACTGTGACGCCCTGGCAAAACCAGGTTGTCACAGAGCCTGCACAAATCCACCAAAATTCAGGCCATTCTCTTCTTTGGCACCAACACAGTCCTCACACAGGTATACACCAGCCAATTAGGCCCTAGTCACCACCCCCCCATGACAAAGCGAGGGAACAAGACAAGACAGTGAAGTGGAGGAGCAGAGCAGAGGAGTTGGAGCTCCAGTCTAGTGAGTGGAGAGCTGAGAGGAGGAAGTTGGAGCTCCCTGGAGAGGGTGGTAGTCGGGGATGGAGCCCTGGACCACCGGACGACTGGACTAGCTACGCTGACTAGGTGGCAGTGAGGGCCACAGGCGACGGAGATCCGGTCGCGAGGAACCTGAGGTAGACCGGGGCAGGGTTGTAGCCCGCCGGTGCTGAGAGAGAGGATCCGGTCTGGAGGCCGTTACAAGCGGACTAGTCCAAGCAAGAGAGACAGACAGAAAGTGCAGGAGAAAAGGCCCCTGGCTGTATATCTGTGTGCGGGACCAGCAGAGGCTCCTGGCATCTGGCCTTGGTTCACAATACGGACTCTGTGTGGTTACTGACCCTCCAAATCATCAGCAGCTCATCCAGCACCACGACAACCGAACTGTGAGTTTCCTGCTCCCTGCAATCCCTCACCGTTCCCTGGGCCCCGGGACTACACCTCCCCTACCCGTGGCGGGCATCCAACCTTGTTGCCCCGCTCCATCAGCACTGGGCGGCCACCTACAAGGCAGCGGCGGTGTCACCATCCCTCACCGCAATCCATGGGTGGCGTCACTGACAAAGACTCTATTCCCTGTAAATAACCCCTTTTCACTCGTGGGCGACGAACCTGGTTAATAGCGTTTTCTGACATGACAGGTTCCCATTAATGCTTCGGTGTTCTGCATTTACATTATAATTTCACTCTCCTAACACAGGTAAATTAATCTCGCTTTAGCAGAGTATAAGAATTTAATTATATGAAACATCACATATATACACTACAGCAATAAAGAGAATTTTGTTACTTACCGTAAATTCTTTTTCTTATAGTTCTGTATTGGGAGACCCAGACCATGGGTGTTTAGCTTCTGCCTCCGGAGGACACACAAAGTACTACACTTAAAAGTGTAGCTCCTCCCTCTGAGCTTATACACCCCCTGGTAGCCAGTCCTAGCCAGTTTAGTGCAAAAGCTGAAGGAAAATAGCCACCCACAAGTAGAACCGAGTAAGAACCGGAACAACCGGAGACTCTGTCCACGACAACAGCCGGTGATAACACACGGAACAAGAAAATTGCCAACAGGCAACAGGGAGGGAGCTGGGTCTCCCAATACGGAACTATAAGAAAAAGAATTTACGGTAAGTAACAAAATTCTCTTTTTCTTTATTGTTCTTTTGGGAGACCGAGACCATGGGACGTTCCAAAGATGTCCCTGGGTGGGAATAAACAGAAAAAACTAAGAAGTAGGCGGAGCCTAACTTCACAAATGGGCGACAGCCGCCTGAAGGATGCGTCTGCCCAAGCTCGCATCTGCCGAAGCATGAGCATGCACTTGGTAGTGCTTCGAAAAGGTATGCAGGCTAGTCCAAGTGGCAGCCTGACAGACTTGTTGAGTCGTAGCCTGGTGCCTAAAAGCCCAAGAGGCACCGACAGCTCTGGTCGAGTGTGCTTTGATCCCCAGCGGGGGAGGCACCTGAGTACTCTGGTAGGCGTCCGAAATGGTAGATCTAATCCAACGGGCCAAGGTCGGCTTAGAAGCAGAGAGCCCCTTGCGCCGCCCTGTGGTTAGCACAAAAAGAGAGGTGCACCGCCTAAGCGCAGCGGTGCGAGCCACATAAATCCGGAGAGCACGCACCAGATCTAGAGTATGCAGCGCTTTCTCAAAGCGATGAACAGGGGCCGGACAGAAGGAAGGCAAGGAAATATCCTGGTTAAGGTGGAAGGGAGAGACCACCTTAGGAAGAAAGTCCGGGGTCGGAAGGAGAACCACCTTGTCTTGGTGAAAAAACAAAAAAGGTGACTCCGAGGAGAGCGCAGCCAAATCAGAGACTCTCCTGAGAGAAGTTATGGCAACTAGAAAGGCCACCCTTTGAGAAAGACGATACAAAGAAACCTCCCTAAGAGGCTCAAAGGGGGGTTTCTGCAATACCGTGAGGACCAAGTTAAGGTCCCAGGGATCCAAGGGCCGCCGATAAGGCAGAATGATGTGAGACGCACCTTGCATGAAGGTGCGGATCTGAGCTAGCCGGGCGAGACGCCGCTGGAACAGCACTGATAGAGCTGAGACTTGTCCCTTGAGAGAGTTGAGGGACAGTCCTAGCTGCAGACTGGACTGTAAAAAAGACAGAAGGGTCAGCAACGAGAATGGCCAAGGAGAATGGCCGGAAGAGCGACACCAGGACAGGAAAATTTTTCAAGTCCTGTGATAGATCTTGACGGAGGAAGACTTACGGGCCCGAGTCATAGTGGAGATGACTTCAGGAGGAATACCAGAAGCCGTCAAAATCCAGGACTCAAGAGCCACGCCGTCATTTTGAGTGCCGCAGAATTCGGGCGGAAAAACGGACCTTGCGAGAGCAGGTCTGGACGGTCCGGAAGATGCCATGGCATCTCCACGGACAGTTGGAGCAGGTCCGGATACCAAGCTCGCCTGGGCCAGTCCGGTGCAATGAGGATGACTCGACGGCCCTCCATTCTGATCTTGCGCAGGACTCTGGGCAAGAGAGCTAGAGGGGGAAACACGTAGGAAAGACAAAACTGGGACCAGTCTTGAACCAGAGCGTCCGCGGCGAAGGCCTGAGGATCGTGGGAGCGAGCCACGTAAACCGGAACCTTGTTGTTGTGGCGGGATGCCATTAGGTCCACGTCCGGACTGCCCCACTTGCGGCAGATTGACTGAAACACTGCCGGGTGCAGGGACCACTCGCCACCGTCCACGGATTGACGGCTGAGATAATCTGCCTCCCAGTTTTCTACGCCAGGGATGTGGACTGCGGATATGGTGGACTTGGATATGGTGGACCTCCAACATTGCCAGGTGGCTGCGTGTCCCGCCTTGGTGATTGATGTAGGCAACCGCTGTCGCGTTGTCTGACTGGACTCGAATGTGCCTGCCCGCCAACAGGTGGTGAAAGGCTAGGAGAGCTAGAAGCACAGCTATGGTTTCCAGCACATTGATTGAAAGGGCTGACTCGGACGGAGTCCAAGTGCCCTGAGCTCTGTGGTGGAGATGTACCGCTCCCCAGCCGGATAGGCTGGCATCCATGGTGACAATCACCCAGGACGGAGCCAGGAAGGAGCGCCCTTGGGACAGGGAGTGGGGTCGAAGCCACCACTGAAGAGAGCTCCTGGTCCGTGGCGACAGAGCCACTAACCTCTGTAAGGAGGAAGGCCGCTTGTCCCAACAGCGGAGAATGTCCAGCTGCAGAGGACGCAGATGGAACTGGGCAAAGGGAACCGCCTCCATGGAAGCCACCATTTGACCCAGCACCTGCATCAGGCGCCTGAGGGAATAACGGCGGGACCTCAGGAGAGAGCGCACCGCTAGCCAGAGAGACTGCTGTTTGATTAAGGGCAACTTCACAAGTGCCGGCAAAGTCTCAAACTGCATCCCTAGGTACTTGAGACTCTGAGTCGGAGTCAGAGTGGATTTGGGAAGATTGACAATCCACCCGAATTGGGCTAGGGTGGCGAGAGTGAGCGAAACACTCCGCTGACAGTCTGCGCTGGATGGACCCTTGACCAGAAGGTCGTCCAGATAAGGAAGCACTGCTAACCCCTGGAGGTGCAGGACCGCAATCACTGCCGCCATGACCTTGGTGAATACCCGAGGGGCCGTGGCTAACCCGAAGGGGAGAGCCACGAATTGGAAATGATCCTCTTCTATCGCAAAACGTAACCAACGCTGATGTGACACTGCGTTTGGCACATGTAGATAGGCATCTCTGATGTCGATGGATGCCAGGAACTCCCCTTGGGTCATAGAGGCAATGACTGATCGCAGAGACTCCATGCAAAAATGCCGCACCCGGACATCCTTGTTGAGAAGCTTGAGATCCAGGATGGGCCGGAAGGTACCGTCCTTTTTTGGAACTAGGAAGAGATTTGAGTAAAAACCTCTGAACCGTTCCTGAGCGGGAACTGGGACAATCACTCCATTTGCCTGCAAGGACGCCACGGCCTGCGAGAAGGCGGCAGCCTTGGAGCAGGGGGGGTTGAGAGAAAAAATCTGTTTGGAGGGCTGGAAGAGAATTTTATCCTGTAGCCGTGAGATATGATGTCTCTCACCCACTGATCGGAGACTTGCTTTAACCAAGCGTCGCCAAAGTGGGAGACCCTGCCACCGACTAAGGACATGGCTGGAGCGGGCCGAGAGTCATGAGGAAGCTGCCTTAGTGGCAGAACCTCCTGTGGTCTTCTGCGGATGCGCTTTTGGGCGCCAGTTGGATTTCTGATCCTTGGCTGAGTTAGCGGACGAGGCGGAAGGCCTAGAGGATGACCAGTTGGAGGAACGAAAGGAACGAAACCTCGATTGATTCCTACCCTGGGCGGGTTTCCTGGTCTTGGTTTGTGGCATGGAAGTACTCTTCCCGCCAGTAGCTTCTTTAATGATTTCATCCAGCTGTTCACCAAACAGCCGTGAACCAGCAAAAGGGAGCCCAGCAAGAAAATTCTTGGAAGAAGCATCTGCCTTCCACTCTCGAAGCCACAAAATCCTGCGGATAACAAGAGAATTAGCTGAAGCCACCACAGTGCAGTGAGCAGCCTCTAGCATGGCAGACATGGCATAAGATGAAAAGGCTGAAGCCTGAGCAGTTAAGGTAACCAGCTCAGGCATAGATTCCTTGGTGAGGGAATGCATCTCCTCTAGAGAAGCAGAGATGGCTTTGAGAGCCCACACTGCTGCAAAAGTTGGGGAAAACGCGGCCCCCGTAGCTTCATACACAGATTTGGCCAGAAGGTCAATCTGACGGTCAGTGGAATCCTTAAGTGAGGTGCCGTCAGCCACCGACACAACGGTCCGGGCTGATAGCCTAGACACCGGAGGGTCTACCTTTGGGGAGTGAGACCACTCCTTGACCACCTCAGGTGGAAATGGAAACCGGTCATCAGAACCACGCTTTGGAAAGCGTTTGTCAGGGCAGGGCCTGGGTTTGGTCACAGCGGTCTGAAAACTGGAGTGGTTAAAGAACACACTCTTCCCTCTCTTAGGCGAGGTAAACTGATGTTTTTCTGCCAAAGAGAGTTGCTACTCTGACACTGGCGGATTGAGATCCAGCACAGAATTAATAGAAGCAATCAAATCACTAAGATCTGAGTCACCCTCAGAGAAATCGATGGGATACATAGCCTCCGAGCCCCCAGTGAGGGCATCCTCCTCATCTTGAGAGTCAGCTCTTGAGACAGAGCCGTGGGATGGGGAGGGGGAGGAAACCCTGCGCCTTCTCTTAGAAGGACGGGGTCTGGGATCAGATGATGAATCCGTGAGCTCTGATGGACGGAGGTCAGAGGATAGGAGTCCTCTGTCAAGAGTATTAGAGGCACCCTGTGAGGGGGGCTGATGCATATTCATCAAAGTCCTGGACAAAAGTCCCATGGACTCAGCAAATGACTGGGATATGGACCTAGAAAAGGACTCTACCCAGGCCGGGGGTTCAATCACAGGTGCAGCAGCAGCCTGAGAGACCCCTGGGGGTGAGACTCCAGGCTGTAGCACCGCCAAGTTAGAGCAACCATCACAGTGTGGATAAATGCTCGGCTCAGACATCAGGAGCTTACATGCAGTGCATGCAGAATAAAGCTTTGGAGCCTTGCTCCTTGTGTGAGAAATGCTGCTGGAGTGGGGGCTTTGCAGAGAATGAACCCCAGGGAGATTATACAGAGGTCCACAACCGGAGACCGGCTGTGGCTTACCAGACCGCTGAGCACGGTGTTGTGTGCCCTCCAGATCCCGAAGCCCGGTCCCCCAGAGCGCAGCACCTCAGCAGAGATGCAGAATGCAGGATGTCCCAGAGCAGAGTGAACTCTGCCTGAGAAATGGCCGCCGGAGCGAAGAGAGGGGGCGGGACTAGGGGCGTTCCTATAAAAGAGCGGGAACTGGAGGGCTATAGAGACCTGCCGGGAAGGAGGGACGCCCCAGCAGTGGGGAGTGTCCCTCCCCTGTGTAGAACGGCCGCCGGGAGGAGCCGAACCTGTCCCTCTGCATGAGTGACATGCGAGGGCAGGAAAACGAAACTAGGCCTCCGGCGAAGCCGGGGCCTAAATTTAAGCGGCGAGGCCGACAAGCAGGCACCATCGGCGCGGTTCTCGGGCAAAAGCTGGAGAACCCACCGGAAAAGTTAAAAATAATCACATACAGCATACTCTCCCCTTACAATAAAGAACCGGGACCCCCAACATAAACGTCTCAGGTACTTAGCTGCTGAGACGCAGGGCCATGTCCCTGGGGATGAGCGCTCCGGTCCAACAGAATCCTCAAGGGGCTGTGGATGGAGACCGGACTCCTGCCAGGCATGGAGACCGTGCTGGCTCCCACTTCAAGCCAGAGCCCAGAAGGGATGGTGAAGGAGCGCGGCAAGTAAGGCTTCAGCCTTGTAAATCAACCTTAACAACACCACCGACACAGTGGGGTGAGAAGGGACAGACATGGACCCGCTTTTCTTCAAACTCTTTCCAAAAGTCAAACAATCAGATGAGAATGCATGTGTGGATGTATGACCTCCTGAACACAAAGCGATAAACTGGCTAGGACTGGCTACCAGGGGGTGTATAAGCTCAGAGGGAGGAGCTACACTTTTAAGTGTAGTACTTTGTGTGTCCTCCGGAGGCAGAAGCTAAACACCCATGGTCTGGGTCTCCCAAAGGAACGATAAAGAAATTACATTTGTCATCCTATATTCACTATTAGGTCGGTGTCTCACTTGCGAGTGCCTCAAGTGTATCTCGCGTGAGTCTCGCGGTGCATCACCCGGCACGAACTCACATTCTCCTCACAGAAGCGCCTCAGCTGCATAGAGATACATGCAACCAACCCGCTCCTGTGAGGAGAGTGTGAGTCCGTGGCGGGTGATGCACCGCGAGACTCGTGCGAGATACACGCGAGGCACTCGCAAGTGTGACACTGGCCTTATATTAATGCATCAAAATCAATTTCTTTTTCAAGGCCTTTTTATTCTACCATACTCTTAGAACTTTTCAGAATGAAGTTGCAATGTGCATATGCGACCTGCACTCTATTCATTCGCATTCATTCCCTATGGGACTGACGAGTGCTGCGCTCTGCTTTCTGTCTGCAGCCCCATAGAGAATTAAGGGAGAGGATGTTGAGCGTCAAACTGGCCGCACCATTTTGTAACAGGGATAAAAGATCCCTGTTGGTGATAAACGTTCAGGGGGAAACCCACTGATCAGCAAGTAATCATCTCTACTATGGACAGTTGGTAACTTCTTTTCACTGGACAACCCCTTTAAATTTTTGAACAAATCAATAGTTTTGTGAAAATGATTTGTATCTCATTGTGACTTATTTTCCAAATTCACATTTTTAGTCTCATCTTTACTTTGAGAGAAAAAAAAAACGGAAAGTTCTGCCTTTCTCCTGTGGGAGAGCATTTTAATGTTATTGCGAATGAGAGATATATTTAAGATGCTAGTTTAGAGCCCTTAGAGATGAATAAAAAATGTGATTTGTAACCTTTTCACTCTCTTGATAGGAAGTAAACATCCCTTTTATGATAATTATATGCAAGGCAAGAATAAATAGTAAAAATGAAGACGTTTATTTCTTCACAATATAGAAAAGCAAATACAAAAACTAAAAGATGGATAAAGCTGTGTGGGCATTATTGGGTTAGGCCCATAGGATATAATGAAGATGCATAAGATTAATCTTTTGGAGATACTGCCATTTTATTTTGTTTTTCTGCTTTTGCTTTTTTCCTTCCAAGAGTCATAACTTTTATATTTTTCCATTGATAAAGCTATATGATGTCCCGAAGGAGTACATGTGCTGTATGGTTACATTGGTTGTATACATCTGTATTTGCCGCATTCCTACCGATGGTACCCGGAGTGCTGTCTCTCGTACAATCACTAGCAATTGCCATTGAACCCATACTAAAAAATATCTAATTATTGTCAAACATGGATTATTATTTTAATCTATTACCCCAGCAAATAAATATTTTAGTTTAATGCAATAAAGGTTAAGTTTTATTGATCTTTTAGAAAGGGGGTAATGTCTCTGGAAGAACTTTATCCTTTTAGGCTCTTTTGAAATATAGGGATCTGTAGCCCTCATGCATTATGGTCCATAGATTGTAGCATTTCTATACACATCTACTATCCCCATATGAAACAAAATAAACCTCCACACAGTGTTATAACCAATTTTTTGCCTCAGACAGCAGGGGAGAATTTCTTCCTCTGTTCTCGAGGCAATAGGTCTCAGAGAGGACCTCTCTGTTAGACTTTCAGTGATCCAATTCAGTTGAGGGTATGGTCAAATTATCATTGGCACAATTCAAAAGAAGTAAAATTTAGCATAAAGAGGATACTACCGCTGCGCTAATGAACTCTTATGCTGTGGTCAAGATAAGATAAATAAACAAACCACAGAACACCTTAGGTATAACTAAAATAATAATGCACTGCCCAAAGGCACTCACTGCGACCATGTATGACTGGGAGTGTAGATCAGGAAGCCTCCAGGATCAGGCTGGTAGCGATCGATCAGTATTGTGCAGAAAAGAACTTCCAGAGTTGATTCTGAGTGAACTCCTGTTAGGAAGTGCTCAGCAGATTAGTGCTTGTAATTATGCCAACCTCAGAGACGGACTTCGGTGCGGGTTACTGTGAGGGTCTATCCCAGCACAGTATAGCGAGCCCCCGGTCTGCTGGGCGCAATGCTGCTGCTGGACGGCTTGGCCGTCGGCGCCCCCAACACTGCAAAGCGCTCAATGCAGAACACGCAGAAGCAGGAGGGGTGACGTCACCACTGAGTATGGCAGCCTGCAAGGGCCAATCCGACTCGTTTCGAAACTGACTAGTTTCTTACTAAGGGTTCAAAAATTTAGCATAAGATGTTGAAAAAGTTAATTTTAATTACCGCTTTTTGTTTTTCTACCTAAATATCAAAACTTTTTCCCTCATCTCGACCATTGTAGGGCAATCTGCTTCTTAATTGCATGGTGCTTACCTTCTCCTCTTTATGTGCGTGTTAACTTTATGCGCTATTTTGGTATAATCCCATTTTATGGTTTCTGAGTTGACTTGCATGAGAATGTAAAGTAATGACAGAATAAAGTATAAGTGCTCACATAACAGTCTCCATGCATGTCCTGGGAGAAAGGATATAAATTGCTTGTCCACTTTGGTTATTCCATTTTGTTAGAGTTAGGCTGCTTTCACATATTAGGTTTTTTTGCATCAGGCTCAATCCGGCTCAAAAATCTATGCCACGGATGCGGTGAAAAAAACGGATCCGTTGCATAAGTTTTTCCATGCGGCCCGTTCATTTTTTGACGGATCCAGTTTGATAATGAGCATGCGCAGTTCAAAAAAACGCATCCGGCAACCAGATGCGTTTTTTTGCCGCAGGACGCCGCATCCGGTGTCCATAAGCTTGCATTATAAATCACGCCAGATCCGGCGCGATGTGGTTTTTCACCGCAGACCAAAAACGCTGCAAGCAACATTCCATCCAGCCGCCGCATTGGCTAAATATGCCGCATCCGACAAAAAACAGACTCAACGCAAGGCCATGCGGCACAATCCGGCACTAATGCAAGTCTATGAGGAAAAATCGCATCCGGCGGCAAAAAAAACAGATGCGTTTTTTCTGCAAAGCGCCGGATTGTGCCTGATTGCAAAAAACTGATGTGTGAAAGCAGCCTTATCCCACTATTATTGGGGATCCCACACCCAAGAATGTCCCCAAGTCGTCTTGTTGCTCGAACCCCCCGGCAAAAAGCTATAACCTATGGGAGAACCTCAAAAGCAAGTGGAAAAAGTAATATACAATTCCCATTTAAATCAAAGCACTGTCCAAGTAATTAAAAGACATGGAAGTTCTCCAGTGAGTAAGGGGCACTTTGCACACTGCGACATCGCAGGTGCGATGTCGGTGGGGTCAAATTGAAAATGACGCACTTCCGGCATCGCAGGCGACATCGCAGTGTGTAAAGGCTGGATGATACGATTAACGAGCGCAAAAGCATCGTAATCGTATCATCGGTGCAGCGTCGGCGTAATCCATGATTACGCTGACGCGACAGTCCGATGTTGTTCCTCGCTCCTGCGGCAGCACACATCGCTGTGTGTGAAGTCGCAGGAGCGAGGAACGTCTCCTACCGGCCTCACTGCGGCTTCCGTAGGATATGCGGAAGGAAGGAGGTGGGCAGGATGTTTACATCCTGCTCATCTCCGCCCCTCCGCTCTGATTGGCCGCCTGCCGTGTGACGTCGCAGTGACGCCGCACGACCCGCCCCCTTAACAAGGAGGCGGGTCGCCGGCCACAGGGACGTCGCACGGCAGGTGAGTGTGTGTGTGAAGCTGGCGTAGCGATAACTTTCGCTACGCCAGCTATCACCACATATCGCTGCTGCGACGGGGGCGGGGACTATCACACTCGGCATCGCAGCATCGGCCTGCGATGTCGTAGTGTGCAAAGCCCGCCTTACACACTCTTTGTCGGCACTGTCTATTCTTACTAATAGGAATAGGTTCTGAATGCCAATTCCCAAGCTATGATCTCAGGAATTCATAAGATGATACTGTATATCAATATGCACTTCATTTTACATTTCCCATTCACTCTTTTGCTCTATTTGTAACCGATGTAGCTCAATGATGTCCTCATGAGTCACAACCAACTTTAATTTTAAAGTGGAAGCACCTCTACACACCTTGACTGAACCTCAAATTAATGTTCCCTTACTAATTTAGTAATCCTCATCATACTCTCTGATATCGACCTAGCCTCGCACCCATGATAATTTTGCCTTCTTCCTGGTATCAAGATTAAGTTGGCGTGCACTCAGTCTAAAAATGGAGGTGCATGTAGACGGGATGTAATCCCTCGTTGTCTGTTTAAGGCTGCTTTCACACCTCCGGTTTTAGCAGAGCCAGCCAATGCGGCTCTAAAACCTATGCAACGGATGCGGTGACAATACCGCATCCTTTGCATAAGTTTTTGACATCCGGTGTTTGCCGCTTGCAGCACGCTACTGAGTATGCGCAGTGGAAAAAAACGCATGCAGCGGCCGGATGCGTTTTTTGCCGCAGGACGTCGCATGCGGCGTCCATAGGCATGCATTGCAAATCGCGCCGCATCGGCCGGATGCGGCACGATGCGTTTTTTTTGCCGGACAAAAAAACGTGCCAGGCAGCATTCCATCTGGCTGCCGCATCGGCTAAATCTGCCGCATGCGGCAAAAACCGGACCGAAAGCAAACCCATGCGGCACAATCCAGCACTAATGAAAGTCTATGCAAAAAAACCGCAACCAGCGGCAAACAAAAAAGGTTGCGGTTTTTCTGCAAAGCGCCAGATTGTGCCGCACAGGAAAAACCGGATGTGTGAAAGCAGCCTAAGAAGATCACCGCACTCTCAAATTGTGGTTTTGCTGAATTTTATTTTTACATATGCTGGACACATAGACAATGGTGCTGGGAATGGGGATAAATGAGACAACATTTGGACCCTCGTGGGTCTTATTCACGCTGTTGCTTGGAGATGATGAATTGATAAA
This sequence comes from Anomaloglossus baeobatrachus, assembly GCF_048569485.1. Taxonomy (NCBI): domain Eukaryota; kingdom Metazoa; phylum Chordata; class Amphibia; order Anura; family Aromobatidae; genus Anomaloglossus; species Anomaloglossus baeobatrachus. The sequence goes on from NC_134357.1 coordinate 426,513,791, forward strand.
TTCTGGCGCTCCTGTGCTTACGTCTCGCTTCTGGAGTGGTAAACAAGACCCAAGAGGGTCGAAACGTTGTCTCTTTTGTCACCATTCCCAGCACCATTGTCTATGTGTCCTGCATATGTCAAAATGAAATCCTTCCTGGTATTGACATTTGGCTATCCTGACCTATACATTTGTGTTTGTTGCCCCTCCCTGTCCACTATCTGTCATAGGGCACTTTTGCCAATGACCGAGGGGATTGCAATGTGGGGTTCTAGTTTAAAAATCCCAAACCTCAGTGAGAGGTCAAAGGTAAAAAACTCCCAAAGTATTTCATTATTATTTCAAACCAACCGTACTATTGCAGAGATATGGAACTTCTTAATTAGTACAAATTTTTATGCTCTTTGACAACAGGGCGTGGCTCACAGGACTTTCTGGGGGCGTGTCTTTAGACTGCTTGCATTAATATCCAGTGAGCAACACCCCCTTAGTAAAAACCATAAAAAGTAGCATTTAATTAAAAAAATCCATGTCTGTGGAATCATGTGGCAGATTTATAAAAGAAAAAAAATGGAAGACTGGGCAGAAGCGGTATTAAAATAACTGTTCACTTTCAACATGGTGACAGGTGCTCCTTAAGTTTTATTGTTTAACATGTTTTTACTTTTCTGAATAAAAAAACATTCTTAGAAGAATATATTACTACGGTAGAACATATGTGATAACAACTAGGGAATAACAAAATACATGCACATAGACTGTCGGTAGAATATATTAAAATTGGCGTGACAATTTTATATCCACAAAATAATAATTAGATGCAAACTAAACAGTGATACCAAATTCTTAAATCCTGTTAAGTTCATGCAGAAAGTTGTTACTCTGCATCTACAAGTCTGGCAGAATAAGAAGCTTATAAGGAAAACTCATATGAGTTACTAAGGATATATACAGTATCTTTGTTGACTTCATGGAAACTTTTTTGTCAAAAACAAATAAATGTTCATGAGAGGAAACTAATTTCACAAGTGCACTAGCTTGTTGTGGATACAATTTTAATTGCATAGACTGATCTTAAAGGGATCCCCCGTCAGGTTCCCTATGTCCTCTAAAGGTTGCTTTACACGCTGCGGCATCGCTACCGATATATCGTCGGGGTCACATCGTTAGTGACGCACATCCGGCGCCGATAGCGACATCGCAGTGTGTGACACCAATGAGCGATGATCAACGATCGCAAAATCGTCCAAAAATGGTGATTGTTGACACGTCGCTCCTTTCCTTAATATCGTTGCTGCTGCAGGTATGATGTTGTTTGTCGTTCCTGCGGCAGCAGACATCGCTATGTGTGACACCGCAGGAACGACAAACATCTCCTTACCTGCATCCACCGGCATTGCGGAAGGAAGGAGGTGGGCGGCATGTTCCGGCCGCTCATCTCCGTCCCTCCGCTTCTATTGGACGGCCGCTCAGTGACGTTGCAGTAACGTCGCTGTGACGCCGAACGCACCTCCCCCTTGAGAGAGGGATTGTTCGGCGGTCACAGCGACGTCGCTGCACAGGTATGTGCGTGTGACGCTGCCGTAGCGATAATGTTCGCTACGGCAGCGATCACCAAATGTCGCACATACGACGGGTGCAGGTGCTATCACGCTCGACATCGCTAGCGATGTCGCAGTGTGTAAAGCACCCTTAACTCAGCAGCATTCAAATCTGTATGACTATATTCCTAAATTCCCTCTCTTACCAGCCCTGTCTAATGTTTTTCACTTAACTTAGTGTTTAAAAAAAGGATTTATAACCTCTGCTGTTCATATACTAATTAGGTTTGTGACTAGTCGATGGGGTGTTAGTTCCCCAGACTAGTCGGCGCTCTCCGCATGTTACCACTGCCCTGTGGGCGCGATAATATAATTTCCAAGAGCCGAGCCATCGCCAGCTCCTGGAAAACTCACGCCTTGCGCTCGGCTCATTTCGGCAGTGTCATTGTGCTACTGAAGGCGGGTGCACATGTCCCAGGGTCAGAGAGGCGCACTGCGCATGATCAGAGCTGTAGAGCTGTTCTTGCAATCATGTGTAGTGCACCTCCTTGAAGCCAGGAAGCGTGCGCCCAGGTTCAGAAGCACAGTCACGCTACCAACATGAGCCGCACGCATGCGTAAGATGTCCAGTTTCTGGCGATGGCACTGGCTCGTGGACATCAGGTTATCACTCCCACAGGGGTGTGGTAACATGTAGAGAGGGCCGACTAGTCTGGGGTGCTGATAACTCATGAACTAGTCAAAGCCCTAATTAGTATAGGAAAAGCAGAGCTTATAAATTTTTTTAACATTGAGTTAAGTGAGCAACATTAAAGAGGGCTGATTAGGCAGGGTATTTTGTCATACAGATATAAATGCTGCTGGGTTGGAGGGCATAGGGGATCTGACCGGTTCCATTTAAAGTGAACAATAAAATACAAACAATCTTCATCTTTTATGAGATTATCAGGAGTCAGGACATTGCTCTTAATGGTGTTCAAATAAACGGTTAAGCGGGCTTTACACACTGCGATATCGGTCCCGATATCGCTAGTGTGGGTACCCGCCCCCATCTGTTGCGCGACACGGGCAAATCGCTGCCCTTGCCACACAACATCGCCCAGACCTGTCACACATACCTGCCCGGCGACGTCGCTGTGACCAGAAAACCGCCTCCTTTCTAAGGGGGCGGTCCATGCGGCGTCACAGCGACGTCACTGAGCGGCCGCCCAATAGCAGCAGAGGGGCGGAGCTGAGCGGGACGTAACATCCTGCCCACCTCCTTCCTTCCGCATTGTGGCCGGGAGGCAGGTAAGGAGAGGTTCCTCGTTCCTGCGGTGTCACACGAAGCGATGTGTGCTGCCGCAGGAACGAGGAGCAACCTCGTTACTGCTGCAGTAACAATTTTTGAGAATGGACCCCCATGTCACAGATGAGCGATTTTGCACGTTTTTGCAACAATGCAAAATCGCTCATCGGTGTCACACGCAACGGCATCGCTAATGCGGCCGGATGTGCGTCACCAATTCCGTGACCCCAACGAGTTCGCATTAGCAATGTCGTAGCGTGTAAAGCCCCCTTCAGTCGAGAAATAATGATAAGAAAATGACAGTTACCAAAAAGGCACACAACAACAGTGAAATCATTGACTATGTTGTGCCGCCTCAGCCTACATTTACTCATTTAACTTTACCTTTCTAATTGCAATCCTAACAACTTCATTAAAACTTTCCATTTTTGTTAGGGCCACTTTTACTTCATCATTACTAACCCTAAACTAATTATTACAATCCCCACTTCCTCATCTATCACATCCTCATTAGAACTCATATTTCCTTGCTAAAAAATGTCAACATTTCAATCTTTATGTGCTCATCAAATTCTATGTTAAGCGATCAGAATCTTCAAACTTTATAACACCCGTAATTGTTCTCTGACGTCACGTTAACAGAGTGGCGGCTTCTCTTCCACCCTGCTGTTGTGAAGCCCCACAGGTGTTGTGTCGGTGCATTACCTTCAGTGACTCCACGTGGGATGGTCTGGTCACAGGTAGGGAACCTTCTCTTCAGGATTTTCATGACGCCACTCTCGGTATTGCGGTCAGGGGACCGCCACTGCAGGTTAAGGGACGCCTGGGGTTTTTGGTAGGTGCAGTTAGATGGTGTGGCCCCCCGAGAGTAGGGCTGGCCCCAGGGCCCATTTTGAGTGGGTGGAACCACAAGGCGCAGAATGACTCAAACACAGTCCAGGCAGTCTTTCAGGGTTTTACTCACAGTTGATGGTAGGGTGAGTAACCCGGGCATAGCTGGGATGAACCAGGCTGGAACCAGGTATCCTTCCGGCTGGCTGATGAGGGTGACTACCAACTCACCTTCCTAGCCCTGTGTGTTTTGGGGTGACCCCTACTTGAAGCCCTGCTGAGGTCGCCCAGGGAAGTTGCTGATGCCTCTCTCCGCTTCTTTTTGCCCGTTTGCTTATAGCCTGGACCAGGTCACTCCGGCGCTTGCCTCCTGTGCACTATGGGCCCTCTCTTCGCTACGTGGCTCCGGACTCTGTGTGTGGTGGTGAGGGCGTGAAGTACCCCCACCTGCAGGTTGAGCAGGACAACTGAATGGTCCCCTACTCTGAGAACCTGCACTCGTACGGGCCTGGTACCTCCCTGGCAGTCCCCTTACTCTGCCACCTCTTTGCTCTCTCTAGCCTTGGATGGATTTCGGGTGACACTACCAGGTGACCGATCTCCCCCGTTGGTAGTCACTGCACGGACGTTGTCCGTGTTGTGTCAGCTTCCAGGGTCTACTCCACACGTCTGGCACACTACCACTTTCCCATATGCCCAAAAAGACGAAGAATACAGTTGTTGGATGTCAAAATCCTTTTCTCTTATTTTATTAGTGCCAAAAAGTGAAAAAAGTGCTGTACAATTGTCCGCCAGGAATCGACGTTTCGGCTAGCAAGCCTTCATCAGGTCGGACAGGCTGAATACATTATTTACAAGTGAGAAAACAAAACAAAAGAAAAGAGATAAATTAATAACATTGAATTGATATATTGGTCAGGGTACAGAAGGCAAAAATAGGAACGACAAAGATCATGGGTAATGACAGAAACATAGGAGCAAGGGTACAACACACGTAGATTGGAACATTGAAACACTGTATATTTAAATACACGGAACCTCATAGGTGTAATAGCAATATCACAAGGTAGCAAGGTAGAAGTGAGACACAAGTGCTTGTGGAGTGACCGTACAGCGCACATGGCAAGGACGCTCACCTTGACTAATAATGAGATGGCAACATGGTACAAATGCAGGATAGCTGAATAAATGTAGAGCCCTCCGTTTGGAGATAGCTGAGGGGAAAAAGGTAAAAGGGGTGAGGGAATTTATATTGGCAGAAGAAAAGCACAAAGAAGGAGAATAGAAGGTAGAGGTTGCTTCGACATACCCTGTGGCAGAAGCCGTAAAAAGCCCCGGGAGATGTTTGGTATGTTGGATCCTAAGAGGTCATTGAATCATGACCAGGGAGGTTTGAAATAGAGAGCGTTCGGTCTATCTATAAGGACAAGAAAATGAGGAATGACCTACTGGGCTGGGTAATATTCATGCATTGATAGGTGTTCCCATTTAAGAGGTGAACTATTAGTTACCTTGATGGTCAGCTATACCTCTTAGGTGTCTTGGTATATTAGGCCAAGGTGGCGACCATGTGTATCCCAGGGGAATGGCAGCTCCTGCAGTGGGATGTTAATATCTAAGGTTCCAATAAGAAACCATGTTAACGAGGCTACTGTTGCTATGCAAAGATAGTGAGTGTGGTAAAATACAATATTACCTATTAGCTCTGGTAGTATAGCCTAAAAAAGGATCGCTGCGGCTCAAAGTATATCAGTCAGTAACTTTTATGGAAGAAAAGCGGTTCCAGTGGTATGAGACAGATGTCACAGGTTCACGTATAGGAGTCAGGATGGTATGCCTGATTGGGAATCTGTAGCATCGAAGGGATAATATGAAAATAGCATTATCAACAATACAGAGTAAAGATTTAGTAACAGAGAGAGATTGCAAAGGGGTTACCTAGTGATTTGTTGAGAAAGGTACTATGGTAGAGGTTACCTAAAACGGACCGCTCCTGTAGTGGGGAGTCAGAGTCCAGAATTCATCCTGGTAATCAGGGTGATATGTCTGACCGCTGCTTATAGCTGTGTAAAAAAGAGTTGAAGAATAGTTAAGTAAGAGAAAAAGAGTATGAAATAGAGAGGGAGACGAGGAAGAAAAGGGTTACCTGGTGACTCTGAGGGATATGGCCTGGAGGGAAGTCCGTTGGCCCTGGAGAGAGTCAGATCTAGCTGACCAGGAAGAGAGGAGGGGAGATAGTGAAGTAAGAGAATGGTAAGTTTGTATAATACATTGGTGGTATAAGTGTGGTAATGTCTCGATGAGCCACCTTACCATGTGCCAGTGGTGCCGCAGAGTTGGATCGCACGTCCTGTGAAGTGAAAAGAATGGAGGAGAAGCGTCTATTTAGCCACGAGCATGCTGCGACGTAACTTCCGGTTTTCGTGCGGAATGGTGCATGCTGGGAACCAGCGTCCTGCGCATGCGCAAGTGACTTCCAATGGTAGAGATGGTGAGCGCGTCACTGCCGCTAGGTGGAACGCAGTAGTGGAGCCATGGAACGCACATGTGACAAGCATGTGACAAGGAGGGCGTGTTAGTGAGTCACATGACCGTGTTGGTAGTGGATCCGGACCCGGTTTACACATTTCGGTGCAGGAGTGAGTGACATGCTGGTTTATCATTGTCACGCAATGGTATTAGTTCTGTAGGGCAGAAAGAAGGAGTTAGAATACAATGTAGCAGAATAATCACATAATCAATATCGTATGTACACTGAGGTTAATACAATAGGAGAATTATGAGAACGCAGTGAATCAATAGGTCTTTACATCATAAGGAAAACAATGAATCGACGGTTTAATTTGGCATAATTTTATGAATCACTGATAAGAGGGGAGTCAGAGATAGAAACTTGGGATGCCTAAGATGAAACCTGCATGTGTGTGACCAAGGTGTACATACAGTAAAGATATGTTAATGGTAATATCAATGCAATTGGTTCTTTATCTCCTAATATAAAGGAGGGGGGAGGGGGAGAAGAAAAAGCCACAAAATAGATATGAAGATGGAATTATGTTTTGTGAGGGGACCGTACTTCAGTTTAAAATTATGGTCATCCGTGGGTATTACTATAAAAGCAATATGGAATCAATATAGAGTGGTATCCTCATGTATGCTCTCAACAACAGCAACAGTAGAGGTCAAAAAGCTTGTTCGTACCTCCGGTTCAAACCGTGGGGCTCAAGGGTACCCAGAGTGTGGATCCATCTAGCTTCTTTCTCCCGGAGGAGTTTAACCCTGTCACCACCTCTGCGACTGGTGCCAGCCTGATCAATGACCTGAAACCTCAATTGTGAGATCCTGTGACCTGCTGTTATGAAGTGAAGGGGAACGGGAAGTAAGGTACGACCGCACCTAATGTCCGACTTATGTTTGTTGATGCGGTCTCGGATATGTTGGGTAGTCTCTCCAACATATCCGAGACCGCAGGGACACTTGATGAGATAGACTACGAAAGAACTATCACAAGTGAAGAAATCCCTAATTGGAAAGGCTCTACCAGTTCTGGGGTGTGTGAAAGAACTCCCTTTAGTGATATTCGAGCATTGGGCACACCTAAGACATGGGAAGGTGCCAAACTGTGGGTTGCTAAGGAACCTCTGTTTGGGAACGGGGTGACAGGGGCCTATATCCGCCAGAACCAGTTTACCCCTGATGTTTGGTGATTTTTTGTAACAAAAAAGTGGTGGTGTCTTGAATTCACTAATTTGAGGATAAGAGAGGCCAAGAAGTGGCCAATGTTTCAGAATGATTCTCTTAACCAATGGAGAGAAGGGGTGAAATGTATTAATAAGGGGCATACGGTCTGATTGTGTATGCGGCTTGTAGGAAACGGATCTCGTATTAGTCGCTATGTTAGTAGGGTAGCCCCTCTGCCTAAACTTGTTGGTCATCTCAACATGTCTTGCCCTACGATTATCGTTATCACTTACGATCCGATCCACTCTCGTATGCTGGCTGATTGGCAAGGAATTTTTAGTATGTTTTGGGTGGTTGCTGGTATAATGGAGAAGGCTGTTTTTATCCGTGGGCTTGGTATAAATGTCGGTCGTAATGGTACCATCCCTATTTTTGATGACCCAGCAATCTAAAAAGTTGATCTTCTCAGTACTATGGTTAATAGAAAAGGTTAAGCCTGGTTGGAAGGTGTTGATCTCCTCGTAGAATGTGAGTAGGGAGTCTAGATCGCCATCCCAGATCAAAAAAACATCATCTATGTATCTACGCCAAATCAACGCATGGCGTACGATCTGAGGGTGAGAATGTATATATCTGTCTTCAAATGCAGTCATAAAAATGTTGGCGTAGGGGGGCGCGACATTAGAGCCCATCGCGGTCCCCCTACGCTGCACATAAAATTGATCTTGGAATAGGAAAAAATTCCTTTCCAGGATAATCCTGAGTAAATCGATACAGAATTCTCTGTTTTCGATTGGTAAGGTGGTGAATTGTTCAAAAAACCATTTTACCGATGCTAAACCCTCCTCATGGTCAATGCTTGTATATAGTGAGTTAACGTCAAGTGTCACCAATATAGATGTATCTGGAATATGGTGGAGATCCATTAATACCTCTAAAAAATGGGACGTGTCCTTGAGATACGAGGGAGTCAGGGGAATGAAGGGTGAGAGGATCTTTTCGACTGTGCGGGCCAATGGAGAAAGGACCGAGTCCGTTGAGGCCACTATGGGCCTGCCTGGGGGTCGAGTAAGATGTTTGTGGACTTTTGGCAGTGTATAGAAGACAGGGGTGATTGGATGTGGATTGCTGAGAAAGTCCCTTAATTTCTGATCAATGACCCCTCGTTCAAAGTGAAGTTGAGCCGTAGTTTTGATGAGAGAGGAAATATCTGGTGTTGGATTGTAGGAGACTGGTTCATAGGTAGATGTGTCAGACAATTGTCCAAGGATTTCCGAAATGTAATACTGTCGGTCAAGGACGACAATGGCTCCCCCCTTATCCGCCGGCTTGATAATAACTGTCTGGTTGTCCCTCAAGTTGTTAAGAGCCCTAGATTCATCTACTGACAAGTTGTTCCTAACGTGAAATGTGCCGGAATGAATCTGTTTGTTCAAATTATCAATATCATGGGAAACCAATGAAACAAAGGTTTCGACCGGGTGATATGATCTAGGGGGCATGAAGGAACTTTGTGATTTAAGTTGTAGGGATTTAAGTGAGAAGCAAGGGGGAGAGGCTGTAGAAACCATATCAGCATGTTTATCATGATCAACAGTATTTACATTGTCAAAGTGCACTTTTAGCCGTACAGATCGGAAAAAATGCTTCAGCTCCTTTTGTACAGAAAAGGTGTCATATGTAGGAGTAGGGCTGAATGAAAGCCCCTTCTGTAGGACCAAGTGCTCAGCAGGTGATAAATTGTACGAAGAGATATTGTAGACTAGGTTCGTGTTACCTGTGACCTTGTCCATACCCGGTCCTCCCGGTAATTGCGGTTGCCGCCTGTACCCCCTCCTCGTCTTCTTACGGGGGGCCGTCGTTGACCTAAAAAACCGGGCTGCGGACGCTGGGGACGGGTGTCGAAGTCCGAACTCCCTGAAGATGAATAGCCTGTGTAACGAGAAGGACGTCGTGAGAAGAAGGAGGAGGACTCCCCTGAGCGCCATCGGTAGACGGTCCCCTGGGAGTAGTCCTCCTGATCTCTGAGAAATTTATTGCGCTTTTTAGCCTCTAGAGTCTTCCTGAAGTTGGAAATGTAGTCGTCAGTTTCTTTTTTAAGTTGCTCGAGCTCGGTGGCTGGTAGAATTTGTTTCAACTGTGTTTCGGTTACTGAGATACTAGTAGATAATTGGTCAACTTCTTTCTGCAGGAAGTCAATGGTTAGGGTAATAATGTCCATTGAACATTTGTTCAATATCGCTTCGAACTTGTCACAGTATTCACTGTTATCAGAAAAAATTGTCGGTCTTAGTGTGACCCGTAGGCCCCTTGGGATACGCTTTGTCCGGTGGTACTCAGCCAGAGTGGTCAGATGGAGATCTAGGGAGGCGTGTTTCTGCAGCACCTTCTCAAGGTCCCGTTTCTTGGTTTCCTCTGCTGGTATGTTGAGAAAAGAGCAGGGCTTAGTGACCCTTGATACTATGTTGTTGGATTCATCTTCATTATACGAAAAAGTGGTGAAACCGGATTGCGACATGGGCAGATCCAAAAACGCCTTGTTAGGGAAGTGAGGGAGCTAGGTCAAAAATGAGTTAAGTAATAAAGTAACGAAGACCTCGCTTCACCTCTTGTAGGTGCTCAGGAGAAAAATAGACTATCATTAGAGGTTAACTCCGGCACACTACCACTTTCCCATATGCCCAAAAAGACGAAGAATACAGTTGTTGGATGTCAAAATCCTTTTCTCTTATTTTATTAGTGCCAAAAAGTGAAAAAAGTGCTGTACAATTGTCCGCCAGGAATTGACGTTTCGGCTAGCAAGCCTTCATCAGGTCGGACAGGCTGAATACATTATTTACAAGTGAGAAAACAAAACAAAAGAAAAGAGATAAATTAATAACATTGAATTGATATATTGGTCAGGGTACAGAAGGCAAAAATAGGAACGACAAAGATCATGGGTAATGACAGAAACATAGGAGCAAGGGTACAACACACGTAGATTGGAACATTGAAACACTGTATATTTAAATACACGGAACCTCATAGGTGTAATAGCAATATCACAAGGTAGCAAGGTAGAAGTGAGACACAAGTGCTTGTGGAGTGACCGTACAGCGCACATGGCAAGGACGCTCACCTTGACTAATAATGAGATGGCAACATGGTACAAATGCAGGATAGCTGAATAAATGTAGAGCCCTCCGTTTGGAGATAGCTGAGGGGAAAAAGGTAAAAGGGGTGAGGGAATTTATATTGGCAGAAGAAAAGCACAAAGAAGGAGAATAGAAGGTAGAGGTTGCTTCGACATACCCTGTGGCAGAAGCCGTAAAAAGCCCCGGGAGATGTTTGGTATGTTGGATCCTAAGAGGTCATTGAATCATGACCAGGGAGGTTTGAAATAGAGAGCGTTCGGTCTATCTATAAGGACAAGAAAATGAGGAATGACCTACTGGGCTGGGTAATATTCATGCATTGATAGGTGTTCCCATTTAAGAGGTGAACTATTAGTTACCTTGATGGTCAGCTATACCTCTTAGGTGTCTTGGTATATTAGGCCAAGGTGGCGACCATGTGTATCCCAGGGGAATGGCAGCTCCTGCAGTGGGATGTTAATATCTAAGGTTCCAATAAGAAACCATGTTAACGAGGCTACTGTTGCTATGCAAAGATAGTGAGTGTGGTAAAATACAATATTACCTATTAGCTCTGGTAGTATAGCCTAAAAAAGGATCGCTGCGGCTCAAAGTATATCAGTCAGTAACTTTTATGGAAGAAAAGCGGTTCCAGTGGTATGAGACAGATGTCACAGGTTCACGTATAGGAGTCAGGATGGTATGCCTGATTGGGAATCTGTAGCATCGAAGGGATAATATGAAAATAGCATTATCAACAATACAGAGTAAAGATTTAGTAACAGAGAGAGATTGCAAAGGGGTTACCTAGTGATTTGTTGAGAAAGGTACTATGGTAGAGGTTACCTAAAACGGACCGCTCCTGTAGTGGGGAGTCAGAGTCCAGAATTCATCCTGGTAATCAGGGTGATATGTCTGACCGCTGCTTATAGCTGTGTAAAAAAGAGTTGAAGAATAGTTAAGTAAGAGAAAAAGAGTATGAAATAGAGAGGGAGACGAGGAAGAAAAGGGTTACCTGGTGACTCTGAGGGATATGGCCTGGAGGGAAGTCCGTTGGCCCTGGAGAGAGTCAGATCTAGCTGACCAGGAAGAGAGGAGGGGAGATAGTGAAGTAAGAGAATGGTAAGTTTGTATAATACATTGGTGGTATAAGTGTGGTAATGTCTCGATGAGCCACCTTACCATGTGCCAGTGGTGCCGCAGAGTTGGATCGCACGTCCTGTGAAGTGAAAAGAATGGAGGAGAAGCGTCTATTTAGCCACGAGCATGCTGCGACGTAACTTCCGGTTTTCGTGCGGAATGGTGCATGCTGGGAACCAGCGTCCTGCGCATGCGCAAGTGACTTCCAATGGTAGAGATGGTGAGCGCGTCACTGCCGCTAGGTGGAACGCAGTAGTGGAGCCATGGAACGCACATGTGACAAGCATGTGACAAGGAGGGCGTGTTAGTGAGTCACATGACCGTGTTGGTAGTGGATCCGGACCCGGTTTACACATTTCGGTGCAGGAGTGAGTGACATGCTGGTTTATCATTGTCACGCAATGGTATTAGTTCTGTAGGGCAGAAAGAAGGAGTTAGAATACAATGTAGCAGAATAATCACATAATCAATATCGTATGTACACTGAGGTTAATACAATAGGAGAATTATGAGAACGCAGTGAATCAATAGGTCTTTACATCATAAGGAAAACAATGAATCGACGGTTTAATTTGGCATAATTTTATGAATCACTGATAAGAGGTGAGTCAGAGATAGAAACTTGGGATGCCTAAGATGAAACCTGCATGTGTGTGACCAAGGTGTACATACAGTAAAGATATGTTAATGGTAATATCAATGCAATTGGTTCTTTATCTCCTAATATAAAGGAGGGGGGAGGGGGAGAAGAAAAAGCCACAAAATAGATATGAAGATGGAATTATGTTTTGTGAGGGGACCGTACTTCAGTTTAAAATTATGGTCATCCGTGGGTATTACTATAAAAGCAATATGGAATCAATATAGAGTGGTATCCTCATGTATGCTCTCAACAACAGCAACAGTAGAGGTCAAAAAGCTTGTTCGTACCTCCGGTTCAAACCGTGGGGCTCAAGGGTACCCAGAGTGTGGATCCATCTAGCTTCTTTCTCCCGGAGGAGTTTAACCCTGTCACCACCTCTGCGACTGGTGCCAGCCTGATCAATGACCTGAAACCTCAATTGTGAGATCCTGTGACCTGCTGTTATGAAGTGAAGGGGAACGGGAAGTAAGGTACGACCGCACCTAATGTCCGACTTATGTTTGTTGATGCGGTCTCGGATATGTTGGGTAGTCTCTCCAACATATCCGAGACCGCAGGGACACTTGATGAGATAGACTACGAAAGAACTATCACAAGTGAAGAAATCCCTAATTGGAAAGGCTCTACCAGTTCTGGGGTGTGTGAAAGAACTCCCTTTAGTGATATTCGAGCATTGGGCACACCTAAGACATGGGAAGGTGCCAAACTGTGGGTTGCTAAGGAACCTCTGTTTGGGAACGGGGTGACAGGGGCCTATATCCGCCAGAACCAGTTTACCCCTGATGTTTGGTGATTTTTTGTAACAAAAAAGTGGTGGTGTCTTGAATTCACTAATTTGAGGATAAGAGAGGCCAAGAAGTGGCCAATGTTTCAGAATGATTCTCTTAACCAATGGAGAGAAGGGGTGAAATGTATTAATAAGGGGCATACGGTCTGATTGTGTATGCGGCTTGTAGGAAACGGATCTCGTATTAGTCGCTATGTTAGTAGGGTAGCCCCTCTGCCTAAACTTGTTGGTCATCTCAACATGTCTTGCCCTACGATTATCGTTATCACTTACGATCCGATCCACTCTCGTATGCTGGCTGATTGGCAAGGAATTTTTAGTATGTTTTGGGTGGTTGCTGGTATAATAGAGAAGGCTGTTTTTATCCGTGGGCTTGGTATAAATGTCGGTCGTAATGGTACCATCCCTATTTTTGATGACCCAGCAATCTAAAAAGTTGATCTTCTCAGTACTATGGTTAATAGAAAAGGTTAAGCCTGGTTGGAAGGTGTTGATCTCCTCGTAGAATGTGAGTAGGGAGTCTAGATCGCCATCCCAGATCAAAAAAACATCATCTATGTATCTACGCCAAATCAACGCATGGCGTACGATCTGAGGGTGAGAATGTATATATCTGTCTTCAAATGCAGTCATAAAAATGTTGGCGTAGGGGGGCGCGACATTAGAGCCCATCGCGGTCCCCCTACGCTGCACATAAAATTGATCTTGGAATAGGAAAAAATTCCTTTCCAGGATAATCCTGAGTAAATCGATACAGAATTCTCTGTTTTCGATTGGTAAGGTGGTGAATTGTTCAAAAAACCATTTTACCGATGCTAAACCCTCCTCATGGTCAATGCTTGTATATAGTGAGTTAACGTCAAGTGTCACCAATATAGATGTATCTGGAATATGGTGGAGATCCATTAATACCTCTAAAAAATGGGACGTGTCCTTGAGATACGAGGGAGTCAGGGGAATGAAGGGTGAGAGGATCTTTTCGACTGTGCGGGCCAATGGAGAAAGGACCGAGTCCGTTGAGGCCACTATGGGCCTGCCTGGGGGTCGAGTAAGATGTTTGTGGACTTTTGGCAGTGTATAGAAGACAGGGGTGATTGGATGTGGATTGCTGAGAAAGTCCCTTAATTTCTGATCAATGACCCCTCGTTCAAAGTGAAGTTGAGCCGTAGTTTTGATGAGAGAGGAAATATCTGGTGTTGGATTGTAGGAGACTGGTTCATAGGTAGATGTGTCAGACAATTGTCCAAGGATTTCCGAAATGTAATACTGTCGGTCAAGGACGACAATGGCTCCCCCCTTATCCGCCGGCTTGATAATAACTGTCTGGTTGTCCCTCAAGTTGTTAAGAGCCCTAGATTCATCTACTGACAAGTTGTTCCTAACGTGAAATGTGCCGGAATGAATCTGTTTGTTCAAATTATCAATATCATGGGAAACCAATGAAACAAAGGTTTCGACCGGGTGATATGATCTAGGGGGCATGAAGGAACTTTGTGATTTAAGTTGTAGGGATTTAAGTGAGAAGCAAGGGGGAGAGGCTGTAGAAACCATATCAGCATGTTTATCATGATCAACAGTATTTACATTGTCAAAGTGCACTTTTAGCCGTACAGATCGGAAAAAATGCTTCAGCTCCTTTTGTACAGAAAAGGTGTCATATGTAGGAGTAGGGCTGAATGAAAGCCCCTTCTGTAGGACCAAGTGCTCAGCAGGTGATAAATTGTACGAAGAGATATTGTAGACTAGGTTCGTGTTACCTGTGACCTTGTCCATACCCGGTCCTCCCGGTAATTGCGGTTGCCGCCTGTACCCCCTCCTCGTCTTCTTACGGGGGGCCGTCGTTGACCTAAAAAACCGGGCTGCGGACCCTGGGGACGGGTGTCGAAGTCCGAACTCCCTGAAGATGAATAGCCTGTGTAACGAGAAGGACGTCGTGAGAAGAAGGAGGAGGACTCCCCTGAGCGCCATCGGTAGACGGTCCCCTGGGAGTAGTCCTCCTGATCTCTGAGAAATGTATTGCGCTTTTTAGCCTCTAGAGTCTTCCTGAAGTTGGAAATGTAGTCGTCAGTTTCTTTTTTAAGTTGCTCGAGCTCGGTGGCTGGTAGAATTTGTTTCAACTGTGTTTCGGTTACTGAGATACTAGTAGATAATTGGTCAACTTCTTTCTGCAGGAAGTCAATGGTTAGGGTAATAATGTCCATTGAACATTTGTTCAATATCGCTTCGAACTTGTCACAGTATTCACTGTTATCAGAAAAAATTGTCGGTCTTAGTGTGACCCGTAGGCCCCTTGGGATACGCTTTGTCCGGTGGTACTCAGCCAGAGTGGTCAGATGGAGATCTAGGGAGGCGTGTTTCTGCAGCACCTTCTCAAGGTCCCGTTTCTTGGTTTCCTCTGCTGGTATGTTGAGAAAAGAGCAGGGCTTAGTGACCCTTGATACTATGTTGTTGGATTCATCTTCATTATACGAAAAAGTGGTGAAACCGGATTGCGACATGGGCAGATCCAAAAACGCCTTGTTAGGGAAGTGAGGGAGCTAGGTCAAAAATGAGTTAAGTAATAAAGTAACGAAGACCTCGCTTCACCTCTTGTAGGTGCTCAGGAGAAAAATAGACTATCATTAGAGGTTAACTCCGGCACACTACCACTTTCCCATATGCCCAAAAAGACGAAGAATACAGTTGTTGGATGTCAAAATCCTTTTCTCTTATTTTATTAGTGCCAAAAAGTGAAAAAAGTGCTGTACAATTGTCCGCCAGGAATTGACGTTTCGGCTAGCAAGCCTTCATCAGGTCGGACAGGCTGAATACATTATTTACAAGTGAGAAAACAAAACAAAAGAAAAGAGATAAATTAATAACATTGAATTGATATATTGGTCAGGGTACAGAAGGCAAAAATAGGAACGACAAAGATCATGGGTAATGACAGAAACATAGGAGCAAGGGTACAACACACGTAGATTGGAACATTGAAACACTGTATATTTAAATACACGGAACCTCATAGGTGTAATAGCAATATCACAAGGTAGCAAGGTAGAAGTGAGACACAAGTGCTTGTGGAGTGACCGTACAGCGCACATGGCAAGGACGCTCACCTTGACTAATAATGAGATGGCAACATGGTACAAATGCAGGATAGCTGAATAAATGTAGAGCCCTCCGTTTGGAGATAGCTGAGGGGAAAAAGGTAAAAGGGGTGAGGGAATTTATATTGGCAGAAGAAAAGCACAAAGAAGGAGAATAGAAGGTAGAGGTTGCTTCGACATACCCTGTGGCAGAAGCCGTAAAAAGCCCCGGGAGATGTTTGGTATGTTGGATCCTAAGAGGTCATTGAATCATGACCAGGGAGGTTTGAAATAGAGAGCGTTCGGTCTATCTATAAGGACAAGAAAATGAGGAATGACCTACTGGGCTGGGTAATATTCATGCATTGTGTCACGGCCGGGCGGTCGGGCCGACCCAGGAGGTGGATCCACTGGACCGAACTCTTAAGATGGTGGTAGGGAGTCCGGCAGCTGAAGCACTGATGGGCAGCAGAACAGTCTGTGCAAGTGAAGGCAGCGGAGGAGTCCCTGGGACCACGGTGTCACAGATGGTAGTCCTGGTGACGTAGCTCAGGTTCGGAAGCCGAGATGATATCAGGCGGGGTCCGGAACCTCAGGAGCGAGATGACGGGTCACCGCAGGGATCCGAGATGGTACGGACTGTCAGATGGCAGACGGACAGTGTGCGGGGTTCAGGATACGGCAGACGGGATGGCGAGGCAGGTACGGCTCTACAAAGAGAGATAGGTGAGTACAGGCACATAAACACCAGGAGACCTGACTCCTAGCTCAGGGAACACGAAGATCAGGCCCCGCCCCCTTGGACACTAACCCCCTTTATACCCAGTACCTGTTCCACCTCATTTCCTGTTAATGGACGCTGGCCCTTTAAGAAAGGGTCAGTGACCGCGCGCGCGCCCTAACGCGCATGCGCGCCGCCCGGGTGCCAGAAGCCAGGGAAGGAGGCTGAGGGGAGGACGCAGGGGAGCCGGCCAGGTCCTGGGAAGCCGTCGGGCGCCGGGATCGGGGACCCGGGGGCCTGGGACGGACGGAATCCGGGGGCTGAGGAGCGGGCAGCGTGGCAGGTGAGCCGGGGAGCGGGGGTGAGGACCCGGGGAGCGTGACACATTGATAGGTGTTCCCATTTAAGAGGTGAACTATTAGTTACCTTGATGGTCAGCTATACCTCTTAGGTGTCTTGGTATATTAGGCCAAGGTGGCGACCATGTGTATCCCAGGGGAATGGCAGCTCCTGCAGTGGGATGTTAATATCTAAGGTTCCAATAAGAAACCATGTTAACGAGGCTACTGTTGCTATGCAAAGATAGTGAGTGTGGTAAAATACAATATTACCTATTAGCTCTGGTAGTATAGCCTAAAAAAGGATCGCTGCGGCTCAAAGTATATCAGTCAGTAACTTTTATGGAAGAAAAGCGGTTCCAGTGGTATGAGACAGATGTCACAGGTTCACGTATAGGAGTCAGGATGGTATGCCTGATTGGGAATCTGTAGCATCGAAGGGATAATATGAAAATAGCATTATCAACAATACAGAGTAAAGATTTAGTAACAGAGAGAGATTGCAAAGGGGTTACCTAGTGATTTGTTGAGAAAGGTACTATGGTAGAGGTTACCTAA
Source organism: Anomaloglossus baeobatrachus (assembly GCF_048569485.1). NCBI lineage: Eukaryota > Metazoa > Chordata > Amphibia > Anura > Aromobatidae > Anomaloglossus > Anomaloglossus baeobatrachus. Next base: position 426,531,485 of record NC_134357.1, read on the forward strand.
AACGGACCGCTCCTGTAGTGGGGAGTCAGAGTCCAGAATTCATCCTGGTAATCAGGGTGATATGTCTGACCGCTGCTTATAGCTGTGTAAAAAAGAGTTGAAGAATAGTTAAGTAAGAGAAAAAGAGTATGAAATAGAGAGGGAGACGAGGAAGAAAAGGGTTACCTGGTGACTCTGAGGGATATGGCCTGGAGGGAAGTCCGTTGGCCCTGGAGAGAGTCAGATCTAGCTGACCAGGAAGAGAGGAGGGGAGATAGTGAAGTAAGAGAATGGTAAGTTTGTATAATACATTGGTGGTATAAGTGTGGTAATGTCTCGATGAGCCACCTTACCATGTGCCAGTGGTGCCGCAGAGTTGGATCGCACGTCCTGTGAAGTGAAAAGAATGGAGGAGAAGCGTCTATTTAGCCACGAGCATGCTGCGACGTAACTTCCGGTTTTCGTGCGGAATGGTGCATGCTGGGAACCAGCGTCCTGCGCATGCGCAAGTGACTTCCAATGGTAGAGATGGTGAGCGCGTCACTGCCGCTAGGTGGAACGCAGTAGTGGAGCCATGGAACGCACATGTGACAAGCATGTGACAAGGAGGGCGTGTTAGTGAGTCACATGACCGTGTTGGTAGTGGATCCGGACCCGGTTTACACATTTCGGTGCAGGAGTGAGTGACATGCTGGTTTATCATTGTCACGCAATGGTATTAGTTCTGTAGGGCAGAAAGAAGGAGTTAGAATACAATGTAGCAGAATAATCACATAATCAATATCGTATGTACACTGAGGTTAATACAATAGGAGAATTATGAGAACGCAGTGAATCAATAGGTCTTTACATCATAAGGAAAACAATGAATCGACGGTTTAATTTGGCATAATTTTATGAATCACTGATAAGAGGGGAGTCAGAGATAGAAACTTGGGATGCCTAAGATGAAACCTGCATGTGTGTGACCAAGGTGTACATACAGTAAAGATATGTTAATGGTAATATCAATGCAATTGGTTCTTTATCTCCTAATATAAAGGAGGGGGGAGGGGGAGAAGAAAAAGCCACAAAATAGATATGAAGATGGAATTATGTTTTGTGAGGGGACCGTACTTCAGTTTAAAATTATGGTCATCCGTGGGTATTACTATAAAAGCAATATGGAATCAATATAGAGTGGTATCCTCATGTATGCTCTCAACAACAGCAACAGTAGAGGTCAAAAAGCTTGTTCGTACCTCCGGTTCAAACCGTGGGGCTCAAGGGTACCCAGAGTGTGGATCCATCTAGCTTCTTTCTCCCGGAGGAGTTTAACCCTGTCACCACCTCTGCGACTGGTGCCAGCCTGATCAATGACCTGAAACCTCAATTGTGAGATCCTGTGACCTGCTGTTATGAAGTGAAGGGGAACGGGAAGTAAGGTACGACCGCACCTAATGTCCGACTTATGTTTGTTGACCGCATCAACAAACATATAGGCCCCTGTCACCCCGTTCCCAAACAGAGGTTCCTTAGCAACCCACAGTTTGGCACCTTCCCATGTCTTAGGTGTGCCCAATGCTCGAATATCACTAAAGGGAGTTCTTTCACACACCCCAGAACTGGTAGAGCCTTTCCAATTAGGGATTTCTTCACTTGTGATAGTTCTTTCGTAGTCTATCTCATCAAGTGTCCCTGCGGTCTCGGATATGTTGGAGAGACTACCCAACATATCCGAGACCGCATCAACAAACATAAGTCGGACATTAGGTGCGGTCGTACCTTACTTCCCGTTCCCCTTCACTTCATAACAGCAGGTCACAGGATCTCACAATTGAGGTTTCAGGTCATTGATCAGGCTGGCACCAGTCGCAGAGGTGGTGACAGGGTTAAACTCCTCCGGGAGAAAGAAGCTAGATGGATCCACACTCTGGGTACCCTTGAGCCCCACGGTTTGAACCGGAGGTACGAACAAGCTTTTTGACCTCTACTGTTGCTGTTGTTGAGAGCATACATGAGGATACCACTCTATATTGATTCCATATTGCTTTTATAGTAATACCCACGGATGACCATAATTTTAAACTGAAGTACGGTCCCCTCACAAAACATAATTCCATCTTCATATCTATTTTGTGGCTTTTTCTTCTCCCCCTCCCCCCTCCTTTATATTAGGAGATAAAGAACCAATTGCATTGATATTACCATTAACATATCTTTACTGTATGTACACCTTGGTCACACACATGCAGGTTTCATCTTAGGCATCCCAAGTTTCTATCTCTGACTCCCCTCTTATCAGTGATTCATAAAATTATGCCAAATTAAACCGTCGATTCATTGTTTTCCTTATGATGTAAAGACCTATTGATTCACTGCGTTCTCATAATTCTCCTATTGTATTAACCTCAGTGTACATACGATATTGATTATGTGATTATTCTGCTACATTGTATTCTAACTCCTTCTTTCTGCCCTACAGAACTAATACCATTGCGTGACAATGATAAACCAGCATGTCACTCACTCCTGCACCGAAATGTGTAAACCGGGTCCGGATCCACTACCAACACGGTCATGTGACTCACTAACACGCCCTCCTTGTCACATGCTTGTCACATGTGCGTTCCATGGCTCCACTACTGCGTTCCACCTAGCGGCAGTGACGCGCTCACCATCTCTACCATTGGAAGTCACTTGCGCATGCGCAGGACGCTGGTTCCCAGCATGCACCATTCCGCACGAAAACCGGAAGTTACGTCGCAGCATGCTCGTGGCTAAATAGACGCTTCTCCTCCATTCTTTTCACTTCACAGGACGTGCGATCCAACTCTGCGGCACCACTGGCACATGGTAAGGTGGCTCATCGAGACATTACCACACTTATACCACCAATGTATTATACAAACTTACCATTCTCTTACTTCACTATCTCCCCTCCTCTCTTCCTGGTCAGCTAGATCTGACTCTCTCCAGGGCCAACGGACTTCCCTCCAGGCCATATCCCTCAGAGTCACCAGGTAACCCTTTTCTTCCTCGTCTCCCTCTCTATTTCATACTCTTTTTCTCTTACTTAACTATTCTTCAACTCTTTTTTACACAGCTATAAGCAGCGGTCAGACATATCACCCTGATTACCAGGATGAATTCTGGACTCTGACTCCCCACTACAGGAGCGGTCCGTTTTAGGTAACCTCTACCATAGTACCTTTCTCAACAAATCACTAGGTAACCCCTTTGCAATCTCTCTCTGTTACTAAATCTTTACTCTGTATTGTTGATAATGCTATTTTCATATTATCCCTTCGATGCTACAGATTCCCAATCAGGCATACCATCCTGACTCCTATACGTGAACCTGTGACATCTGTCTCATACCACTGGAACCGCTTTTCTTCCATAAAAGTTACTGACTGATATACTTTGAGCCGCAGCGATCCTTTTTTAGGCTATACTACCAGAGCTAATAGGTAATATTGTATTTTACCACACTCACTATCTTTGCATAGCAACAGTAGCCTCGTTAACATGGTTTCTTATTGGAACCTTAGATATTAACATCCCACTGCAGGAGCTGCCATTCCCCTGGGATACACATGGTCGCCACCTTGGCCTAATATACCAAGACACCTAAGAGGTATAGCTGACCATCAAGGTAACTAATAGTTCACCTCTTAAATGGGAACACCTATCAATGCATGAATATTACCCAGCCCAGTAGGTCATTCCTCATTTTCTTGTCCTTATAGATAGACCGAACGCTCTCTATTTCAAACCTCCCTGGTCATGATTCAATGACCTCTTAGGATCCAACATACCAAACATCTCCCGGGGCTTTTTACGGCTTCTGCCACAGGGTATGTCGAAGCAACCTCTACCTTCTATTCTCCTTCTTTGTGCTTTTCTTCTGCCAATATAAATTCCCTCACCCCTTTTACCTTTTTCCCCTCAGCTATCTCCAAACGGAGGGCTCTACATTTATTCAGCTATCCTGCATTTGTACCATGTTGCCATCTCATTATTAGTCAAGGTGAGCGTCCTTGCCATGTGCGCTGTACGGTCACTCCACAAGCACTTGTGTCTCACTTCTACCTTGCTACCTTGTGATATTGCTATTACACCTATGAGGTTCCGTGTATTTAAATATACAGTGTTTCAATGTTCCAATCTACGTGTGTTGTACCCTTGCTCCTATGTTTCTGTCATTACCCATGATCTTTGTCGTTCCTATTTTTGCCTTCTGTACCCTGACCAATATATCAATTCAATGTTATTAATTTATCTCTTTTCTTTTGTTTTGTTTTCTCACTTGTAAATAATGTATTCAGCCTGTCCGACCTGATGAAGGCTTGCTAGCCGAAACGTCGATTCCTGGCGGACAATTGTACAGCACTTTTTTCACTTTTTGGCACTAATAAAATAAGAGAAAAGGATTTTGACATCCAACAACTGTATTCTTCGTCTTTTTGGGCATATGGGAAAGTGGTAGTGTGCCGGAGTTAACCTCTAATGATAGTCTATTTTTCTCCTGAGCACCTACAAGAGGTGAAGCGAGGTCTTCGTTACTTTATTACTCCACACGTCTGTTCTCCCTGAGCTGCACTCACTAACTGACTCACTATTCCCTCCCCACTGTACCTGCCTATGCCACCTAGCAACCAGGCTCTCTACCACACCCCTTGAGTGGACATGGAGGCTACGCCCCCTCCTGGATTCCCCAGGGGTCCCTATCAAAGGTAGATGTGTGAGACCTGATTACTATGCGCCTGTGTAGTCACACCTCGGTCAGCCTTCTGGTTTACCTGTGTTGCACTGCCCCGAGCATGGGTGCAGTACTCAGTGGTGCCTGACCAGGTCAGGGGCGCCACAGTATTCTCTTCCACTCTGTTGATGGGGCATGAATGCTGATATCAAGCTGATTGACAGCCAGCTGCTCGCTGCCTAACTGCTTGAAGACAGCTGTCAATCAGCCTCATGCTCGTCGTCATGCCCCGTCAACAGAGCAGAACGGAAAAAAAGAGCTGCTTTGTTGATGTTGAGCAGCTACATCGCTAGCAAGAATGGTGAATGGCGAGGTATCACATGCAGGTGGTTACAACTGTTAACAACTACCTGCCTGTTAGTTTTTAGGCACCTTTAAAAAAATGGTCCAGACCACCCCTTTAATCACAGCATTTTTTCAAAACAACTTTCATTTCATCATTTCTACCCATTCCTCCTCATGGTGACTCTGACTTACAATCCTCACTTCTTCATCTCAAACCTCTTACTACCTGATTACAACTTTAATTTCCTCATTATTAGTGATGGGTGGACCCGGAATGTAAAAGTCCGAATCCGCACAAGTTTTAAAGTACTCGAGTGCAGGGTCTAAAGTTTTCAGTGAACCCTGGGTAATGATCCAGATCCACAAGAGGTCCCAGCTCTGCTACATCTAAAGTGATAGTGTGCGGGCATAAAACATGACCTCCCACTGTGTGCTTCAGGCAGAGACTGAGTCATGTGATGAGTGATGACGTCACTCAGGTTATTAGCAGCACACCTGGAGGTTCCCACGGTTCTCCACCTGTGACCGCAAGTAACCTGACCTTAGGTGACCTCATTGGACTGAGTGACCTCACCTCAGGTGAGGTCACTGAGTTCCCAGACCTGCATCTCCTGGCTAAATACCGCAGGTTGTTTTTGCCAATAGATGCAGATTTGGTGCTGAAGTTTCTACAGCATATCCTTGCACCCAATCTACATCTCCTGGCAAAAAAACATATCAAAACACCATGTGGTTTTGATGCGATAGTGATGCAATTTTTTGCAAGGAAGTGTAGATTTTGTGCAGGAATATGGTGTAAATATGTCAGCACCAAATCTGCATCTCTTGGCAAAAAAATGCACTAAAGCGGTTTTGACACCGTTTCCGTGCAGTTTTCTGCCAGGAGGTGCAAATTTGGTGCTGAAATATTTGTACATTATAATTATATCACCCCTAAGCTTTTGTTTTTCCAAACTGAATTACCCCAAGTTTGATAACCTGTCTTGGTAGTAGACTACGTCTGGGTGTCCGCTTGCAGAAAGCGTATATGCCTGAAAATGGTGCAAAACAGAGCACACGCTGAATCCGTCTGCTCCATTTTTAGTTAATGGCCCAGTCAGTGCATGTGTCTGAAATCTGTTTTGCGGGGGGTTCAGACGGAAGCTCCGACGGGCCCATTGAACGTAGGTAAAAACGCAGTGTGAAAGGGGCATTACTTTTTTATCACATGTGGTTTTCTTCACTAAATTCCACCGTTACTCAATTGCTTATCATATCATACACTATTTTCATGGCAATTTTTACTTTCTCATTACAACCTGTACCTCTCTTCATTAAATTGGTACTTCCCAATTACAAGCCTCTCTTCCTCATTACATCTGTAATGTATAGACACTTGGAATCTACCGGCATGATCATAACAATAACATCTCACACTTCATCATTACAACAACCATCAATTCTTCATTGCTAATCTTACTTCCTCATCTCATCTGAACTGTCACTTCCTCTATACAACCAGAACTTCCTCTTTTCAAGTCTTATTTTCGAATCAAGACCTGCTCTTCCACATTACAACCTGTAATTTTTACCACCACAACCTACATTTCCTCATGAAACAATTGTATCCTTATAGAAAGTCTTAACTTATTTCAACTCTCACTTTATTATCAAAATCCTCTTTACAACCATTGTTTCATTATTCTATTCTCACCCATATACAATCCTTCCTAATAACCCTTACTACCTTATTACTACATTTTACTTTCTTATTGCAACTCTCATGGTCTCATCCTATTCCTCACTTCCTCATCACATCCCACACATCTCTATCCATTGTCTTCCTTTCTTGTTAAAACTCTCAATTTCCCACCATAACTATACCTTCATCATTTCTCTCGTCCGCATTACTACTTGCATTTCTGCATCACAACGCTTATTTTCACATAGCAATTTTTCATATAATCATGCATACTCTCATTTTTATTTATTATAACTATCAATTAGTCATTCCAATCCTCAATTCCTCATTATAACCAAGTTTCCTAAGTACATTACTTCCTCATTGCTACCTGCTCTCCTCATTGCAAGTCCTATTTCCTTATGTTTACCCTCATTACCTCATCACATCTTCATGATTAAAGCCTTTACTGTGTCACTAGAACCCTTACTATTTTCTTACAAATCTTACTTTTTCAACCTTAAGATGTGGTTGAGCTGTAAAACTCATAGGGAAGGCTATTTTCAAACACCTTGTGTTGTCCGTTCTGTCTGTGAGCGGTGCTACTGCGGTCCGCTCATCCCCATCAAGTGACCCCCAGGTTCCGTGACCTCTGAGCTCTGGTTATGTCACATCACCTTCCAGTTGACCCGAAATCACCGAGGCCGACCCCAGTCTCCCTGAGTGACTGGGCTATTGGCGGAATTTCACCGCTCATCACAGCCCAGCTGTCATGAGCAATGAAACAGTGTCACGTGATGGGGATGAGCGGATGGAAATAGCACCACTCAGAGGCAGAATGTACTACACAAGGTATTTGACAAAAGCCTTCCATAAGAGATTTACAGCACAGGGGCACTAGTTACCGGGCTGGTCCTTTGTCTTGGGTGGGATGTCGCAGCGGCAAGGCCCGGTTCCGTGACCCCGGCAGTGTCGTTATATAAAACGGGGATTATTTACAAGGGATGATGATAGTTATTCATGACGCCACCTGTGGTACTTGGCCAGAGATAGCTGACGCTGCGGGATGGGACCTCTGAGGCAGATGGTGACGCAGCTGAGTTGGTATAACTCTCCACAGGACGAATAACGGAGCAACACAGGGGTGCAGTTTCAAGGTTTTTAATCACTATAGCAGGTTCCAAGGTAGACTAGTCAGTGACTGCCTTCGGAATGCTGGGCTTCACTGTGATGGGCTCCAGCCAATCCCGGGTAGTTCGGAGGTCAAGACCGGTGCACCCTTCTTATGTTCCTTCCCTGGTCATCTTCCTGCACTGACTTCTCTCCCGCCTGTCCCGTGCCTACGCACATAGTGCCCTGAGCCGGTGTCCGCGGATCCTGTTGCGTGGCTTGAAACTCTATTCCTTGTCCCTCTATGGTCACCTTCCAGTGGATTCGTGTGCGGATGTGGCCTCGGTGCTTGCAGTCACCTCAGCCTCCGGTGTTACTAGATGAGCTTGTTGGTTCTTCTCCTGCAGTCTAGGGACTGGATCCCCTTCTGCGGCCAAGTCCCTCCACTCCGATATGTCGTATGTGGAATGGGACCATGGGAGTTTGGTGCACTTCCCGTTGGCTCTAGGACCCTTTCTATCTTGTGCACTATCTCCAGACCATAGGTCTTCACCCCTCTACTGCTCCTTCTAGACTCTCTACTCTCTACAGTCTGCCCCTCACTCACTATACTCTACCCCCAGGCTGGGTCAGATTAGGGGGTGGGAGGTACTATCACCAGTGGCTAGCTACACATAGATTAGTGGCACCAAGCCCTAACGCTGGCCTGGTGGGGAGCTGCTAATAGAGGGTGTTGTGTGTTTGTGTGTACACCGCTGGATGACCCCTTCCTTACCCAAGGATGGGATACCACACCTCTGGTTGAGGTACAGTACCTCTTTACATCCTTTTATTAATGCAATTATTGCAAATTACTTTCTCTTAACAACTCTTACTTCCACATCTCTACTTCAACTTTCATTGTACTCCTTTCCTCATCAGAAGAGACATTCTCCTACAACCTTCAACATATCATTAGAAATCACTTGTGTTTTACAACCTTTACTTTCTTCTTCTTGATGTATTATATTTTTCATCATAACTCCCATCCTCATTACATCTTTCTACCTCTATTCAAAATACTTGCTCTTTACAATCATTACTCCATTATTTCTAACTTATAATAATGTTTTCCCCATTACAACTCACATCCTCATTATGATCTTTACTGTCTCATTACATTTATCACTTTCCTGAAGATACATCACTACAAAGCTTACTGTCTCAGCTCAGTTCTAACCTTAGAACCCTCTCTTTTTCATGTCTCACTGCCTCATCACAACTATCTCATCTTCTCACAGCTTCACTTCCTAACTTTCATTTACAACACTTAGGGTATGTGCGCACTAGGCGTTTTTGCCGCGTTTTTAGCGGCGTTTTTTACCGCGTTTTTGTGCTGAAAACGCAGTGACATTGCTTCCCCAGCAATGTCAATGGGTTTTCATAAGTGCTGTCCGCACACAGCGTTTTTTTTTAGCTGCGTTTTTGTGGTGACCACAAAAACGCAGCATGTCAATTATTTCTGCGTTTTTCACTCATTGAATTCAATGAGATGTTAAAAACGCAATGAAAAACGCATATAGCCGCGTTTCTATGACTAAAAACGCAGCTATAAACGCAAGGGGTGGGTACTACAGTGACGTGTACAGGAAGAGGATTCCTTCTGTTGGTAAACACAGAAGCATGAATCCTCCCGGTACCGTCACCGCTGCGTCCACAACACGCCCGGTGCCATGTCAGCTCCGTGCGGTGCCATGTCTGGGCGGGAGGTGGAGGCAGCGGCGAAAACCAAAGTGAACAGTAGAAAAAAAAAAAATGTCATATATACTCACCTGTCTGCAGGGTCCCGGTGCCATGCCCGCTCCCAGCCCCTGTCTCGGTACCGCCGCTCTGCCTGTGTGCAGTCTCCCCGGGGCAGGACCTTGCTTGCAGGACCTGGCGGTGGATCACCTGATGCAGTCACCTGACGCATCAGCTGATCATAGTCTCGCCGGCTTTTTCGCGCCCGGCCGGTATCAGCTGCTCCTGCCGTCAGGGGACTTCATCAGCTGATTACCGGCAGCTCCTGCAGCGATCGGATGGGATCAGACTCCTGTCCAATCGATCGCTCCAGGAGCTGCCGGTAATCAGCATAGCACATAAGTGAGTATTATTTTTTTTTTTTGCACTGATGCATCAGCTGATTGTATAACCGGCTTTTATACAATCAGCTGATGTGTCATGTGATTCAGGCACTTGATCCTGACACATCATCTGATCGCTTTGCCTTCCAGCAAACCGATCAGATGATATTGGATCCGGATTGGACGGCGCGGGACCCTGACCCAGGATTACTGCGGAGGGGGGTTTATTTCAATAAAGATGGAGTCACTAATTGTGTTGTGTTTTATTTCTAATAAAAATATTTTTCTGTGTGTTGTTGTTTTTTTTTTTTTTATCATTACTAGAAATTCATGGTGGCCATGTCTAATATTGGCGTGACACCATGAATTTCGGGCTTAGGGACAGCTGATAATATACAGCTAGCCCTAACTCCATTATTACCTAGCTAGCCACTCGGCTTCAGGGCAGCTGGAAGAGTTGGATACAGCGCCAGAAGATGGCGCTTCTATGAAAGCGCCATTTTCTGGGGTGGCTGCGGACTGCAATTCGCAGTGGGGGTGCCCAGAAAGCATGGGCACCCTGCACTGTGGATTCCAATCCCCAGCTGCCTAGTTGTACCTGGCTGGACTCAAAAATTAGGCGAAGCCCACGTCATTTTTTTTTTTAATTATTTCATGAAATTCATAAAATAATTAAAAAAAAGGGCTTCTCTATATTTTTGGTTCCCAGCCGGGTACAAATAGGCAGCTGGGGGTTGGGGGCAGCCCGTACCTGCCTGCTGTACCCGGCTAGCATACAAAAATATGGCGAAGCCCATGTAATTTTTTTTTTCTTTTTGGGCAAAAAACTGCATACAGTCCTGGATGGAGGATGCTGAGCCTTGTAGTTCTGCAGCTGCTGTCTGCTCTCCTGCATACACTAGTGAATGGAGGATGCTGAGCCTTGTAGTTCTGCAGCTGCTGTCTGCTCTCCTGCATACAATGAACATTTTGAAGAAGGAAATGACATCAGACCTTTTTTTTTTTTCATCAACAATCTTTAATGGCATTGTGCAGTGATTAAAAACGCAGTGAGCAAAAATGCAGCAAAAAACGCACCAAATCGCGGCAAAAACGCATGCATTTTTGCCGCGTTTTTTAGCCGCGGGTGCGTTTTTTAAGACAAAAACGCACATAAAAACGCAGCGTGAAAAAAACGCCTAGTGCGCACATACCCTTAGGTCCTCATCTAAAATCAGTTCCTCCTTCCAACCCTCATTTCATCATCTCTTACCTCCTCCGTATTGCCACCCATCACTTTCTATCTTTGGAACCCCCACTTCTTCACCTAACATTTACTCCTTACAACTCTTCCTTCCATTCTCATTCTTTGCTTACTACCTTTTTCTTTATTTAACCATTACATCCTCCTCTCAATCCTTACTATGCAATGCCGTCTCTCACGTAATTAACCCCTTCACTTCATCATCTCTACTCTCACTTTTTCATTGCAACTCTCTTCCCAATCTTTCAATTCCTTCTTACAAACCTCACTTTCTCATTCAAACTCTCATTCTCTCATTGCAATTCACTTTTTTTTTTCACTTCTTCAATTCCAACCTCACTTGTCATTTCATTATCTCTCAATACCTTTTATTGCAAGTCATTGACACATTTACCACTTCTTCCCAGGAGCTTGGTGTCAAATTTTATCCTGGAGGGCAAGCATAAAGCAGTGGCCCCTGATAAGCGTCCCATACTTATTAACTCTGATTCATTAAAGAGGTGGTCCAAAACAAAATTTTACTTTAGTCCTAAATCTCTGTCATAACCCAATCTTTTCTCTAATATACGCTAATGAAAAATTCCCTCCTCTTCCCTCACTACTCTGCTTTATTTATTTTTTTTTTACTACTCCCTCTCTGATGACACTATTTGAAAATCCCCAATGCACCCTGGGATACTTAAACATCATTAAGAGGCAGTGACTGTGGTCAATCTGCAGCCTTTGCCCTCTCGCTGAAACAAAGCATAATCAGTCACCTCCATTTCAGTGCTGGGCTAATCCCTGGTCTACCCTGTTATACACACAGTAATACACACAGTGATGTCACAGTACAGGGGTAATATACACAGTGATATCACCGTACAGGGACAATACACGCAGTGATGTCAAAGTACTGGAGTAATGTACACAGTGATGTCACAGTACAGGGATTGTACACACAGTGATGTCACAGTACAGGGATAGTACACACAGTGATGTCACAGTACAGGGATAATATACACAGTGATGGACAGTACAGGGATAATATACACAGTGATGGACAGTACAGGGATAATACACACAATGATGTCACAGTACAGGGATAATACACACAGTGATGTCACCGTACAGGGATAATACACACATTGATATCACAGTACAGGGATAATATACACAGTGATGTCACAGTACAGAGGTAATATACACAGTTATGTCACAGTAAAAGGGATAATATACGCAGTGATGTCACAGTACAAGAGTAATACACACAGTGATTTCACAGTAGAGCAGCAATACACACAGTGATGTCACAGTACAGGGATAATACATACAGTAGGGTGTTACATTTTTCCGAAGTTAAGATTTTCATATGACTTTGCTTGAATCCTTGCTCCAACTCATCTAAAATATCCATGTAAAATTTTTTAGAAAAATCGATTAATATTTAGGGGCTGCACACTTGATCACTTTTATCTGAAAGTACTGAAATTAATGAAAATGTATCATCGACATCACACTAATGTGTATGCTGTGTTTCTATTATTTTTTGCAGGTAGTTAAACTGAAAATGAGTACTAGAAAGGGAATTTGGTTACTTGAAAAGGTGCCTGGTGGTGAATTTTTGGGAGCTCGACTCCCTTCCAAGGAACATGTGCATTTATTTGAAATGAAAGAAACACTCTCGTGTGCTGCTAAATCCACAAGTATTAAAGTACAGGAAGTGTGGAAGAAAGCAAGTATCCCTGTCATGACGGAGGAGAATATCCCAACTCGTATACAGAAGTTATACAATGAATATCAACATCTGGGTAAAGAGAAATCAAGAAACACTGACAAAGCAACTGTCACAAACCACCGGGGGGGTCACTCAGAAATCCCCCGCGCTGGCTACCAGTACGTCACAATCGGGGGGTAACAAGTGGGGGTCACCCCTCCTTTATACCTCCCGACCGACAGACAGAGCACGTGACGCGCTCTCTAGCGCCCCTCTTATAGTCAGGCCAATTATGGAATTGCCCGACCATAAGCAAGGAGGCCGCTATACTACTTATGCCGATTATTGAAGGGTCCCCGGTGAGAGTAAGGTATATATTCCCCCGACCTCCGCGGGCGGAATATATAAAATCTCCCCGAATCTCACTGGCCTCCCCACAATAATCCTTGGCACAATTCGCTGCCACCAACCGATTTACGGTAACTATTAGCCGAACACACAGACGTGGGATTCAAGATCGAGATAACAGAACAGCCCAAGATTAATTATATAATTTAATCAGCCTAAAGCACACTAGAAACTACAATATATACAATAGGGAATCTACAGAATATACATATGTCAGAGTACAGTTACAGATAAAGCATGGTTTACAAACAGGTATGCAAATTCAATCAGCTACCTTGTGCGTCTGGCCACAGGGGGGCGCTGTAGACCAGGTTTCTAGGATCCTTCCCACAGATGTTTCCTACACGTGCCCCCAGCGAAAAGAACACTGGAAAATGGCCGAAGTAGGGTTATCAACCTGGGCAAATCCAGGTCCCCTCCTACCTTAGTGACCTCAGAGGGAGCACTGCTCCACCCCTGGCTTGAGTTATGGACAATCCACAACATGGAATATGGGCCATAACTTTGCCTGGGAGCGTCGTAGGCGGACGCCAATGCTCTCATTGTGACAGTTATGAATTTAGCTACAGAACGAGGGGACTCATGACCTGTCTGCCAGTTCCCCATTGGCTGATATCACGCCTGGGGCATTTCCCAATGTCCTGCTCCCATAAAAAGGGTGTGCCAGCATCGTCCGCATGCGGAGACACCATTTTTATGGTTGCCATATTTATCGGAAATATGGCTTGCGAGATATGAACCATTTTTTACTGGAGTCGTTCTGTCTGGCTATTTCCATAGCCTTGCTAACTAGCTAGCAGCCCCCACTACAGGGTCACGGCAGGGAGTCATCCTGTGTCCATTGTCCCCAAGCCACCTAATTTCCATATCACAGGACATGGCCATGGAGGTGTAAGTGGAACACTGAGAACAAGAAGGGAGGGGGCACTGCCAGGGAGTGATGAGGGATTATGACTGGAGTCATAATTCATCTTCATATCCCGGGATTTGCCTCACAGCAACTATGAAGCGGCAGATTTGGAAAGGTGATCTTGTTGAGCTATTTGATATTGCCAGGCAAAATGTGAGGTCTATGAACAGCGTACTGGAAGACGATAAAGCATTCCTTATTTCACAAAGAGAGGATCGTATGAGTTCATCAATGAGTGGTGTAGATAAGGTTCTTGCCTCACAAATTAAAAAGAAGAAAATAAATACAGAAAAAAAGGAGGCATACAAGATGAATCATTATAAAGAAATCGCCAAAATGAACAAGACAGTTATAGTGGAACACTCATCTCCATCATCATCAAGTCACGAAGAGGACGAATTTTCTGCACCACCAGTGAAAAAATCTTGTGCAGGTCGTAGATTAAAACCTCTTGATCAGACACTCACGGCTACATGGGATCAAGAACAACTCTCCATTCGACAAGCAAGTACTTCATTTATTGCAACTGCAAAAAGCCTTGGTCACGATCTTTCATGCATTTCCATATCTCCATCTACCGTTTTCTGAGCTCGGGCAATTAACAGAAGACAAATGGTTGAGAACATGGAAAAGTCACTGTTTGAAAATCCTCCTCATTTAGTCTTACATTGGGATAGTAAAGTGTTGCCCTCGGTTGCCTGTGGGAGTGTCAAAGCTTTAGAAGATAGTTGCTGTTCTTGTAACCGGAAAAGATTTTGAGCATTTGCTTGGCGTACCTGTTGCCCAGAAAGGTACTGGTGAGCTAATGGCTGAAGTTGTTATTCAGGAGGTGGACCGATTCGTGCTACATGACCGTATCATTGGTATATCTTTCTATACAACTGTATCTAATACAGGAATGATCCAAGGAGCATGTATCAGAATTGAAACAGAATTTGGGCGACCACTGTTGTAGTTGGGTTGCCGCCACCACACCCACAAATTAATCTTGAAAGGAGTGTTTGGTAAGTGTTGTAACATACCATTAAGTGGTCCTGACATCCAGATTTTCCGAAGGTTCTAAAATTAGTGGAATTCAATTGATAAGTAGTCTTATTCCATGATGTTAGATGAAGAAAATCCCATTCAAGGTTTTCTAGAAAAACAACATGTGAAAATGGTGGACTACCTCCACAATGTCTTGAAAGATGTCAGTCATCCAAGAGAAGATTACAAAAAGCTATTACAACTATCACTTCTATATCTTGGAGGTTGGGATGAAAACGATTTCGAATTTAGGGTTGCAGGGGCTGTGAATGAAGCATATATGTACTCAAAATTGTGCTATTCACAAAACAATTGCATATTTATAATACCGAATTGAAAGGAATAAGAAAAGTAGCATGTTTTGGCATGAGGCAGTTGTAAGTCGATGGGCTCCAAAGAATGATTTGGAAATGCTACAGCTTTTGCAATAATATCCACATAAAGATGTCAGAAAAGGTGCCCTCACAGTGGCTAAGAGACACCTTTGGTATCTGTCAGAAACTAACATAGGATTGGCATTTTTGGATGAATGTACCGGTCAGGCTGAGAAGGATAAGATGTTTGAAAATTTAAGAATGAAACCTGCAAAGAAAAAGGAACTGAAACGGTTGGAAGATAAAAACCTAGTTTTTGAAGGAAAAGACATCAGCGATTTTGTTACAAGTAAAACAAAGACATTCTTTGAATTGTTTGGGATCCACGACGTAGAAGAATATTGTATCATAGAAAAGCCGTCACCAAGCGAACAAAAGAAGGAGTTGCATCTTTCACAGCACATTAGTGTAAATCATTTAATACGTATGATACTGCCTATCAATGTTACTGTTTATTGTCAATATTATTCTAAGTTTTTAATTGGGTCAGCTTGGGCACAGGACCTCTTATCTCTATTGGGTTAGATGTGGTTTGCCCTTGTCAGGGCGGAAGCTATTGGGGTGACAGATGAAGCTAGCTCTCATAGTAATTTATAGGGTCAGTGGTGGTTTAAAAACGGAAAGACCAATACAGAGGAGACTTTGATGTATCCCAAACTTCAAAGAATGGATGAGATTGTTCTTATTTTCTCATCTATATTACCTGTGAATACTGGGTTCTTTTATATAGGACCCTGTTATAGTATTTTGGTTGTTTATATTGAGGGGTTTTTTATTATTATTTTTTTTGTGCTCACTGCTGGACCACTGTCCATTTTCTAAGTCAGTCATACTCAATATTTATGTTTATTTTGTTGTGGTTTTTTTTGATAATTTTGTTATATATTTTTATAGGCTTTCTCGGCTACCATAACTAATATCATATGGTCATTACCCGAATTATTGTCGGTGAACCGAGGAGCATTGGGTTACTCACATACCTAATCTAGGGTTTTATGAATATTAGGAATAAAAGTTACATTTTAGCCTCTTAGTATTTGCTTTTGTATCTAAGTTTTTAATTGTTTTAATTTCTCATAAAAAATACTTATCATTAAAAATCTGTTTTTGCTCACTTTTATTAAACTGATAAAAGTGTGCAACATCTAAATATTGTTTGATCGTCTTGAAATTTGGCATATGTACTTTTTACATTAGTGAGACTCGGGGCGTAAGCAAAGTCTGCAAAAATTTGACAAGTTAATTTTTACCATACAAAATGAAACACCCTAATATACAGTGATGTCACAGTAAAGGGGGTTTCTGTATTTTTACAGGCAGACATTTGTACATTATAATACTCACCTGCTCCTGTGATGTGAGAGACAATCATGTTAGTGGCTTTGACCTCCCTGCTGCACCGACTGCTGGTCCTCCTGGCTGTGTTGTTTAGATCCTGTCCTCTGCTTTTTCTTTCTGTTTGTTCTGTTCTCTGCTTCTTCTTGTTTGCTCTGCTCTCTGTGTTCTCTGTTAGCTCTGCTCTGTTTTCTCTGTTTGTTCTGTTCAGTTTTCTCTGCTCTCTGTTTTATCTGCTATTTTCTGTTCTCTATTTTCTCTGTTCTGTTTTCTCTGCTCTCTGTTTTCTCTGCTCATTCTACTCTCTGATCCTGACTCCGGAATGTCTGACTGAAGGCCTTTGACCTTCCCCAACAACCCCCTACCCCCTATGGTTCTTATCTAAAATAAACACAAACACTGCGTGACGTTGGATATAGAGGCCACAGCAGCCCCATTTATTCGTAACAGAAACATCAGCCATGTAACAATACAATTCTTCATTGAAGAACCCGAAAAGGAAGGGGGGGGTACCTGAAGGTTAACCAAAATGTTCTTTGCAACATCAGCCCGTCTCCTGACCCTCAGCCGCAACACACCGACTCGAGAGCCCAAGCCAGATGTTGCCCCCACTATGTCCCGCTGAGACTCAACCCAGCAAGGACCCGTTTACCAAACAATTGCACCGCTAGAGGTAACCCGCTCCGGCATTGGGTTCCGTCCTCTCCTCTGTGCAAACCCCCACCTTCAGACACCCCCCTCCTCTCCGCCGCTGCGACAAATACGATCTTCCTTCTTTTCTTCATTGATGTCGAATCCACAATCAGGGCGGGCGGGAATGATTCCAGTCACCGTCCAGGTAGGAATGGCCCACCCCCCCTCTGACCTGTCCTATATACTACCCCCTATAGCACCACCCCCTGACCAATCACACTGACCCCTGATCCTAACTGCCCCTTAGCACCACCCCCAAATTTCGCGCCCAAACTGACTTCTCCATTAACCCCCTATTAACCCTATGGCCTGGCATCCCTCCTAGTCATGTAGCCCTCCCTTAAGCCCCTTCGGGTCAGCAGTCCGGGCTCTTCCTTTCTCCCTGTTTGCTCTGCTCTGTTTTCTCTGATCTCTGCTCCTTTTTCCTTTTCTTCATCTTTTCTTTCTCCCACCACTGTATGCTTCCTCTGCTGTGGTTGTTGTGCATAGCAACCTTTTCCTTGGTTCCTTAGTAGGTACATTATATAGCTCAAAGGCCGATCAGGAAGCAAAGCCTGAGATGTCAAATCTTTGTCCTGCTGTCAGGGATATTCCAGTCTGTGCAGTGGCCATCAGGGATTGTGCATGTACTAGTCTGTATAGAAGCGCAGGTGCGGCAGCAGAGAGATTGTGTTTCCCCATCTATGGGTATTTATACTTATGTGTGCATAACATCTCTACAGGGGTTAAAAGGTGAAAGCTAGAGTACTCCCTGGGATCTGGTAAGCAGAGTGGTTTGTGCAAAACTTGTCTGTGGTACCCATTTTAGAGCTGCCAGGTGACCACGGACAGAATGTGTTTACACGAACATAAAGGACTATCCAAAGCAGATAGCCCCTTTATTTATATTTTAATAATTTACAATAAGTAGATGATTTTTTATCAGTTTTTGCCCAAATACGTTTAATAATTTGCCAGATCAAAACATGTGCTTTATCTGAATTCCAGTCTGAACACAGATGAGATTAGCAGTTCACAAAAATGATTGATTCGATAGAAATAAATGTCTTCGAAAGACTCTAATCCACTCAAATGAATTGCCAATTAGGATGGGAAACGGCTTAAGATGATTAATAACCCTCAGTAGTGGTATAGTTGCCAAGTGCTGGGAGAAATGCTTTGGGCCATGCCAGCTGCTTAGATTATCTGAATTTGGAGCTGCTCAATGCAGCTTCGGTGGAATTTGGCAGATGAATAATATCTAGACCACACATCTGAATTTATGAAGTTTAGAATGAAAAGTAAAATTGAAGATAATTTTAATTATCGCAATTGGAAAATATTTGGCTTTTAGCACAATAGCCATTAAGTATGCCCCTTGCCCACGATACTCGCTTACTCATATTGGCCAAATCGATTCAACTTGTTACTGCTGTTACACTCAATTCTATGAGATTCACCACATCTATCTCTATCCCAAACAAGTGAATGGAGTAGCAGTCATGAATTTGCTGTCACTACTCACACTGGGGTCTTTGGGACCCCCATTTATGGGATTAGTGATGGTCCCAGTAGTTTGGTTCCTAGCAATCATAAATCCTGTGATTTCACTACTGTGAAGAAAAGTGATAGCTCTGCAATTGCTCTTTTAAAAGGAAATTCACCCACCCTTTAAACATGTACTTCAAAGAAACAGAAGTAAAGCTGTAGATGAAGGGTTAGCAGTCAAATCCAGACCCTTTTGTGGAAAAACTAAAATCGAGGGTGCTCTTGTCTGCTGGCCTGCTGTCTTTAGAAAGACTGCACAGACCAGGGCTCATCCCACTGAACACTCATGCTCCTTCCCTGTGGGAAGAACACTTCACAGACAAAAAGGGTCGGACTGGCGTGTCTGAAGCCCACCAGAGGAATTGACTCTAGGGGCCCACCCTACAGCAATATGCAAATACCTGTTAGCCATTATCCCAGTTATAGTGGAGCATCGACTGTGAAACACAGGCGATTCCTGCACTTCTCCTGTGCACCATAACTGATGTACAATTACAGTAGTTTGCAGTAAGGGGGTTATTTGGTGAATACAAGTGATCACCGATCCACAGGTTAGTTACAGTCAGGGCCAGAAATATTTGGGGAGTGACACAAGTTTTGTTATTTTAGCTGTTTACAAAAACATGTTCAGAAATACAATTATATATATAATATGGGCTGAAAGTGCACACTCCCAGCTGCAATATGAGAGTTTTCACATCCAAATCGGAGAAAGGGTTTAGGAATCATAGCTCTGTAATGTATAGCCTCCTCTTTTTCAAGGGACCAAAAGTAATTGGACAAGGGACTCTAAGGGCTGCAATTAACTCTGAAGGCGTCTCCCTCGTTAACCTGTAATCAATGAAGTAGTTAAAAGGTCTGGGGTTGATTACAGGTGTGTGGTTTTGCATTTGGAAGCTGTTGCTGTGACCAGACAACATGCGGTCTAAGGAGCTCTCAATTGAGGTGAAGCAGAACATCCTGAGGCTGAAAAAAAAGAAAAAATCCATCAGAGAGATAGCAGACATGCTTGGAGTAGCAAAATCAACAGTCGGGTACATTCTGAGAAAAAAGGAATTGACTGGTGAGCTTGGGAACTCAAAAAGGCCTGGGCGTCCACGGATGACAACAGTGGTGGATGATCGCCGCATACTTTCTTTGGTGAAGAAGAACCCGTCCACAACATCAACTGAAGCCCAGAACACTCTAAGTGAAGTAGGTGTATCTGTCTCTAAGTCAACAGTAAAGAGAAGACTCCATGAAAGTAAATACAAAGGGTTCACATCTAGATGCAAACCATTCATCAATTCCAAAAATAGACAGGCCAGAGTTAAATTTGCTGAAAAACACCTCATGAAGCCAGCTCAGTTCTGGAAAAGTAGTCTATGGACAGATGAAACAAAGATCAACCTGTACCAGAATGATGGGAAGAAAAAAGTTTGGAGAAGAAAGGGAACGGCACATGATCCAAGGCACACCACATCCTCTGTAAAACATGGTGGAGGCAACGTGATGGCATGGGCATGCATGGCTTTCAATGGCACTGGGTCACTTGTGTTTATTGATGACATAACAGCAGACAAGAGTAGCCGGATGAATTCTGAAGTGTACCGGGATATACTTTCAGCCCAGATTCAGCCAAATGCCGCAAAGTTGATCGGACGGCGCTTCATAGTACAGATGGACAATGACCCCAAGCATACAGCCAAAGCTACCCAGGAGTTCATGAGTGCAAAAAAGTGGAACATTCTGCAATGGCCAAGTCAATCACCAGATCTTAACCCAATTGAGCATGCATTTCACTTGCTCAAATCCAGACTTAAGACGGAAAAACCCACAAACAAGCAAGACCTGAAGGCTGCGACTGTAAAGGCCTGGCAAAGCATTAAGAAGGAGGAAACCCAGCGTTTGGTGATGTCCATGGGTTCCAGACTTAAGGCAGTGATTGCCTCCAAAGGATTCGCAACAAAATATTGAAAATAAAAATATTTTGTTTGGGTTTGGTTTATTTGTCCAATTACTTTTGACCTCCTAAAATGTGGAGTGTTTGTAAAGAAATGTGTACAATTCCTACAATTTCTATCAGATATTTTTGTTCAAAACTTCAAATTAAACGTTACAATCTGCACTTGAATTCTGTTGTAGAGGTTTCATTTCAAATCCAATGTGGTGGCATGCAGAGCCCAACTCGCGAAAATTGTGTCACTGTCCAAATATTTCTGGACCTAACTGTAGGTGAACACTTATTGAATGAATTAATCAGGGGACGAGTCGGACATCAGCTCCACTTTCAAGGGGATAAAAGTTGAACGAACGGTGCAGGTCCCAGCAATCGGTCCCCATAGATGAATAAGTTATCACTTATCCTTAGGCCACATACACACGTTCAGTATTTGGTCAGCAGTATCTTACATTAGTATTTCTAAGCCAAAACTAGGAGTGGGTTAAAAATGCAAAGGTGTTTCTATTATACTTTCCTCTGATTTTACCTCTCCTGGTTTTGGCTATAAATACTGATGTAAAATACTGACCAAATACTCAACATGGGCACATGGCCTTAAATTAGGTGATTACTTAATTAACCCAGCAGGAAGTACGCCGCCGCCTCCTCGAAATCACTAAGGTTGACAAATCTCCGGGCCCGGATGGCATACACCCCAGAGTACTACAGGAATTGAGTTCTGTGATAGATAGACCATTATTTTTAATCTTCTCAGATTCCTTAATAACAGGGTCGGTACCGCAGGACTGGCGCATAGCAAATGTGGTGCCAATATTCAAAAAGGGGACAAAAACTGAGCCGGGAAATTATAGGCCGGTAAGTTTAACCTCTACGGTTGGTAAAATCCTTGAGAGTTTCTTGAGAGATGCTATACTGGAGTATCTCAAGAAAAATAACTTTATGACAGAGTATCAACATGGGTTTATGAGGGATCGATCCTGTCAAACTAATTTGATCAGCTTCTATGAAGAGGTAAGTTCAAGCCTGGACCAGGGAAATGCAGTGGATGTTGTGTATATGGACTTTTCAAAAGCTTTTGATACGGTGCCACACAAAAGGTTGGTACATAAAATGAGAATAATGGGGATAGGGGAAAATATGTGTAACTGGGTTAAAAACTGGCTCAGTGATAGGAAACAAAGGGTGGTTATTAATTGTACATATTCGGACTGGGTCTCAGTTCATAGTGGGGTACCACAGGGGTCAGTATTGGGCCCGCTTCTTTTCAACATATTTATAAATGACCTTGTTGGGGGCATGCGGAGTAGAATTTCAATATTTGCAGATGATACTAAACTCTGCAGGGTAATCAATACAGAGGAGGATAATTTTATATTACAGGGAGATTTATGTAAATTGGAGGATTGGGCTGAGAAGTGGCAATTGAAGTTTAATGTAGATAAATGTAAGGTCATGCACTTGGGTAGAGGAAATAACATTTA
This sequence comes from Anomaloglossus baeobatrachus, assembly GCF_048569485.1. Taxonomy (NCBI): domain Eukaryota; kingdom Metazoa; phylum Chordata; class Amphibia; order Anura; family Aromobatidae; genus Anomaloglossus; species Anomaloglossus baeobatrachus. The sequence goes on from NC_134357.1 coordinate 426,554,000, forward strand.
TGATTATGTACTTAATTATAGAACACTGGGTAAAACAGACACAGAAAAAGACTTGGGTGTATGGGTGGATGGTAAACTTCACTTTAGTGGACAGTGTCAGGCAGCTGCTGCCAAAGCTAATAAAATAATGGGATGTATTAAAAGAGGTATGAGTGTTCATGAAAAAAATATAGTTCTACCACTGTACAAGTCACTAGTGCGACCGCACTTAGAATACTGTGTACAATTCTGGTCACCGATATATAAGAAGGACATAGCTGAACTGGAGAGGGTGCAGAGAAGAGTGACTAAGATTATTAGAGGAATGGGTGGGCTGCAATACCAAGACAGGTTATTAAACTTGGGGTTATTTAGTTTGGAAAAACGAAGGCTTAGGGGGGATCTAATCACAATGTATAAATATATGAGGGGACAGTACAGAGACCTTTCCAAAGATCTTTTTACACCTAGGCCTGCGACTGGAACACGGGGGATTCCGTCTTGAGGAAAGAAGGTTTAATCATAATCACAGACGAGGATTCTTTACTGTACAAGCAGTGAGACTATGGAACGCTCTGCCGCATGATGTTGTAATGAGTGATTCACTACTAAGCAGAGCCTGGATGCCTTTCTTGAAAAATTTAATATTACCAGTTATGTATATTAGATTTTATGACAGGGTATTGATCCAGGGAACTAGTCTGATTGCCGGATGTGGAGTCAGGAAGGAAATTTTTTCCCCATTGGAACTTGTTTGCCACATTGGGTTTTTTTTGCCTTCCTCTGGATCAACATGTTAGGCTACGGGTTGAACTAGATGGACTTAGAGTCTCCCTTCAACCTTAAAAACTATGATACTATGATACTTAGCATATTTGCTACAGTGTAATTGTCGCGGGCGGAGGAGGGGACGCTGCGGTCTCCCACTGCTCGGGTCCGGCTGCTGCTGCTGCTGCTCGGCGGTGGCTCGAGCGGTGGGCCGGATCCCAGGGAGCGGTGACAGGGAGCAGCTTTGTTGTTAGTTCTCCCCTCCATGGGTAGGGGGTTGGTTGTCCCGGGGCCCGGCGATGGGGAAAGGGATGGATGGCAGGCGGGTTACGGGGCCTGGTGAGGTGCAGGGTCACAGGGGCAGCGCTGTGCCGCACGGCACGGTGGTACTCACTCAGCCAATGATGAAGACACAGTTCTCGGTAAAACACACGGCTGGATGGACAGGTCCCACTGACGGCTGCGGTGGTTTCTGCTCCCGGCAGGTTGATGGTGACTGCCTTTCCCTGCACCTATGTACGGTAGATGGTTACGATGGATTCCCACCGGTAACCCGCTCCCCAGCTTGGTTATGGGCTGGAGGAGCCCCTTTTTGCCCGCAGGCTCTGGCCCTGGAAAACGGTTGCCTTGGCGCTGGCGGTGTCTCCCTCTCATGGATGGGCTGTTGCCTTCTGTCGGGACTTGGCTGCTGGGAAACCCAGGAGGTTCCCTTCGCTGACGGATTTGGCAAATTCACGGCGACTCCTAGCCTTGTCAGGGTCCGTAAACCCCTGCCAGATAGTGCTGACTTCTCTTTGTGTACCGGTCCGGTACCGTCGGGCCACCGCCCGTCCATGGTCCTTACGGTAGACTCTAATCGGTCACTCCTGCAGACGGTCACCACTGTCTGCCAACCTTGCTGTACTGCCCGGGCCACACACCCGGACGCTGTCAGTTAGTTGCTCCACTACCACTCTCCTTCCTCCAACTTTGACCTCCAAAACTAATCTCTTTACTTTTCCCGCCTCCAGGATTGTGAACTCCTCGGTGGGCGGGGCCAACCGCCTGGTCCACCCCCTGGTGTGGACATCAGCCCCTGGAGGAAGGCAACAAGGGTTTTGTGTTTGACTTCGGTGTGCCTGACCGGGAGTGTGGGGTGTGTGGGTGTTGTGCTCTGTGGCCCCTGGCTTGTCCAGGGCGCCACATAATAGTCACAGAACAGGGAGGGGTTAAAAATTCAAGTATTTAATCTCTACTGGAAATAATCTTCCCTTTATTGATAGAGAGAAAAAGTGACCTCCAGGCACAACACAATCCACTCTACCAAGACCAATAATACCACATATAAGGGAGAAATACCACCACACTATGACCAATAACATATTACCACCACATAGTAACTGAATACAACCACATACAAGAAAGAAATACCGTCACACCATAATCACAGGACATAATGACCGAATATTACCACATACAAGGGAGAAATACTTCAACACTATAACCAGACCAAATAAATGACCAAATAATACCCCATACAACAGAGAAATACCACCACACTGACCAGACCACATATTACCACCACACAGTGCCTGAATAATACTACAATAATGATCATGAATAAAAAACACAATACTAATAACACTAATATTACTGTGGAGACACGGGGCTCAGTGGGCGCTCTCGTCCACTAAAACCCGCCGCCTTTAGAAAGACAGCGTGGCTCAGGGCTCATCCCAACTGAACGCCGGCCTCCTTAACCGTGGGCGTAACACTACTCAGACAACACAGGGTGAGGGAACCACAATAATTAGACTTTATTGGATCCCCAAACAATTAACAGCACATAACGCATAATCAGCAAAACACACAAATGTAACAGGCAACAGAGTCTCACCCTTCCGCTGGCTCACCAGGGATTTAGAATGTCCATGCCTCACAGGTTCCAAGCTGTCTGAGGTCTGCAAAGTCTGTAACAGGTGACTGAACGGTCCCAACCTGAGTGTCTTCCTTAGGTAGTCCTGGTTTGATGTTAAAATCCTGGCAGCCGGAGTCGAAATCCCTAGGCTGTGGATATGGTCTCCAACCGGATCCGAAGTCCCTAGATTGAAGCCATAAGATGTCCTGATCCTCCAGTCAGCTCCAAAGAGCTTAGACTGAGTCCATCAACCCTCAACAACCCCTGGTGGCTTAAAGAAGTCCTTTTTATAGCCACAACCTTCCACTTGGGTACACTGTGCCCTCATCGATTGGTTGGACAAGATTGCTTCTCCCATTGGAGGAATTTCAAGCTGCATGGACAATGTTCATTTAAATGATATGGGTAGAAAGCCTCAGGGTGTACATGTAAACTGGGAGTCACCGTCTAGACAATGGCTACTAAGGTAATTCCATTATCAATACACAACTACAATACAATGGTTACTGGAAATGTCTGGAGAACAATACGTCTAGCTTTCAGTGGCCAACACAAATACATTGAGACAACAAGAGTCTTGTAAAAACAATGAGGGACGTCTCCCCCATCTATAGACAATCTATCATGCTGTCTGGCTGGATTTTAAGAAACGTTAACCCATGAGAGTCCATGTCGTCACATTCCTCCCCCTTCTTAATATTAGCCAGACATGATAGGCTTCCGATCATCCTTCTCCTCTTGACGGCATTGTCCTTTTTAATGGTGAGGTCAGCAACAGAGGCTTGCATCTATACACCTCCCCCTGATTACCTCCCCCAAGTTGAGCAACCATATTGTGGGCAAGCACTAAGGTGGGGTCCATGAGTTGGGCCTGCACAAATCTGCCACTATCAATCCTCCCCCAGTCAATAGCCACAGTGTGGTTAGGCTTACTCACGGTTCTTGGCTCAGAAGTGGATGATGGAGACCGGGAATGCAAGCCATCCCTGGAAAAGATGTTAGAAAGATCCACATCAGGGTCCTGCTTGGCTTGGAGGTGGGTGATGGCTGCTTCAAACTGACTGGATAGTCCTTGTCCTAGGTCATTCTCCAAAATGACTGGTGTGAGCAGGTAATTCACAAGCCCCACTTTCACTTCCCTTTGAGTGGTATCCGAAACAACAGGCTTGATGGGACCATCTATGAACCCCACTTCAACTTCCTCCTGGCTCGTCCCTGAAACAACAGGTGTGGGGAGGCTGTCCATAAACTCCATATGGACCTCTTCCTGGCCAGACCCCAAAGTAACTGGTGTGGGGACGGTGTCCATAAGCTCCACATCAGCCTTGCTCTGATTAGTCTCCACAATGACAGGTGTGGGGAGGCTGTTCACAAGTCGCACATCAACCTCTCCCTGGTCCTTTCCCGAAATAACTGGTATGGGGACGGTGTCCATAAGCTCCACATCAGCCTTGCTCTGGTCAGTCTCCACAATGACAGGTGTGGGGAGGCTGTTCACAGGTCTCACATCAACCTCGCTCTGGTCAGTCTCCACAATGACAGGTATGGGGAGGCTGTTCACAATCTCTACCTCGACCTCTCCCTGGTCGGTCCTTAGGTCCAACTGCACACATGCCAGAGGGACGTCTGAGCGCTGGCCCTCAGCCAGGGAGATGGATAATTGGGAATCTGGTACAGGGTCTTCTGGGGAAACAATAACTGGGCTTACCAGAGTGATGGAAGATTCAATGTCTCGAAGTCCCTGAGCCTGTATATCACCGACCTTGACCGTCTGGATGTGGGGATGGAGGTTGGCTGGTGTACGGTGTCCGGCCTGCCGTAGGGTGTGGACTGGATAAACCACTTCCTCAACTATTGGTGTTTCTTGGGAGTAGCATTCCTCAGGTCTCGTTGGTTCATCTCGGCATATGTTGACTGGTTGGAGTGGCAGACGGGCTCCAAGCATGCGGCCTCGGTTTTGGAGACAATCTTTATCTATATGTCCATGGCGCCCACATGTATAACAGCGCCATAGATTGGGCAAGTCACAGGCCCTGTTTGTAGTCCTTTGTTTTGGTGCAGCTTCTGCTGGGTAGCGGGACCATCCTTCTCGACCGGCTGGCGTTAGCAGTACTGCAGCTGGAACCCCATAAACATATTCCAGAACATAAGCCCTCTCTTCTCTTGAGGATTTAGGCCCCAATGCATCCAACAACGCTGCGGCTTGGGCCATTTTGGACAAAGTTGATTTCCGATTGTCACTAGATCCATGATGCCGCACATAGTTTAAATCCTCTGGGTCAATATCGACGGGATCCTCATCGTCCTCTGCATCATTCTGGGCATCCCAACGGACTAATTTCTGGATCAAGGCTGACCGAGTCTCAGCGTTCCAGTAGATAATCTTTCGCCTCTGGCACAGATCCTGTAGCATCCATTTACTGCAGCGGTCGTAACTCCTCTCTTGTCCTTGTCCCATGGCTGAGCTGGTGGGGTTGGACATGGCAGCGTCCGAAACCTGAATGCCTCCCCTTTGGCCTGCTGGGTATGCTTATGTGCCTCCCTGGTTGTTGAGCCCTGGACGGTGTCCACGAACACCAGTCCACTGCAGCTCCCCTGGGTAAACCAGGCTGAGTAGTATCCCACCGCTGCCACCAATTGTGGAGACACGGGGCTCAGTGGGCGCTCTCGTCCACTAAAACCCGCCGCCTTTAGAAAGACAGCGTGGCTCAGGGCTCATCCCAACTGAACGCCGGCCTCCTTAACCGTGGGCGTAACACTACTCAGACAACACAGGGTGAGGGAACCACAATAATTAGACTTTATTGGATCCCCAAACAATTAACAGCACATAACGCATAATCAGCAAAACACACAAATGTAACAGGCAACAGAGTCTCACCCTTCCGCTGGCTCACCAGGGATTTAGAATATCCATGCCTCACAAGTTCCAAGCTGTCTGAGGTCTGCAAAGTCTGTAACAGGTGACTGAACGGTCCCAACCTGAGTGTCCTCCTAAGGTAGTCCTGGTTTGATGTTAAAATCCTGGCAGCCGGAGTCGAAATCCCTAGGCTGTGGATATGGTCTCCAACCGGATCCGGAGTCCCTAGATTGAAGCCATAAGATGTCCTGATCCTCCAGTCAGCTCCAAAGAGCTTAGACTGAGTCCATCAACCCTCAACAACCCCTGGTGGCTTAAAGAAGTCCTTTTTATAGCCACAACCTTCCACTTGGGTACACTGTGTCCTCATCGATTGGTTGGACAAGATTGCTTCTCCCATTGGAGGAATTTCAAGCTGCATGGACAATGTTCATTTAAATGATATGGGTAGAAAGCCTGAGGGTGTACATGTAAACTGGGAGTCACCGTCTAGACAATGGCTACTAAGGTAATTCCATTATCAATACACAACTACAATACAATGGTTACTGGAAATGTCTGGAGAACAATACGTCTAGCTTTCAGTGGCCAACACAAATACATTGAGACAACAAGAGTCTTGTAAAAACAATGAGGGACGTCTCCCCCATCTATAGACAATCTATCATGCTGTCTGGCTGGATTTTAAGAAACGTTAACCCATGAGAGTCCATGTCGTCACAATTACCATCAGTGCAATTATACACAGGAGCTCTGTATATAGTGTCAGTGTACAGGTAATACAGTGATCACCAGTGACATTTATTAGTGATATTATACACAGGAGCTCTGCATAAAGTGTATAGTATGTGTGTACATGTAATACACTGACTTACCAGTGACGTCTCTAGCTGAAATTATTCATCTTCGCTTTTCTACTTCATCCGGCACTGAACGCTATTACTTCTTCATGCCATGACGCGACTCTGCAGAAAATAACACACAGTCACCTATAGTTGATCACTCCCAGAGCACATTCCTCACTTTTCCCTCAATTTCTACACCATGTCAGACTTGTTTCCCCCCATGGAAAACAGTAGTCTCAAAATTAAATTATAATACAGCAGTAATAATGTCCCCCAATATGCCCCTACAGTAATTATCTCTACTATTTGCCACAATAAATCAATAATGTATGTTCCTCGTTGTGGCCTCATATAGTAATAATATTTCCCATCCTGGCCCCCTATATTTAATAATGTCCCCATCCTTGTCACCTTTATTTGATAAAGTCGCCCATCCTTGCCACCTATGTTCTCTCAAATGATAGTTCATTCCTAAGGTGGGGAGATAGAAACTGATAGTGATTGGACGTGGGGCTCCCGTGATGTCACAATGTAATGTGAGCTACGAATCGTGATTACTGACAGCGCTGAAATGGTGCCAGCACCAGAGGTGAATACAGAGTCTTTTATTTTAGCTGGGGGAAACATGGGGAATCAGAAGGGGTTGTTAATTGCCTCCTGCACAAAATATCCGCTCTCAAAAATAGCCCCACAAAGTGCCCCTTTCCATAATGTCCCCCCAAAACGTGCCCTTTCTATAATATCTCCCCCATACTACATCTCTGCATAAAGTCCTCCCGCTCCTCATAATAATTATACTATACCGCATTTCACAATCTCCTTCCTAATTGCCCCATCCTGTCCCCCGTTGCCCCATCCTGATCCCTGTTGCCCCATCCTGATCCCCATTGCCCCATCCTGTCCCCCATCATGTCCCACATTGCCTTATCCTATCCCACATTGCCCTATCCTGTCTCACTTTGCCCAATACTGTCCCCCATTGCCCTATCCTGTCCCCCATTGCTCTATCATGTGCTCCATTTCCCTATCCTGACCCACATTGCCCTATCCCGTCCCACATTGCCCTATCCTATGCCCTATTGCCCTATCCTGTCCCACATTTTCCTATCCTGTCCCACATTGCCTTATGATGTATCACATTGCTCTATCATGTCCCACATTGCCCTATCATGTCCCCCATTGACCTATCATGTCCGACATTGCTCTATCCTGTCCCAAATTGCCCTATCCTGTTCCACATTGCCATATCCTGTGCCCCATTGCCCTATCCTGTCCCACATTTCCCTATCCTGTCCAACATTGCCTTATCATGTACCACATTACCCTATCATGTCCTCCATTGCCCTATCATGTCCCCCATTGACCTATCCTGTCCCACATTGCCCTATCCTGTCCCACATTGCCCTATCATGTCCCTCATTGCCCTATCATGTCCCCCATTGCCCTATCCTGTCCCACATTTCCCAATACTGTCCCCCATTGCCCTATCATGTCCCCCTTGCCCTGTCCTGTTCCGCACTACCCGATAATGTCACTTGTAAAGTGACACCGCTCCTCCCCCACCCTCGCCCCTGCTTCTAAACTGATTCTCCGTGTCATGTTCGGCTCCTTAGAAGCACTTACCTTGTTCCTGTGTGTCCTCTTCTTACATACGGCCCTGGTGATGACAGTTCCTCTGCCTCAGTCCTGGCGCTGCACTGTTCAAATGTATGCATGCCTGAAAGACGTGCGTACATTTGAATATGAGAGGCAAAGTCTGCAGGTCCAACGCGCACCTCATTTTGCGCAGGCCTGACGACTCCCGTAGTGCAAGGGAACTGCAGAGATCGCACAGAATTTGTGCGATCACTGCAGTTTATGTTGGAAAGGCTGAAGGCCCCTCAGAGCATGGGGGCCCAGGCTGCCCAGTCTAACGCTGGCCCTGAGAAACACCTCTGTCTAGCCCGCAGTATCCCAGACAATATAAAGCATGGGGGCCCACTGGGGATCAGGGGCCCACCGGGGCCCTGGGACAACCGGAGGATTCCCCGATGCTTCGGTGAGCCAGTCCGACACTCCAGACAACATAGGGTGAGGTTACCACACTTTGGTCAGGCTATTAAGGCACCAACAGACAACAGCATATAGTACATTCTCAGCAAGGACATAAGATGGTGCAAGGAACAGAGTATCATCCTTTTTCTGGCTTGCTAAGGATTTAAAAGTATCTTCAAAGTATTGAGTGCCAATACCCCAGCCATAAGCACCCCACTTTTGGCAGTCTCCCACTGAGAGGAGGCAGCAGAAAGCCAGGTGGCCAGGTGACAGTATTGTTCCAACCTGGGTTCTCCACATAAATTAGTGGGCTCAGTGATGGGTAGTAGTGATGGGCGATACCAATCTGTAAAGGTTGGGGATCGTACCGATCACATAGTGATCGTGTACACAATCCCGATCACAAGCTTCCTGGGAAGCTCGTGTTACAGTTCAGGTCCAGATCGGGTCCAAGGGCTGTAAAAAAAAAAACAGTATTAAAAAACATTATGACCATACTTAAAGGGTCCCGCGACACATCCTGCAGACTCTGTCTCCCTTTGCTTCAGCTTTTGAAACCATACTATCATTGCTGTGCCCCCTGGTAATCAACTCTGACTAAAAGGACCTTCCGTGACCACATAGCCATGTGACCAGTCAGGTGTGAATGTTGTATTACCTCATTGGCTACAGACTGGTCACATGACTATGACGGCATCAAAGGTCCTCGTAATTGACTAACTTTCATTGTCACTGTGCGAGTGTCGCATCGCATCTCAGCGCACAATCTCCCGACAGGAGCGGTAGGCTGCATGTATTTCCGTACAGCTGAAGCGCTCCTGTCCGGAGTGTCAGATGTGGGGTGATGAAATGCGAGACGTAAGATAAATTATACCCTCACTATCAGCCTGCTTCTTGCTCTGTACAGAGCGATGTAGCAGAGCTGACAATGCTCTCTGTTTCTCACTTTGTGTAGACTATGTCTGTGCACAGTGATGAAGCAGAGCTGATATGGCTCTTCCTGTGGATTACGTTAGACGAAGGATTGTTTTTATAATAAAGATGGAGTCTCTAAATGTTTTTTTTTGTTTTATTTCTAATTAAAAAAAAATCTCTGTGTTGTGTTTTTTTTTACTGTTTAATAGAAATTTATGGTGGCCATGTCTAATTTGGTGTGACACCATGAATTTCGAGCTTAGTACCATCTGAGAATACATGGCTGTTATTAACCCCTTTATTATCCAGCGTGCCACCAGGGCCGCTGGAGGAGCCGGGTAACCCGCCTGGAAATGGCGCTAAGAAGCAATGCGCCATTTTCAGGGGTGGCTGCGGACTGTGGAGAATCCCAGGCCCCAGCTGTCTCGCTTTACCTGACTGGCGATTAAAATACAGTGGGAGCCCACGCATTTTTTTTTTTTAATTATTTTTTTTAAATAAAAAAAAATTAATGAGCTCCCCTGTATTTTGATCGCTAGTCAGGTAAAGCCAGGCAGATGGGGGTGGCAGTCCATGGCCGTCCGCTTTATCTGCACAGAGAATCAAAAATACAGCGGAGCGCTGCGTCATTTTTTTAAATTATTTATTTTTATACAACCATATATTGTGTAATATATATATATATATATATATATATATATATATATACAGTACAGACCAAAAGTTTGGACACACCTTCTCATCTCTAGAACAACTGTTAAGGGGAGACTTTGTGCAGCAGGCGCCTTCATGGTAAAATAGCTGCTAGTAAACCACTGCTAAGGACAGGCAACAAGCAGAAGAGACTTGTTTGGGCTAAAGAACACAAGGAATGGATATTAGACCATAGACCAGTGGAAATCTGTGCTTTGGTCTGATGAGCCCAAATTTGAGACCTTTGGATACAACCACCGTGTCTTTGTACAAAAGGTGAACGGGTGGAATCTACATGGCTGGTTCCCACCGTGAAGCATGGAGGAGGAGGTGTGATGGTGTGGGGGTGCTTTGCTGGTGACACTGTTGGGGATTTATTCAAAATTGAAGGCATACAGAACCAGCATGCCTACCACAGCATCTTGCAGCGGCGTGCTATTCCATCTGGTTTGCGTTTAGTTGGAACATCATTTATTTTTCAACAGGACAATGACGCCAAACACACCTCCAGGCTGTGTAAGGGCTATTTGACTAAGAAGGAGAGTGATGGGGTGCTACGCCAGATGACCTGGTCTCCACAGTCACCAGACCTGAACCCAATCGAGATGGTTTGGGGTGAGCTGGACCACAGAGTGAAGGCAAAAGGGCCAACAAGTGCTAAGCATCTCTGGGAACTCCTTCAAGACTGTTAGAAAACTATTCCGGTGACTACCTCTTGAAACTCATCAAGAGAATGCCAAGAGTGTGCAAAGTAGTAATGAAAGCAAAAGGTGGCTACTTTGAAGAACCTAGAATATAAGACACATTTTCAGTTGTTTCACACTTTTTTAAGCATTTCATTCCACATGTTTTAATTCATAGTTTTGATGCCTTCAATGTGAATCTACAATTTTCAGAGTTCTGAAAATAAAGAAAACTCTTTGAATGAGAAGGTGTGTCCAAACTTTTGGCCTGTACTAATATATATATATATATATATATATATATATATATATATATATATATATATCAGTCATATGAAAAAGTTTGGGCACCCCTATTATTGTTAAACTTTTTTCTTTATAACAATTTGGGTTTTTGCAACAGCTATTTCAGTTTCATATATCTAATAACTGATGGACTGACTAATATTTCTGGATTGGAATGAGGTTTATTGTACTAACAGAAAATGTGCAATCTGCATTTAAACAAAATTTGACCGGTGCAAAAGTATGGGCACCTCAACATAAAAGTGACATTAATATTTTGTAGATCCTCCTTTTGCAAAAATAACAGCCTCTAGTCGGTTCCTGTAGCTTTTAATGAGTTCCTGGATCCTGGATGAAGGTATATTTGACCATTCCTGTTTACAAAACAATTCCAGTTCAGTTAAGTTTGATGGTCGCCGAGCATGGACAGCACACTTCAAATCATCCCACAGATTTTCAATGATATTCAGGTCTGGGGACTGGGATGGCCATTCCAGAACACTGTAATTGTTCCTCTGCATGAATGCCTGAGTAGATTTGGAGCAGTGTTTTGGATCATTGTCTTGCTGAAATATCCATCCCCTGCGTAACTTCAACTTCGTCACTGATTCTTGCACATTATTGTCAAGAATCTGCTGATACTGAGTTGAATCCACGCGATCCTCAACTTTATCAAGATTCCCGGTGCCGGCATTGGCCACACAGCCCCAAAACATGATGGAACCTCCACCAAATTTTACTGTGGGTAGCAAGTGCTTTTCTTGGAATGCCGTTTTTTTTGCCTTCATGCATAATGCCTTTTTGTATGACCAAACAACTCAATCTTTGTTTCATCAGTCCACAGGATCTTCTTACAAAATGTAACTGGCTTGGCCAAATGTGCTTTTGCATACCTCAGGAGACTCTGTTTGTGGCGTGCTTGCAGAAACGGCTTCTTTCGCATCACTCTCCCATACAGGTTCTCCTTGTGCAACGTGCGCTGTATTGTTGACCGATGCACATTGACACCATCTGCAGCAAGATGATGCTGCAGGTCTTTGGAGGTGGTCTGTGGATTGTCCTTGACTGTTATCACCATTTTTCTCTGCCTTTCTGTTATTTTTCTTGGCCTGCCACTTCTGGGCTTACCAAGAACTGTACCTGTGTTCTTCCATTTCCTTTCTATGTTCCTCACAGTGGAAACTGACAGTTTAAATCTCTGAGACAACTTTTTGTATCCTCCAACTATGTTGCATAATCTTTGTTTTCAGATCATTTGAGAGTTGTTTTGAGGAGCCCATGATGCCACTCTTCATAGGAGATTCAAATAGGAGAACAACTTGCAAGTGGCCACCTTAAATACCTTTTCTCACACCTGCCTATGAAGTTCAAAGCTCAATGAGGTTACAAAACAAATTTAGTGCTTTAGTAAGTCAGTAAAAAGTAGTTAGGAGTGTTAAAATCAAGAAATTGATAAGGGTGCCCATACTTTTGCAGCGGTCAAATTTTGTTTAAATGCGGATTGCACATTTTCTATTAGTACAATAAACCTCATTTCAATCCAGAAATATTACTCAGTCCATCAGTTATTAGATATATGAAACTGAAATAGCTGTTGCAAAAACACAAATTGTTATAAAGAAAAAAGGCTAACATTAATAGGGGTCCCCAAACTTTTTCATATGACTGTATATATATATATATATATATATATATATATATATAAAAATTAAGAGACCACTGCAAAATTTTCAGTTATATTTCTGAGTAAAATGTAAATTGCTCTTTTATTCTATAGACTAATATTTTCAGAAAATAAATACAAAATGTATTGCTTGAAAATTCGGAGACATGTTGTCAGTAGAGATGAGCGAACCGGTCGCGGTTCGGCTCGAGGTCGGTTCGCCGAACGGAGGTTCCATTCGAGTACGGTTCGTCGAACGTTCGTCGAACCGAACTCGAACCGCATAGGAAACAATGGCAGGCATTCACAAACACATAAAAACACCTAGAAAACACCCTCAAAGGTGTCCAAAAGGTGACAAACAACTCACAACACAACACAAACACATGGGAAAGTGACAAGAACAAATTCTCATGCGAAAACAAAAGAGCGTAACGAGGAAAAAGAGGACGAGACACAGATATAGGCATGGCACGCCCTTCTAAAATCATGTAAAACACTGCAAGGTTACTCCAACCGGAGTCTCCCTTTTTTCCAAAAATTGGGCCCCACACACACCCACCCCTTCAGTGGCAGCACTTGTGCCCTAGTTGTACACTTTACAGCTAGATTTTCATCAAGCACATTCAAAAATACGCCATTCTTATCCGTCCCCAGGATGACTCCGGGGTAGGTAGCAAAGTCTTTCCTGATCCCAGCTCTGTTCATCTTGGATCATTTTTAAAAAACACAGCAAGCAAGGGTTACTCCAAGCGGAGTCTCCCTTTTTTTTTCCAAAAATTGGGCCCCACACACACCCACCCCTTCAGTGGCAGCAGTTGTGCCCCAGTTGAACAATTCACAGCTAGATTTGCATCAAGCACATTCAAAAATACGCCATTCTTAACCGTCCCCAGGATGACACCGGGGTAGGTAGCAAAGTCTTTCCTGATCCCAGTGTGAAGCCCCAGCAGTATTGTGTCGGTGCATTACCTTCAGGGACTCCACGTAGCTGGATCTTGTCACAGGTAGGAGATCTTCTTCTTGTCGTGACGCCACTCTCAGTATTGCGGCCAGTAGGGACCGCCACTGCAGGTTGAGGGACGCCTGGGGCTGATGGTGAGTGCAGTTAGTTGGAATAGCCTCCTGAGAGTGAGGCAAGCCCCAGGGCCCTGTGTAGGTGTGTAGAACCACAAGGCGCAGAATAACTCCACACAAGCAGAATGTCTTTCAGGGGTTTTACTCACAGAAGGTGGCAGAGTGAGTAACCCGGGCGTAGCTGGGATGAACCAGGCGGGAACCAGGTGTCCTTCAGGCTGACTTGTGAGGGTGACTACTAACTCGCCTTCCTTAGCCCTTGGTGGTTTGGGGTAACCCCGACTTTGAGTCCCTATGGGGGTCACCCAGGGAAGATGCTGCAGCCTCTCTCCCCTTCGTTTGCCGTTTGCTTGTCGCCTGGACCAGGCCACTCCAGCTGCTTGCCTCCTGTGACCTATGGGCCCTAACTGTGGCTACGTGGCTGCGGCTTTTGTGGTGTTGTGGCGTGGGCTTTGAGAGCCCCACACCGGCAGGTTTAGCAAAAGAAAGCTGGATCTATCTCCGCTTCGGGATCTGCCGCCCGTTTGGGCCTGGTTCTCCCTAGCAGTCTCCTTACTTCCCACTCTGTGCTCTCTCTCTAGCTGGAGATGGGTTTCGGGTAGCACTCCTAGGTGACCGTTCTCCCCCGTCGGTAGCCACTGCGCGGACGCTGTCAGACTACAGCAGCCCAGGGGAAGGGGTCAGCTCTCCTCGGAGCTCCCTGGACTCTGCTCTGAACCGGCTCACATCTGGGACCTTCCTTGCTGCTCCTGTCAGAGCCTCACTTTCCTGCTCCTCACTCCTCCACACTCTGCTGCAGACCCTGGACTGTTTACTCCTCCTTCTCTTTTCCCTTTTTGTGCCTGCCTACGCCACCTAGCAACCAGACTCTCTTACCACACCCCTTGAGAGGAGATGGAGGCTTTTGGCCCCTTCCACTATTCCAGTGAAGGTGAAGGCTTTTCCCCCTCCTGGGATCCCCAGGGGTCCTCTCATGGGTACATGTGTGAGACCTGATCACTATGCGCCTGTGTTCCACACCCCAGTCAGCCTTCTGGATTACCTGTATTGTACTGTCCCCAGCATGGGTGCAGTACTCAGTGGTGCCTGACCAGGTCAGGGGCGCCACATTCCCCCTTAGTTATCACCAGCACGTCCTCGGGCTGCAAGACAACATTTTAAAATGCATAAAACATTAAAACATGGTAAAACATTTTTAAAAGCACCAGGTACCATACGTCACCACCCTCCACCCACAAGTCCGTTAACCCACCCAAAACCCTCTCACGTTGGCCGCGCCTTCAGCCACTTCTGGCAGGATGTAGAGGCGGCTTTCATGGGCTGGTGGTCTTCAGGGCATACCTGGCCTGGTGGAGCCGCGCCTTCAGCCACTTCTGGCAGGATCCAGAGGCGGCCTTCACAGTTGGTGCTGACCAGGTACCCTCTTTGTGGTGGAGAGCCAGGCCCCATAAACAGGCATGCTCTCTGGTTGCAGGTAAGCCAAGGCCCTATATACGGACGGGCCCCCTGGTTGCAGACGAGCCAAGCCCCTAAACAGGCTGACTCTGGTGGTGGTGGTGCCCTCTGGTGTAACTATTTACACTGCGAGAGTTTGTGGCTATAGCCAGTTCATAGCCTTAAGGTTTATGGTTTTCTCACACAAGTTTATGTGGGCACATACTTGAACTTTTAAAACGTTGCAAAACAAACTTTCCAACTGGTCAAAACTTGCTGTACTTTACTTGAACTTATGCAGACTCCTCTTCACCAGGGCTTGGGCCTGTAGGGCTGCGGCACCTGCTGTTTCCTTGACCTTTTTCCTCATCTGTAGTGGTCTCATCATTAGGTCTTTGGTCTTTTCTTTCTTTATTACTGTCTTTCCTTTCTTCTTTGGGACATGGTACTACATCTAGCGCGTACCAGCCTCTTTCGCCTTGATGCAGGGTAAACTGTACGGAGTCTCCCATTTTTAAGTTTCTGCCAGGGTGTCCTCTGGGCAGATGAGCTCTCACATCTCTTCTATTGACGAAGATACCTTCTTTGATACCAGGTGCAACAATGAACCCGTATCCTGACTTTAGGCTGAAGTCCTCCACTACTCCTCTACAAAGGGGTCCTCTGACCTGTGCTTTGGCTCTTCTCAGGAACCGTTTTTCTTGTAGGTCTCTGGCCGTGACTTCTCTCTGCTCTGGGGATGGCGGTGCAGGGAAAGACTGGGTTCTACTGCGACGCTGTGTCTTGCGGGCTGGATTCTGCGAAGTGCAGCTTACAAGCTCCCAGGTGAGGCTTTGGGGCAGATCTTCCTCAGCAGAAGGTGTCAGGTCTTCCTCGTCCCAGCGGGAATAGGGCAACATTTCTGGCTCTGGGCATGGATCCACTGCTGATGGCTCCTGAGTCAGCTCCTCAGTTTCCTGGCCTCCTCTCCCCCTTAGTTCTTCTTGGCACTCCTTTGGTGGCGGTGCTGGGGATGAACTTCCTTCAACAGGCCCAGGCGGGGGACTCTTTGGCGTGGTTGCTGCAGGGGTTGCCGGAATCCTCTTGGGGGTGTGCGGAGGGAGCATGTACTGGTCCACCAACCATTGTGGAAACTTGACCTCCATGTCAGCCTTCAGCTGCCAGTATGCGGGGTCCTCCCCCAGCGTGGGCTTTCCAGCAGGGACCTCTTTGGACTGGGGAGCGGTGTCTGCTCTGGCCTTGCAGGCCGGGGTAAGTGGTGATGCAATCTCTTGGCGGGCCGCGCCCTGTATGGCGGCGGCCTGGTCTTGGCGGGCCGCGCCCTGTATGGCGGCGGCCTGGTCTTGGCGGGCCGCGCCCTGTATGGCGGCGGCCTGGTCTTGGCGGGCCGCGCCCTGTATGGCGGCGGCCTGGTCTTGGCGGGCCGCGCCCTGTATGGCGGCGGCCTGGTCTTGGCGGGCCGCGCCCTGTATGGCGGCGGCCTGGTCTTGGCGGGCCGCGCCCTGTATGGCGGCGGCCTGGATCGGCGTCGCAGCTGCGATGGGATCTGGGCAGGCTGGGCTGGGCGTCGCTGCAGGGACCGGGTCTTGGTGGGCCGAGCAGGGCATCGCTGCGGCGGCCGGGGCTTGGCGGGCCGAGCAGGGCATCGCTGCGGCGGCCGGGGCTTGACGGGCCGAGCAGGGCATCGCTGCGGCGGCCGGGGCTTGGCGGGCCGAGCAGGGCATCGCTGCGGCGGCCGGGGCTTGACGGGCCGAGCAGGGCATCGCTGCGGCGGCCGGGGCTTGACGGGCCGAGCAGGGCATCGCTGCGGCGGCCTGGGCTTGGCGGGCCGCACCTGGCGTGGCTGCGGCCTGGCTCAGCGTCGCCGCGCCGGGCGCCTCTTCAGGGACCGCGGGCGTGGCAGCAGGGGTCGGGGCATCCGGGCCGGCAGGGGTAACACTGGACTCACCCATCGGTGGCAGCATCGGGGTCTGAGTCGTCGCCGTCCGGTCTGGCACTCGTCGTGCGGTTCCCCTCTCATAGGCCTGAACCGCGGCAGCCATCTCCAGAAGTTCCATGCGTTCTTCTCTGATCTGCTCCACGACCCGGGTCTCCAGTCGGTCGCAGAACTGGGCCAGCTCCCGATACCACCAGGCAGCGGAGCCCGGTTCTGGGTTTCTGCGGTCAGACGCCATTTCTTCTGCGCCGTCTTCTGCACGATTTCCCAGCAGTGGACTCGACGCTGCCTCCAGTAGCAGGCTCTTCAGTTTCTGCTCTGCCTCTTTCAGCAGCTCCTCTCCCAGCAGCAGGCTTCTGGCTCCCTTTCTGTCCCGACGTCTCTGGACGCTTCCGCTCTCTTCACAAGCGAGGTCAGAACTCTGCAGGGGATCTCTGGGTAGCCACACCTCTTCGTGGGCGGTAACTTCTCCCAGCGCGGGCTGCTGTTGTTTTTCAGCGCGCTTTTCATGGTGGCAATATGGCGGCGCTTCCAATTTTCCAAGCGGACCGCCCAGGCACATGGTCACCTGTCTGAACAGGTCTAGTCCTTATCCTGTTCGTGACGCCAGATGTGAAGCCCCAGCAGTATTGTGTCGGTGCATTACCTTCAGGGACTCCACGTAGCTGGATCTTGTCACAGGTAGGAGATCTTCTTCTTGTCGTGACGCCACTCTCAGTATTGCGGCCAGTAGGGACCGCCACTGCAGGTTGAGGGACGCCTGGGGCTGATGGTGAGTGCAGTTAGTTGGAATAGCCTCCTGAGAGTGAGGCAAGCCCCAGGGCCCTGTGTAGGTGTGTAGAACCACAAGGCGCAGAATAACTCCACACAAGCAGAATGTCTTTCAGGGGTTTTACTCACAGAAGGTGGCAGAGTGAGTAACCCGGGCGTAGCTGGGATGAACCAGGCGGGAACCAGGTGTCCTTCAGGCTGACTTGTGAGGGTGACTACTAACTCGCCTTCCTTAGCCCTTGGTGGTTTGGGGTAACCCCGACTTTGAGTCCCTATGGGAGTCACCCAGGGAAGATGCTGCAGCCTCTCTCCCCTTCGTTTGCCGTTTGCTTGTCGCCTGGACCAGGCCACTCCAGCTGCTTGCCTCCTGTGACCTATGGGCCCTAACTGTGGCTACGTGGCTGCGGCTTTTGTGGTGTTGTGGCGTGGGCTTTGAGAGCCCCACACCGGCAGGTTTAGCAAAAGAAAGCTGGATCTATCTCCGCTTCGGGATCTGCCGCCCGTTTGGGCCTGGTTCTCCCTAGCAGTCTCCTTACTTCCCACTCTGTGCTCTCTCTCTAGCTGGAGATGGGTTTCGGGTAGCACTCCTAGGTGACCGTTCTCCCCCGTCGGTAGCCACTGCGCGGACGCTGTCAGACTACAGCAGCCCAGGGGAAGGGGTCAGCTCTCCTCGGAGCTCCCTGGACTCTGCTCTGAACCGGCTCACATCTGGGACCTTCCTTGCTGCTCCTGTCAGAGCCTCACTTTCCTGCTCCTCACTCCTCCACACTCTGCTGCAGACCCTGGACTGTTTACTCCTCCTTCTCTTTTCCCTTTTTGTGCCTGCCTACGCCACCTAGCAACCAGACTCTCTTACCACACCCCTTGAGAGGAGATGGAGGCTTTTGGCCCCCTCCACTATTCCAGTGAAGGTGAAGGCTTTTCCCCCTCCTGGGATCCCCAGGGGTCCTCTCATGGGTACATGTGTGAGACCTGATCACTATGCGCCTGTGTTCCACACCCCAGTCAGCCTTCTGGATTACCTGTATTGTACTGTCCCCAGCATGGGTGCAGTACTCAGTGGTGCCTGACCAGGTCAGGGGCGCCACACCAGCTCTGTTCATCTTGGATCATTTTTAAAAACAATGTAAGTAAGGGTTACTCCAAGCGGAGTCTCCCTTTTTTTCAAAAATTGGGCCCCAAACACACCCACCCCTTCAGTGGCAGCAGTTGTGCCCTAGTTGTACACTTCACAGCTAGATTTGCATCAAGCACATTCAAAAATACGCCATTCTTAACCGTCCCCAGGATGACACCGGGGTAGGTAGCAAAGTCTTTGCTGAACCATGACTTGTTCATCTTGGCTCCTTTTAAAAACAATGTAAGCAAGGGTTACTCCAAGCGGAGTCTTCCTTTTTTCCAAAAATTGGGCCCCACACACACCCACCCCATCAGTGGCAGCAGTTGTGCCCTAGTTGCAAACAGGATGTTTTGATTTGCATCAAGCACATTCCAAATCCACAAGCATTTACTCTCCCCAGGATGACACAGGGGTAGTAAATTCCTTCTGGATCCATGACTTGTTCATTTTGATGAACGTCAGTCTGTCCACATTGTCACTGGACAGACGCGTGCGCTTATCTGTCAGCACACACCCAGCAGCACTGAAGACACGTTCAGAGACAACGCTGGCAGCTGGACACGACAAAATCTCCAAGGCGTAAGTGGAGAGCTCTGGCCATTTTTCAAGATTTGAAGCCCAAAATGAGCAAGGCTCCATTTGCAAAGTCATGGCATCGAAGTTCATTTGGAGATACTCCTGTATCATCCTCTCCAGCCGTTGACTATGTGTTAGACTTGTTGTCTCTGTTGGCCTTGCAAAGGAGGGTCTAAAAAAATTATGAAAAGATTCCATAAAATTGCTGTTACCAGCACCAGATACAGTCCTACTGGTACGGGTAGACTGTTGAAGATGACGAGACCGTCCCATGTTTGTCAAGTTACAACTGGGAAATTCACTCCCTGCACCTGCACGGTTGTTTGGTGGAAAAGCCGAGCTAAGATCGAGTAACAGCTTCTGCTGATACTCCTGCATACGTGCGTCCCTTTCTATGGCTGGAATTATGTCACAAAATTTGGACTTGTACCGGGGATCTAATAGTGTGGCAAGCCAGTAGTCATCATCACTTCTAATTTTGACAATACGAGGGTCATGTTGGAGGTAGTGCAGCAAGAAAGCACTCATGTGTCTTGCGCAGCCATGCGGACCAAGTCCACGCTGTGTTTGTGGCATAGAGATGCTAACCGTTCTTTCTTCCTCTGACATCTCCCCCCAACCTCTTTCAACTGAAATTTGACCAAGGTCTCCCTCATCCGCTGAGTCTTCCATGTCCATGGACAGTTCGTCCTCCATTTCTTCATATTCTCCTGCACCTTCCTCAACATTTCGCCTGCTACCATGCGCCCTTGTTGATCCCTGTCCCCCATGGTCCCATGCCTGCCGCGTTGGTGATGATGAACGTCTGGACCTTGGAGATGTTGTTGTGTCTTGCGCATATGAATGCTCCTGTAGTTCCTCCCCTTCCTGTTGTCCCACCCCCTGACTCCGAAAAGTGTTTAGCGTGTGCTCCAGCATGTAAATGACTGGAATTGTCATGCTGATAATGGCATTGTCAGCGCTAAACATATTCGTCGCCATATCGAAACTCTGCAGAAGGGTGCATAGGTCCTTGATCTGAGACCACTCCATCAGGGTGATCTGCCCCACCTCTGCATCTCGTTGGCCCAGGCTATACGTCATGACGTATTGCACCAGGGCTCGGCGGTGCTGCCACAGTCGCTGTAACATGTGGAGAGTCGAATTCCAGCGTGTCGGCACATCGCATTTCAGGCGATGAACCGGCAGGCCGAAAGACTTCTGGAGCGATGCAAGTCGCTCAGCTGCGGCGCTTGAACGGCGGAAGTGAGCATACAGTTTTCGTGCCCTGGTCAGAAGGCCATCTAGGCCGGGATAGTGTGTTAAAAATTGCTGGACAACAAGGTTCAACACGTGAGCCATACAAGGTACGTGTGTCACCTTGCCCAGGCGAAGGGCCGCACCCAGGTTTGCAGCATTGTCGCACATGGCCTTACCAGGCTGCAGGTTGAGTGGAGACAACCATTTATTAAACTCGGAGCGCAGAGCTGACCACAACTCCTCAGCTGTGTGACTCTTATGCCCAAGACATGTCAAGCTAAAGACCGCCTGATGACGTTGCGCTCTGCTGCCAGCATAGTAATGAGGGGTGCGTGATTCCTTCTGCGCAGTGAGAACGCTGGTGGCATGACCAGGCAGGCTTGGGGCGGAGGTGGAGGACACAGATGAGGTGGAGGAGGCAGAAGCAGTGGCGGAACTTGGACAGACAGAGGATTGACACACAAGTCGTGGGGACGGCAAGACTTGTGCAGCAGACCCTTCACCATCTATCACCATAGTTACCCAGTGCCCAGTGAGCGACATGTAACGTCCCTGTCCATGCTTACTGGTCCAAGTATCGGTGGTAAAATGCACCCGTTCACACACAGAGTTTCTCAAGGAAGCGGTGATGTTGTGTGCGACATGCTGGTGTAGCGCGGGCACACCTTTCTTAGAGAAGTAGTGGCGACTGGGCATCTGGTACTGGGGCACAGCGACAGACATAAGGTCTCTAAAATCCTGTGTGTCCACCAGGTGGAAAGGTAGCATTTCGTTAGCCAAGAGCTTACAGAGGGATAAAGTCAACCTCTTAGCTTTGTCATGGGTCGCAGGAAATGGCCTTTTATTTGTCCACATCTGAGGGACAGAGATCTGGCTGCTGTGTGTAGAAGGTGTTGAGTAGGGTGTCCCTGGAAAAATGCAGGTTTGTGAGGAAAGTGCAGTCGGAGACATGATGTTGCCTTCATCCAACGTTGGTGCTATCGATGTCTGAGAGAGCTGTACACACGCACTTGTTTCCCCTTCCAAACCAACTGACGACCTACCAAGCAAACTGCCTGTTGTGGTTACAGTGGTGGAAGTTGTGCGTGGAAAGCCAGGTGTGACAGCTGTCCCCACAGTCCTAGAAGATGAAGAGCGCGCGGATGCACTGGAAGGGGCAGGCCATGGATGGTTCGCTCCGCTAGGCCGCATTGCAGCACGGTGAGCTTCCCACTGGGACCTATGATATTTATTCATGTGACGATTCATGGAAGAAGTTGTCAAACTGCTGAGGTTTTGACCTCTACTAACAGAATCACGACAAATTGTACACATCACATAATTTGGGCGATCTTTTTCTATGTCAAAAAAGGACCAGGCTAGGCAAGGCTTAGAGGGCATGCGACCTGCTGAGCCCCCCCGACTAGTGCTCAGAGGCAGAGTGGTGGCTGATGATGCAGTTGTAGACGTGCTACCAGTGCTCCGACTCTGTCCAGGAAGGCGCAAGGTAACTTCGTCGTCGGTTGCATCCTCCTCCACCGCCTCTGTTGACCTCCTCGAGTGCCTGACTGTGGGTTGACAGTAGGTGGGATCTAGAAATTCCTCATCAATTGTTGTGTTTGCACTCCCCTCACCCTCAGACCGAGCCTCTTCTTGCCCTGACCGAATATTTAAGTTGTCATCCCAATCTGGTATCTGCGTCTCATCATCATCAGTATGTTCCTCATTGTCTATAACCACAGGTGTTACAGTTTGTGACAAAGGGTCAACATTATGCTCAGAAACGTGGTCCTCACGGCCTGAATCAGAGTCACAAAGGTTCTGGGCATCACTGCAGACCATTTCCTGGTCTGTACTCACTGTAGCTTGGGAGCAGACCTCTGATTCCAAGGCTATAGTGTGACTGAACAGCTCTGCAGACTCAGCCATCTCACTTCCACCATACTGTGCAGGGCTGATGGAGACTTCAGAGCTGGGAGAAATCAAGTTTGATTGGGATGACAACTCAGAGGACTGGTGTTTTTTGGATGCGGTAGTTGAGGTGGATGAGAGGGCACTTGTTGGACCACTTGAGATCCATTCAAGCATTTTCCTTTTTTGGCCATCATCTACCTTTGTTCCAGTTGTTCGTGTCCGTAAAAAAGGGAGCACATCGGATTGTCCACGGTAAGTAGTAGACATCTTACTTTTGCTGGTAGATGGTCTATCTTCAGCAGATGTTAATGGAGCTTTGCCACCTTCCCCACGGACAAACCATTTTTTTCCTTTTCCAACATGCCTCTTCCCCTTTCCACCAGCATCTGTCATTTTGCCACTCATGTTGATTGCGACAAGATTGTGCACTTAAAATGTGGTAGTAAAAATTGAGAGGTGGTGTAGATTGCAGCGGTGGTCTAGCTTTATTAACAGCAGAATAAAAAGAATAATTATCCCTGACAATGCAACTACGGCCCTTAAACTGGCAGCATAAATTGCTAGTATAATGGCTTAGTAACAATGAGTTTGAGTGTGCAATGCAGGCAGACGTGCTGCAAATATCTTTGCACTAGTGGGACTATACAGAAGTCCAATAGCCACGTTTAGGATGCCACTAAGTTCACTCAGTGTTTGCTAGTATAATGGCTTAGTAACAATGAGTTGGAGTGTGCAATGCAGGCAGACGTTCTGCAAATATCTTTGCACTAGTGGGACTATACAAAAGTCCAATAGCCACGTTTAGGATGCCACTAAGTTCACTCAGTGTTTGCTCCTATAATGGCTTAGTAACAATGAGTTGGAGTGTGCAATGCAGGCAGACGTGCTGCAAATATCTTTGCACTAGTGGGACTATACAGAAGTCCAACAGCCACGTTAAGGATGCCACTAAGTTCACTCAGTGTTTGCTAGTATAATGGCTTAGTAACAATGAGTTTGAGTGTGCAATGCAGGCAGATGTGCTGCAAATATCTTTGCACTAGTGGGACTATACAGAAGTTCAATAGCCATGTTTAGGATGCCACTAAGTTCGCTCAGTGTTTGCTAGTATAATGGCTTAATAACAATGAGATTGAGTGTGCAATGCAGGCAGACGTGCTGCAAATATCTTTGCACTTGTGGGACTATACAGAAGTCCAATAACCACATTTAGGATGCCACTAAGTTCACTCAGTGTTTGCTAGTATAATGGCTTAGTAACAATGAGTTGGAGTGTGCAATGCAGGCAGACGTGCTGCAAATATCTTTGCACTAGTGGGACTATACAGAAGTCCAATAGCCACGTTTAGGATGCCACTAAGTTCACTCAGTGTTTGCTAGTATAATGGCTTAGTAACAATGAGTTTGAGTGTGCAATGCAGGCAGACGTGCTGCAAATATCTGTGCACTAGTGGGACTATACAGAAGTCCAATAGCCACGTTTAGGATGCCACTAAGTTCACTCAGTGTTTGCTAGTATAATGGCTTAATAACAATGAGTTTGAGTGTGCAATGCAGGCAGACGTGCTGCAAATATCTTTGCACTAGTGGGACTATACAGAAGTCCAATAGCCACGTTTAGGATGCCACTAAGTTCACTCAGTGTTTGCTAGTATAATGGCTTAGTAACAATGAGTTGGAGTGTGCAATGCAGGCAGACGTGCTGCAAATATCTTTGCACTAGTGGGACTATACAGAAGTCCAATAGCCACGTTTAGGATGCCACTAAGTTCACTCAGTGTTTGCTAGTATAATGGCTTAGTAACAATGAGTTTGAGTGTGCAATGCAGGCAGACGTGCTGCAAATATCTTTGCACTAGTGGGACTATACAGAAGTCCAATAGCCACGTTTAGGATGCCACTAAGTTCACTCAGTGTTTGCTAGTATAATGGCTTAGTAACAATGAGTTTGAGTGTGCAATGCAGGCAGACGTGCTGCAAATATCTTTGCACTAGTGGGACTATACAGAAGTCCAATAGCCACGTTTAGGATGCCACTAAGTTCACTCAGTGTTTGCTAGTATAATGGCTTAGTAACAATGAGTTGGAGTGTGCAATGCAGGCAGACGTGCTGCAAATATCTTTGCACTAGTGGGACTATACAGAAGTCCAATAGCCACGTTTAGGATGCCACTAAGTTCACTCAGTGTTTGCTAGTATAATGGCTTAGTAACAATGAGTTTGAGTGTGCAATGCAGGCAGACGTGCTGCAAATATCTTTGCACTAGTGGGACTATACAGAAGTCCAATAGCCACGTTTAGGATGCCACTAAGTTCACTCAGTGTTTGCTAGTATAATGGCTTAGTAACAATGAGTTTGAGTGTGCAATGCAGGCAGACGTGCTGCAAATATCTTTGCACTAGTGGGACTATACAGAAGTCCAACAGCCACGTTTAGGATGCCACTAAGTTCACTCAGTGTTTGCTAGTATAATGGCTTAGTAACAATGAGTTTGAGTGTGTAATGCAGGCAGAGGTGCTGCAAATATCTTTGCACTTGTGGGACTATACAGAAGTCCAATAGCCACGTTTAGGATGCCACTAAGTTCACTCAGTGTTTGCTAGTATAATGGCTTAGTAACAATGAGTTTTAGTGTGCAATGCAGGCAGATGTGCTGCAAATATCTTTGCACTACTGGGGCAATACAGCAGTCCAACAGCCACGTTTAGGATGCCACTAAGTTCACTCAGTGTTTGCTAGTATAATGGCTTAGTAACAATGAGTTTGAGTGTGCAAAGGGCAGGAGGGTACAGTGGCAGGGTTGTGGGTCTCTGGGTAGAGGAAAGGAAGCCTGCTTTTCTATCCCTCCTAATGGGGAAATGCAGCGAGGAAATCCCTGACCTTAGCTACACAGACGCTGTCATCTTGTGTAGCTGTTAAACTCTGTTTTAAACTCTGTCACCTATGGCTCTGACCCTACCGGTATGAGCCCTTAAAAGGACTGATAGAAAGTGCTATCCCTAAGCTGTCCAGCGTTGTGTATGGAGCGTACACAGCAGTATCGGAGATAGGAGCTGCGCCAGTGATGTCTGACACCAAGGACGCAGAAGGCAGATAATGGCGTGCTGGAGGAAAATGTCCGGTTTTATAATGCAGGGACATGTGACATGGACATCCTATCACACATGCCATTGCTTCTCTGGCTAAAAGTCCACTTAGCTGTGTGTGTCTGGGATTGGCTGACATGCTGGCCCACCCCACTACACGCGCGCGCTTAGGGAAGGAAGACAAGGAAAAAAAAAAAAAATGGCAATACATACAGCAGTGATCTGAATGCGCTGTTCCCGCACACTATACTCTGAAATGTCATAATAGTGTGAGTCACAGAGTGACTTACACTATTACAGCGGAAAGCCAGCTAGGAATTAGCTGTTTTTTTTTTGCTGCTAGAACCGTTCTCGAACGTATCTAGAACTATCGAGCTTTAGCAAAAAAGCTCGAGTTCTAGTTCGATTCAGAACAGCCCCCAAAATCACTCGAGTCGCGAACTGGAGAACCTCGAACCGCGAACCGCGCTCAACTCTAGTTGTCAGTAGTTTATGGATTAAAATAACACTTTACATTATACTCAAAAATATACCTACAAAGAGAAAAGTCAAAAAAACTGAAAATTTTGCAGTGGTCTCTTAATTTTTGCCAGAGCTGTATATATGTATATACCGTGTTTTTCCAAAAGTAAGCACTCCCCCAAAAAATAAGCCCTAGCAGGGATTTTCAGCTTTTTGGGGAGCAAGGCTTAAATATAAGCCCTCCCCCGAAAATAAGCCGTAGTCGCGGTTCAAAAATGAAGTGTCCGTGCAGCTAAAAAGGTTACAGATACTGCTGGACACTTATATTATAGACAGCGGGCAACCCACAATCATTCTAACCAGATG
Organism: Anomaloglossus baeobatrachus; assembly: GCF_048569485.1. NCBI lineage: Eukaryota > Metazoa > Chordata > Amphibia > Anura > Aromobatidae > Anomaloglossus > Anomaloglossus baeobatrachus. The sequence goes on from NC_134357.1 coordinate 426,580,583, forward strand.
CTGAGCGGCGGGACCTGCAGTGATTACACACCCACACACATCAGATCGCACACAAACATCGTATCGCACACACAAACATCGGATCGCACACACACACACACATCAGATCGCACACACAAACATCGGATAGCACACACAAACATCGGATCGCACACACAAACATCGGATTGCACACACGAACATCAGATTGCACACAAAAAAATTGGATCGCACACACAAACATCAGATCACACACACAAACATCAGATCGCACACACAAACATCAGATCGCACACACACATCGGATTGCACACATACCACATCCAGCGACACCGATCTCTTCTCGCTGACAGAATCCTGAGAGGCAGTGCGGTGAAGCGCAAGGACCTGCTGCAACAGGACCTGTGTACACACGTGACTTCTTCCCATCATTCCCTGCGGCTGAAAGCGCTGGATATTATGTGTGTCACGCATGTGTGTGTGGGTGATCAGAGGTGTGTGTGTGTGTGTGTGTGTCAGCGTGTCGGCCAGAAGCAGGGGAAGACGGTGTGCAGCACCCATCAGAGATCACTGGGTGCCACATAGACATCCGGGTCTGGTAAGTATGAGTCTCCTGGGAAGTGTGGGGTCTGCTTTTTACCCCCGACCATGTTTCTCCAAGAATAAGACCTCCTCCAAAAATAAGCCCTAATGGAGGCAAAAATAATACAAGACAGTGTCTTATTTTTGGAAAAACATGGTATATGTATGCAATATATGATTGTATAAAAAGAAATAATTTTAAAAAATTACATAGTGCTCCGTGGTATTTTTTATTTTCAGCACACATAAAGCAGACGGCTAGGGGCTGCCACTCCCATCTGCCTGGCTTTACCTTAACTGGCAATCAAAATACCGGGAAGCACATTTTTTTTTAAAGTTATTTAAACAAATAATTTAAAAAAAAGTGTGTGGGCTCCCGATGCATTTTCTATTGCTTGCTAAAGGTAATCCACGCAGCTAATGGCTGCTAACGCCCACTGCTTGGTGTTACCTCCACTAGCAATGGAAAATCCAAAGAAACCCTTATTTTTTTTGCCAAAAAACTAAGAGAAAACCGATGTGGGCTTTACCATATATTTGTTTGCTAGCCAGGTACAGCAGGCAGGTACATGCTGCCCCCAACCCCCAGCTCTCTATTTGTACCCGGTTGGGAACCAAAAATATAGGGAAGCCCCTTTTTCTAATTATTTCATGAATTTCATAAAACAATTAAAAAAAAACGATGTGGGCTTTGCCCAATTTTTGTGTCCAGCCAGGTACAACTAGGTAGCTGGGGATTGGAATCTCAGCGCAGGGTGGCCCAAGCTTTCTGGGCCCCCCCGCTGCGCATTGCAGTTCGCAGCCACCCCAGAAAATGGCACTTTCATTGAAATCTTCTATATGAGCATTTAGGTTATAGAAAGCTGAATAAAGGGATACCTTGATATCTGTGATCCGATGTCGTATTCCAGAAAAATCCACATTTTTCTTATATCCTGAATCCTGAACTGTCATGCACACATTGTTTATTTGTGACTTGCAGATTTGGTGCATAAAATCTGCAGCATGTCAATACTTTCATTTTTTGCAGGGGTTTTTTCACCCATTGACTTCAATGAAGTCAGACAAAAATGCTATAGAACCGCAGGTATAAAAATAATTGCAGATTTGCTGCATTTTTGTACTGTTTTTGCTTGCTTTTTTTCTATGCGTTTTTAAACAGAAATGAATGCTATAGTGATAGGTTTTTATTATCTATTTGGCAGCAATGTCAATATGAGTGTCAAATTGCCCTGGGGCATCCTTGGTCCCAGTGTCGGACTGGCTACCGGAGGAACCTCCAGTAAAACCAGGCTTAGCCGCGGTTACCTGCACTGAACTTTGGAGCTCTCACCTGAGCTCCGGAGTGCAGCCTGGACTGAACTCAGGGTTTGCAGAACTGAACCGTGAGCGCCGAATGATTCCACGGCGATTGCGGTTCAGTTCATGTCACAGCTGCGGACAGGCCGGGCTGAACTCCGAAGCTGTCACCTGAGCTCCAGAGTTCAGCCCGGCCTGTCCGCAGCTGTGACATGATCATCAAGGAAAGAGAAGCTAAAGACAATGTAATTAAAACTCTAAATGCCATATACTACGCAAAACATAGTAATATAGATACAGCAATTCTCACATCAGATGCAGAAAAAGCATTCGACCAAGTTAATTGGCTATTTATAGAACATACCCTCATAAAATGTGGCTTCCCACTCTCGTTTATTGACAAAATTTCTGCACTTTACACCACTCCATCAGCAAAACTAAAAATAAATAACGAACTATCTTCTAGCTTTAATATAAGAAATGGAACCAGGCAGGGTTGCCCCCTTTCACCACTTTTATTCATCCTAACAATAGAAACATTCCTCCAGAAAATAAGACAAAACCCCAAAATTTCTGGCCTAAAATGCAATCAAATAGAATACAAAACCTCGGCATTCGCTGACGATATACTTTTCATCTTAACAGACCCCCTAGATTCAATTAAAAGCCTACTCTCAGAATTTCATACATGTAGCGAAGTCTCAAACTTCAAGATTAACTTTTCAAAATCTCAGCTTCTAAACATCAACATACCTCCCGATAAATGGAAAGATATCTCAGATTCATCCCCTTTCAAAATTAGCAGCGCCATCACTTATTTGGGCGCAAAAATTAGTAACTCATTGTCCCACCTGTACGAGCTAAATATCAAACCACTACTTCATAAAATAGAACTAGACTTCTCCTCCTGGAACACCCTACTAATCTCGTGGTTCGGTAGAATCAATTTGATAAAAATGGTTATTCTGCCCAAAATATTATATCTTCTATAAGTACTCCCAATAGATATTCCGCAACAATTTTTTCAAAAACTGAAAAATATGATTTCAAAATTTGTATGGCTAAAAAAGAGCCATAGAATAAAATACGCTACACTGACCAATCCAAAAAATAAAGGAGGTACGGGACTCCCAGACATTGAGCGCTATTGGCTAGCCTCTCACGTAGATAGACTCATGGAGCTGCAGACTATTCCTCCCAGAAAACCCTGGACCACCCTAGAATTAATCAATCTGAAAGGGAGCTTATCCCACTTTCTATAGCTGATACCTCACAACAAATTTAAATAGAAAAACATACTAAATCCTTTCACAAAAGTAACACTCAGGCTTTGGCATAAATTCAACAAAAAATTAGATCTAAAACCAAATATCTGTAAAGCAACCCCTATCTTATATTTAATACCCTATAAATTTAGACTACTAAAAAACAAAATCAAGTCACTGAAAAATTTCTGTGATTAACACTAGGAGTTATAATCCAGAACCATAAACCATTAAAAACAAATGAATTAAAACTGGTCTTCAGCCCAATAGATTTAAACGATAAAGATCTTCAAGTCTTACAAGATCTAGCCTCACGCTATATCCCGGACATCTCATCTTCAAACTCTCAACAAGATCCCTTGCTAAGCATTCACGGAAGAATAGGTTAATATAAAAAATGTACATGTATTTATACAATAACACAGAAAAAACATCTTATATCAATAAATGGGAAACCTAGCTAAATACCATATTCAACCCTAACAAAATCGAAAGGGTTTTCAACAATGCTCACAATCTTACAATATCATCCAGATACCAAGAATTAAACTATAAAATCATCTCAAGGTGGTATAAAACCCCAGATACTCTACATAAAATTGATAAACCCCTCTCACCACAATGCCAAGCGACTGGCACCCCTCTGCACATTTGGTACAACTGTCCAAAAATCGAAAAATTCTGGACATCTATTAAACAGCACATAGAAAGCGCTCCTAAAACAAAACTCAATTTTAACCTATATTTTATCATTCTCAACCTAGACTTACAAAACCAACTCTAAACAAACTCTCGATAATTCCCCACCTCATAAAGGCGGCGAAACTCTTAATAGCCAGACATTGGAAAGACGAAGACGCACCAAACCTAATTGAGTGGTTCAACGAATCGAATCTTATAAACATATATGAGAAATCTCGCCTACATCATTCCAAAAAAAACCGCAAAACTTTTAGAATCTTGGGAAAAATAAACCCGTTACCAAAAATCAACAAAAAATTGTTGACACTCTTGCACACTTAAAGACATCACCTCGGATTTAAAAATGAACAGATATATCTATCTACCATGGACTCTTAAGACTTAAAACTTCTTCCATACTCTCCAAAATGTAAAGCCTTGTAAAAAGGCACACAATTCAATAAATGGGCAGGAACTTTCCATTTACCCCATCCCCAATCCCCATTTACCCCCTAACCTCTAATGATTTCACCCCTTTATGTATTCCTCTTTTTCTTCTCCCACACTCCCCCTTCTTCTTTTTTCCTATGTAAAACAAAAGTTTATGCTTGTTGGCTTTTTGATATTTTATTTTTGGATTTTTAAGAAGCATTCTAAAAAAATATATATATATATATATATATATATATATATATACAGTCATATGAAAAAGTTTAGGCACCCCTAATAATGTTAATCTTTTTTCTTTATAACAATTTGGGTTTTTGAAACAGCTATTTCAGTTTCATATATCTAATAACTGATAGACTGAGTAATATTTCTGGATTGAAATGAGGTTTATTGTACTAACAGAAAATGTGCAATCCGCATTTAAACAAAATTTGACCAGTGCAAAAGTATGGGCACCTCAACATAAAAGTGACATTAATATTTTGTAGATCCTCCTTTTGCAAAAATAACAGCCTCTAGTCGCTTCCTGTAGCTTTTAATGAGTTCCTGGATCCTGGATGAAGGTATATTTGACCATTCCTGTTTACAAAAGAATTCCAGTTCAGTTAAGTTTGATGGTCGCCGAACATGAACAGCATGCTTCAAATCATCCCACAGATTTTCAATGATATTCAGGTCAGGGGACTGGGATAGCCATTCCAGAACATTGTAATTGTTCCTCTGCATGAATGCCTGAGTAGATTTGGAGCGGGGTTTTGGATCATTGTCTTGCTGAAATATCCATCCCCTGCGTAACTTCAACTTCATCACTGATTCTTGCACATTATTGTCAAGAATCTGCTGATACTGAGTTGAATCCATGCGACCCTCAACTTTAACAAGATTCCTGGTGCCGGCATTGGCCACACAGCCCCAAAGCATGATGGAACCTCCACCAAATTTTACTGTGGGTAGCAAGTGCTTTTCTTGGAATGCCGTGTTTTTTTTGCCTCCATGCATAACGCCTTTTTGTATGACCAAACAACTCAATCTTTGTTTCATCAGTCCACATGACCTTCTTCCAAAATGTAACTGGCTTGTCCAAACGTGCTTTTGCATACCTCAGGCGACCTTGTTTGTGGCGTCCTTGCAGAAACGGCTTCTTTCGCATCACTCTCCCATACAGCTTCTCCTTTGCAACGTGCGCTGTATTGTTGACCGATGCACATTGACACCATCTGCAGCAAGATGAAGCTGCACGTCTTTGGAGGTGGTCTGTGGATTGTCCTTGACTGTTATCACCATTCTTCTTCTCTGCCTTTCTGATATTTTTCTTGGCCTGCCACTTCTGGGCTTAACAAGAACTGTACCTGTGTTCTTCCATTTCCTTACTATGTTCCTCACAGTGGAAGTGACAGTTTAAATCTCTGAGACAACTTTTTGTATCCTTCCCCTGAACAACTATGTTGAATAATCTTTGTTTTCAGATCATTTGAGAGTTGTTTTGAGGAGCCCATGATGCCACTCTTCATAGGAGATTCAAATAGGAGAACAACTTGCAAGTGGCCACGTTAAATACCTTTTCTCATGATTGGATACACCTGACTATGAAGTTCAAAGCTCAATGAGGTTACAAAACCAATTTAGTGCTTTAGTAAGTCAGTAAAAAGTAGTTAGGAGTATTCAAATCAAGAAATTGATAAGGGTGCCCATACTTTTGCACTGGTCAAATTTTGTTTAAATGCGGATTGCACATTTTCTGTTAGTACAATAAACCTCATTTCAATCCAGAAATATTACTCAGTCCATCAGTTATTAGATATATGAAACTGAAATAGCTGTTGCAAAAACCCAATTTGTTATAAAGAAAAAAGGTTAACATTGATAGGGGTGCCCAAACTTTTTCATATGACTGTATATAAAAGAAAAATGCAGGTGAAAAACACTAAATGCATCGAATACGCACATTTTTGTGTTGGGTTTTTCTTGCCAAGAGATGCAGAAATTGTGGAGAAATTTCAGCATCTATATACTCAACGTGTGCACATGCCCGAATAGTGCTTGATTACAGGGATGTGTCACTTACTGGGCTGTGTTTTATAATTTCAATACAATCAGTGTTTAATTAACAGAAGATTATCATTACAGGACAATTTTGGTGTAGCCTAATTCTGACCCAAGCACGGATTAGCAGTTCTTTGCCACTATACAATGTATACAGAAAGCTGTATTGTAGGTGGATAAACAACTGAGCTCTGCTTAATCTGCAGCAGAAAAAAATTGTGACTATATTCATAACTTCTGCATCCAGTATGCTAAGTGATTCATCGCTGGAATCAGAGTCTCTGTCCCTACCTCATAGTGCTGCCAGATTACATAGAAAAAAATCTGCTGACAGAGTTACTTTAAATGAAAGACGTTAATATTTAATGGCTGCTCTGTACTCTACTGATCTCACTGCAGAGCTGTGTATGATATGACTGACACATCTGCAGGCTCCTCTCAGCTTCAGCCTCCATCTTAAAGGCATACAGAGTTGCAAGACAGCAGAGCTGTGAGAGCTGCAGCTGCTGTTGTGTTTATCATGAGACAAAGTTTAGTTCTGCTGTGCTGCATTAGTTTCATGTCTCACACTGGTAGCACCTCCTTTCATTTAAAATAAACTATGGAGGCAAATGATCATCAATGTCCAACCCATAGATCTTAACAGCTCATTTACATAAAAGAAAAATGTGCATTTCTCAAGAATAAGACATAAGATCACAGAAATCAAGGTATCATTTTATTCAGCTTCCTTGGACCTACAATCCCATATAGACAACTTGGGGGGAATTGATCTTACTCACAGATATCCTTTAAGAAAAGTTGTGACTATCCTTATCTTCTGTTGAATTGTAATTGTTATACCGTTATGTCATTAAGCAAATCATGAATACAACCTAGTATTAGCCAATAATAAAACAAAAAACATTTGTATTAAACATATGGGTATCTTACATTGAAGATATCATTGACAGGTGGATGACAGATGGTATCTATCAGAGAAATGGCTTACAGACATCCAGTATAAAAATGTATGCATTAAAAGGAACCTGATAGTCAATTCATGCTGCCTGAGCCACGGGCATAGTTCCCAATCATTTTAAGTTATAATTTCTATGAGATGGTAGCATTTCTGAGTAACACATATGTTGTATGTCTTCCACTCTGTATAGGGGCAAACTAAACATGAGATCTTTGGAAATTTAAATGATTATATCAGAGCACAATTAACTCGCATCTTCTGTACATGAGGTGGTATAACAGTTTACAACAAGCACTGCTATATAACACTATTCCAGATAGTAATAATCTTCACACAGGGCTTCCATAATAACATGCATGACAGTCTATTCACAGAATATCTTCTCTCCTTACACAGAGTCTTTCTCCTTACACAGTGTCTTTCTCCTTATATGGTGGATGTAAACAGAGCAGAACACTATACCTTATCATGCAGTGAGGTGAGGGGGAGGGGTGAATCCTGTGGTCACTTCCCTCCACTATCCTTCTGCTGCACAAGAGTTTGCTCTTGAACTGTCCTGCATATTCTCCAATCCTGACAGTCTCTTTCCTGGACTGGCTGGACTCTGCATCTTGACTCTTCTCAGGATACATACACTACACTTTCTTAGCACTGCTCATTCTTTGCAAAAAAAGCAAATACACACATATTTCCTTTTGCAGAGAGGCAAATACACACTCACTGCTTCCCAGCATCCCATGGGTCACTGCTGGATACTTCCTGTCTCCTGCTGGTGCCTTAACTTCACAGTTGCTGGATGATTTTAGATGTGCAGTTCCTACTTGTCACACATACACTTCTGCAATAAAAATGGTTCCCTTTAAACATATAACATGGGAGCCTATACACCTATGGCTGATGGATAACTGAACGATATGCAAAGAATGTCAAGTGTTGAGGTATCCATCAGATGTATCAGCTTTGTTCATATTATGGAAGAACACCTCTGTATTTGTCAATCACAGTTCCCTAAAAAAGTGTTTATAGTAAACCCAGTTGCATAATATGAAGATTTCAGCTATTTATCGACTTGGCGACTTCTAGAATGCTGGAGAAAATGTTGGTGATATCTAAAAATTATTTAAAAAGCAAACAATGTTTTGGCTTATTATGAATGCAGTAAAATTACAGTAGGGGGTGTTCCCTTGGTGTTGATATAGGGTGTTTTGTGCCAGCCATGGTGAAAATCGGTACGGCAAGTAGTTCCTATAATTTTCAGCATGGTGACTCAATGGTTAACACTGCTGTCTTGCAGCTCTGGGGTCCTGGGTTCAAATCCCACCAAGGACAACATATGCAAGGAGTTTGTATGTTCTTCCAGTGTTTGTGTGGTTTTCCACCCACACACCAAAGACCATACTGATAGGGAATTTAGATTGTAAGCCCCGATGGGGACAGTGATTATCACATCTATAAAGCGCTGTGGAATTAATAGCGTTATATAAGCTACTAAAATAAATAAGTACATTTTAAAATACATGTATTTTAACACAGCATCTTCAAAGAAGTGAATATAACTTAACAGTAATGGTTAATATGAGCTCTAAGGTATTATATAGAATATCATTATTATGCATTGCTTACATAGCACCATCATATTCCACAGCACTTTACAGACATCATCATCACTGTCCCCATTGGGGATCACAATCTAAATTCTCTATCTGTATGTCTTTGGAGTGTTGAGGAAATTAGAGGAAACCCACATGCACACTCCTTGCAGATGTTGTTATTGATGGGACCCATCACTGCAAAGCAACAGCCCTAACCACTGAGCCACCATGCTGCCCAGTGTAGCATTCGTGATTCACATAGATCTCATTGAAATATAATTTTGAGTATCTGTATAGCATTAATACATTAAAGTCAGTAGTGTGTGTTTAGTTGTAGTAAATCCTATTTTCCTTTCCCTTCTTCCATCTTCATCTGAACTGATCTAGGGTTAAATGTTCCTGCAACCTTAAGAATGAGATAAAGATAAGAGTATTAAATGTCGACAAGTTTGGCATTGAGCATAATCTGTTTTTTTCATGACGATCTTCATGCTTGTCTTGTGTGAATTTTTTATGCTGATTAATTTTGAATGTGGACTTCACTTCCAGAGCTAAAGCACAACAGGCTTAACAGTGGGAATCCAACTACTGTATGTGCCTACAGGAGGCTTTTGGACATATTTTGAGTGCAAATTGGACACTAAATATTTTAGAGGGAAGCTATGCACAGAAAAATGGACTATTGTATAAATCAGATTTTTGTGTTACTTGTAATCTTATAAAATGTTGCCATAGCTGTAGAGAAAGACATGAACCACACATCCACAACTTATACATTGAGCTAATGCCACTAGGCAAAAATGTACAAAACTGATTATGAAATTGTTAGTTTAACATTCTGATCAGACTGTATAACGGCCACGGCCATGTCATGGCGAACCTCTGAGTGGGTCCCTAACTTTTTATAGCCTTAAAGGCGTGGTGATGTGTGCCAACCACCATTGCAGCAAAAGTGCACCAGTAGGGTGAGCAACCTGGTTCATCACAGTACTCATTCTTCAAGGCAGAGTCCCCATTACTTCAGGCCACACCGCCCCACAGGCACAAGACCCTGCGGAGGAATTATCATTGCAACAGTGGTCTACGCGCAGCCTCGCACATTTTAGCCTAGGGACCCACTGAGAGATTCAACATGACGCGACAGTGGGCTTCATACTCTCTGATCAAAATGTTAAACTAAGAACCTCATGTTCAGTTTTGTAAATGTTTGCCTAACGGTTTTAGATCAATGTATTATTTTTGGATGTACGGTCCATGGCTTAGTTCTGCCATTATAAGTATTTTTTAAATTTTGCTAACGTGGTTTCTTTTTCATTTCCTATCTTTAAAAAAATAAATAAATATATATATATATATATTTTTATATATATATATATATATATATATATATATATAGTACAGACCATAAGTTTTGACACACTTTCTCATTCAAAGAGTTTTCTTTATTTTTATGACTCTGAAAATTGTAGATTCACATTGAAGGCATCAAGACTGTGCATTAACACATGTGGAATGAAATATTTAACAAAAAAGTGTGAAACAACTGAAAATATGTCCTATATTCCAGGGTCTTCAAAGTAGCCACCTTTTGCTTTGATTACTGCTTTGCACACTCTTGGCATTCTGTTGATGAGCTTCAAGAGGTAGTCACCGGAAATGGTTTTCACTTCACAGGTGTGCCCTGTCAGGTTTATTAAGTGGGATTTCTTGCCTTATAAATGGAGTTGGGATGATCAGTTGTGTTGTACAGAAGTCTGATGGATACACAGCTGATAGTCTTACTGAATAGACTGTTAGAATTTGTATTATGACAAGAAAAAAGCAGCTAAGTAAAGAAAAACGAGTGGCCATCATTACTTTAAGAAATGAAGGTCAGTTAGTCCGAAAAATTGGGAAAACTTTGAAAGTGTCCCCAAGTGCAGTGGCAAAAACCATCAAATGCTACAAAGAAACTGGCTCACATGAGGACTGCCCCAATAAAGGAAGACCAAGAGTCATCTCTGCTGAGGAGGATAAGTTTATCTGAGTCACCAGCCTCAGAAATCGCAGGTTAACAGCAGCTCAGATTAGAGACCAGGTCAATGCCACACAGAGTTCTAGCAGCAGACACATCATTAGAACAACTGTTAAGAGGAGACTGTGTGCAGCAGGCCTTCATGGTAAAATAGCTGCTAGGAAACCACTGCTAAGGACAGGCAACAAGCAGAAGAGACTTGTTTGGGCTAAAGAACACAAGGAATGGACATTAGACCAGTGTAAATCTGTGCTTTGGTCTGACGAGTCCAAATTTGAGATCTTTGGATCCAACCACCGTGTCTTTGTGTGACATGGAAAAGGTGAACGGATGGACTCTACATGCCTGGTTCCCACCGTGAAGCATGGAAGAGGAGGTGTGATGGTGTGGGTGTCCTTTGCTTGTGACACTGTTGGGGATTTATTCAAAATTGAAGGCATACAGAACCAGCATGGCTACCACAGCATCTTGCAGCGGCATGCTATTCCATCCGGTTTGTGTTTAGTTGGACCATCATTTATTTTTCAACAGGACAATGACCCCAAACACACCTCCAGGCTGTGTAAGAGCTATTTGACTAAGAAGGAGAGTGATTGGGTGCTACGCCAGATGACCTGGCCTCCACAGTCACCAGACCTGAACCCAATCGAGATGATTTGAGGTGAGCTGGACCGCAGAGTGAAGGCAAAAGGGCCAACAAGTGCTAAATATCTCTGGGAACTCCTTCAAGACTGTTGGAAGACCATTTCCGGTGACTACTTTTTGAAGCTCGTCAAGAGAATGCCAAGAGTGTGCAAAGCAGTAATCAAAGCAAAAGGTGGCTACTTTGAAGAACCCAGAATATAAGACATATTTTCAGTTGTTTCACACTTTTTTATTAAGTATTTCATTCCACGTGTTTTAATTCATAGTTTTGATGCCTGCGACGTGAATCTACAATTTTCAGAGTCATAAAAATAAAGAAAACTCTTTGAATGAGACTCTTGGTCTGTACTGTGTATGTATATATATATATATATATATATATATATATATATATATATATATATATATTTATATATATAAATATATATGGTAATCTTGCAATTTTCAAATTTTCATAGTGGCCACTTGGGCTTTTTTTTAGACTTTTATGGTACCATCAAACTAAGCAACATCGCTGCTGAGGCACAACTTGCTAGCGATGTTGCTTAGTGTGACATCCAGCAACAACCTGGCCCCTGCCGTGAGGTCGTTGGTTGTTGCTGAATGTCCTGGACCATTTTTTAGTTGTTGCTCTCCCACTGTGAAGCACACATTGCTGTGTGTGACAGCGACAGAGCAACAACTGAATGTGCAGTAAGCAGGGAGCCGACTTCTGCGGACGCTGGTAACCACGGTAAACATTGGGTAACCAAGAAGCCCTTACCTTGGTTACCCGATATTTACCTTCGTTACCAGCGTCCGCCGCTCTCAGCTGTCAGTGCCGGCTCCCTGCTCTCTGCACACATAGCCGGAGTACACATCGGGTAATTAACACGATGTGTACTGTGGCTATGTGTGCAGGGAACAGGGAGCCGGCACTGGCAGTGTGAGAGCGGTGGACGCTGGTAACGGAGGTAAATATCGGGTAACCAAGGGAAGGGCTTCTTGGTTACCCGATGTTTACCGTGGTTACCAGTGTCCGCAGAAGCCGGCTCCCTGCTGCCTGCACACGTAGCAGAGTACACAACGGGTAATTAACCCGATGTGTACTGTGGCTAGTTGTGCAGGGAGCCAGCGCTAAGCGGTGTGCGCTGGTAACCAAGGTAAATATCGGGTTGGTTACCCGATATTTACCTTAGTTACCAAGCGCAGCATGCTTCCACGTGTAGCGACGCTCCAGCGATCCCTGCCAGGTCAGGTTGCTGGAGGGATCGCTGGAGCGTCGCTTAGTGTGACATCTCACCAGCGACCTCCTAGCAACTTAAGCTGGTGTCACACATAACGACGACGACAACGACGTCGCTGCTACGTCACCATTTTCTGTGACGTTGCAGCGACGTCCCGTCGCTGTCGCTGTGTGTGACATCCAGCAACGACCTGGCCCCTGCTGTGAGGTCGCCGGTCGTTGCTGAATGTCCAGCTTCATTTTTTGGTCGTCACTCTCCCGCTGTGACACACACATCGCTGTGTGTGACAGCGAGAGAGCGACGAAATGAAGCGATCAGGAGCCGGCACTGGCAGCTGCGGTAAGCTGTAACCAGCGTAAACATCGGGTAACCAAGGGAAGTCCTTTCCCTGGTTACCCGATGTTTACGCTGGTTACCAGCCTCCGCTCTCGCTGCCAGCGCCGGCTCCTGCACTGTGACATGTGGCTGCAGTATGCATCGGGTAATTAACCCGATGCATACTGTAGCAAGGAGAGCAAGGAGCCAGCGCTAAGCGCGGCTCCCTGCTCTCTGAACTGTGACATGTAGCTGCAGCACACATCGGGTTAATTAACCCGATGTGTGCTGCAGGAGAGCAAGGAGCCAGCGCTAAGCGCGGCTCCCTGCTCTCTGCACATGTAGCACAGCGACGTTATGATCGCTGCTTCTGCTGTGTTTGACAGCTAAGCAGCGATCATAACAGCGACTTACAAGGTCGCTGTTACGTCACCGAAAATGGTGACGTAACAGCGACGTCGTTGTCGCTGTCGTTTAGTGTGACACCAGCTTTACCAGCGATCCCTATCAGGTTGTATTGTTGTTGGGATCGCTGGTAAGTTGTTTAATGTGACTGGGCCTTTAATACAATGACAGGTAACACAGCTGATAACACAGGATTCACAAATCAGAGTTAATCTCCTTTTCTATGAGCTTTGCACAGGCTCCTGGTTGAATACAAAAGATAGGGTGAGTCTGTTCATTTTGGCTATGTACATATGTTGTTTCCTGATACAAGAGGAAGTTTGATTCTAAAAAATCCTCAGTAGTGACCATTCTAAAAATTGCAATCATTCTATTTTTTATTTTTATTACAGATTATAATGTGATAAAAAATACCAAAAATGCTCATTTAACCCAAAAACTTGTATTGAACAACTGGTCATTTTTGAAGGACAAATTCCTTTTAAGAATATAATTTAAACAGTCAAACTATATATCAGTAGCATATAAGCACAAAGTATATTCCCAAGACAACGGCACAAACAAGCAACAACTATAACCCATATGTTTTCACTATTCAAAAGTAGAGATAAACCCCCATAAACTGTGAATGAAGGAATGAATGAATGAATGAATGAATGAATGAATGAATGAATTAAAACGTAGTCTACTACGTTCGGGTGTCCGCTTGCAGAAAACATATATGCCTGAAAATAGTGCAAGACAGAGCACATACTAACGGAGTCTGCTCCATTATAATCAATGGCCCCGTCGGCGCATGTGTCTGAAACACGTTTTGCGGGAGGAGTGGTGAGGGGAGGTTCAGATGGATGCTCCGACGGGATCACTGAACGTAGAATATGAAAGTAGCCTAAGATACATTTCCTACCCGCACTGACCTTCAAGTTATCTCTAAAGGAACACTCTGTCTATGCCTTGAAGCTTCCTGCTGAGAGAACATGTAAAGTCCAGTTCTCATAGATACACACACACACACACACACACACACACACACACACCATGGCAGTATGCCCACACTGTGGGAATCAAAGTTTTGAGATATACCCTGAAAATATGCTATTTTGACATAAATATCCAATTATGTAGAAGATTGAAATATAATCAATCAGTAGTAAGAAACTAGTGCAACCAAAAAAATACTGTATAATTATGTATTAACTTCCTGGAATCTTGTCATACTTAGAACTTTGCTCATTTGTATGACCCATTCCCTCCGTCTATGGCTTTCCTCCATGACACCAGGCTGATCACTGAATGGCTGGTCCCCTGCCTTGACACATGCTTAATATGAATATTCATCTTTTAAGCCCCAATTTCTGTTCTTAGAAACTTTTGTAATATATGTTTATGACATTCAGGGTTTTTTTCTGATACAGTGCTCCAAATTAACTGCATATACAGTAGATTTACGTGATAAAATTCTGGTTACCTACAGTTGCCCGTAGGAGGAGCTTATGATATAGCTGCATACTGATTATTATTAAGCGGAACCTGACAGCTGACACATTCGTTCTGATCCATGGGCAGCATGTATCAGACACTGGCTATATAATTTCAGCCAGGTATGTTTGGTTCTGAATGATTAAACGTTTCAGAGAATGATCTTCTATAAAAGCCAACTTGTTCCCTCCCACTGCCCTTAAGTGACAAGTCTTTTCCTGTATGAATATGTAGGCAGAGACCTATCACCCATGGCAGCGGGTGGAAAGAAGTGGCTGAGGATCCACCTGTCTGACTAGTTTCCTCTGGAGTGACAGGTCTGTCCCTATAAATGCATGCAGGTGAAGACCTGTCAGTCAAAAAGAGAAGGTGGAGAGAACCGCCAGGGACCCATCTGTTCAACTAGTCTCCCATGTAGGAGGGTTTCGGAGTCAAACTTACCAGGGTTGAATCATACAGCCAGTATCTGATACACGCTGCCCATGGTTTGGGCAGCCTGCATTTGCTGTCAGATTCCCTAAGTTTCCTCTAGTAGCCTCTCCAGGTACCTAGATGTTTCTAATTAATGATGTCTTTGCAGGAAATTTGGAGATCTATACTAGAAAAATGGAACTCCAAATACTATAATAATTTATTAAGAAATTAATCAAGTACAATTTTGTAGACTTCTTAAGATCAACACAGTGTAGAACCAGATTTATGCTCCAATTAATTCACTGCCTCCATTGATCACAATATTGTTGATTGCGTAACATGAATTTTCTATGATAATGATGTCATTCCAGCATCTACATAATTACACCTATCAGTAATTTATGGATGTGACAATAGCCTGATGAGTCACATGGTGGTGAGCCCAAATTGAAAACCCATTCAGATCTGGAGCATCTGTTTAGGTGGTTAAGGTAAAATACAATTACAAAATTGTTCATTTCCAGAAGCGATTTCTCTCTCATTCTTTATTTTCCCAGGTTTGAAAGGTCATAACATATATTTTCCTGCAATAAGAGACAATAAACTATCTATGAGCAGAGTAGATATGCCATGAATACCATTTAATAGACTTGGATAGACAAGTAGTAATCTTATGGCTATATAAACATTCTGCCTGATGGCACAGTGGTCGGCTTTCTGTAAATGGTAGTGGCTTTGTAATTAAGGGGTGAGTATTTATCATCGTTGGCTTGTGGAGTATTATTCTTATTGGTATGCTTCCTTTGCCTGTACTTACAGACATACTATCCCTTAGGCCCCCTTCACATGTCCATGTCTCCATATATACGTTCACATGCATACTAATTAGAATCAGTGGGGATCTTCACATCTCTGTGTTTTCACACAGACTGTATATCCTTGTGAACCACCCGAGTATCCATATGATTCACATGGAGATATGTCTGTTTCAAAATATGGACATCACACAAAATAATTGAAAAAAAACTGTATGGGGTTTCCCCTATTTTTCATAACCAGCCAAGGTAGAGCAGACAGCTAGGTGCTGGTATTATTAGGGTTTAGGAAGGCCCATAGTTATTTGTCCCTTCCCAGACTAAAAATAGCAGACTGCAGCCAACCCAGAAGTGGCACATCCATTTGAAGAGTCAATTCTCATGCTGTTGTGAAGCCCCACAGGTGTAGTGTCGGTGCATTACCTTCAGGGACTCCACTCGGCTGGATCTCGTCACAGGTAGGGAATCTTCTATTTGTCGTGACACCACTCTCAGTATTGCGGTCAGTGGGGACCGCCACTGCAGGTTGAGGGACGCCTGGGGCTGATGGTGAGTGCAGTTAGTTGGAATAGCCTCCTGAGAGTGAGGCAAGCCCCAGGGCCCTGTGTAGGTGTGTAGAACCACAAGGCGCAGAATAACTCCACACACGCAGAATGTCTTTCAGGGATTTTACTCACTTCAGATGGCAGGGTGAGTAACCCGGGCGTAGCTGGGATGAACCAGGCTGGAACCAGGTATCCTTCAGGCTGACTTCTGATGGTGACTACCAACTCGCCTTCCTTAGCCCTTGGTGGTTTGGGGTAACCCCGACTTTTAGTCCCTATGGGGGTCACCCAGGGAAGTTGCTGGTGCCTCTCTCCCCTTCGTTTGCCGTTTGCTTGTTGCCTGGGCCAGATCACTCCAGCTGCTTGCCTCCTGTGAACTATGGGCCCTAACTGTGGCTACGTGGCTGCGGCTTTTGTGGTGTTGTGGTGTGGCCTTTGAGGGCCCCACACCGGCAGGTTTAGCAGGGAAAGGTGGATCTATCCCCGCTCCGGGATCTGCCGCCCGTTTGGGCCTGGTTCTCCCTAGCAGTCTCCTTACTTCCCACTCTGTGCTCTCTCTTTAGCTGGAGATGGGTTTCGGGTAGCACTCCTAGGTGACCGTTCTCCCCCGTCGGTAGCCACTGCGCGGACGCTGTCAGACTGCAACAGCCCCAGGGGTAGGGTCTGCTCCTCTCGGAGCTCCCTGGACTCTGCACTGAACCGGCTCACTGCTCCTCCTCTCCTGTTCTTGCCTACGCCACCTAGCAACCAGGCTCTCTTACCACACCCCTTGAGTGGAGATGGAGGCTTTTGGCCCCCTCCACTCTTCCAGTGGAGGTGAAGGCTTTTCCCCCTCCTGGGATCCCCAGGGGTCCTCTCATAGGTACATGTGTGAGACCTGATCACTATGCGCCTGTGTAGTCACACCTCGGTCAGCCTTCTGGATTACCTGTATTGTACTGTCCCCAGCATGGGTGCAGTACTCAGTGGTGCCTGACCAGGTCAGGGGCGCCACATTCCCCCTTAGTTATCACCAGCACGTCCTCGGGCTGCAAGACAACATTTTAAAATGCATAAAACAGTAAAAACATTGTAAAACATTTAAAACCACCAGGTACCATACATCACCACCCTCCACCCACAAGTCCGTTAACCCACCCAAAACCCTCTCACGTTGGCCGCGCCTTCAGCCACTTCTGGCAGGATGTAGAGGCGGCTTTCATGGGCTGGTGGTCTTCAGGGTATACCTGGCCTGGTGAAGCCGCGCCTTCAGCCTCTTCTGGCAGGATGTAGAGGCGGCCTCCACAGTTGGTGCTGACCAGGTACCCTCTTTGTGGTGGAGAGCCAGGCCCCATAAACAGGCATGCTCTCTGGTCGCAGGTGAGCCAAGGCCCTATATACGGACGTGCTCCCTGGTTGCAGACGAGCCAAGCCCCTAAACAGGCTGATTCTGGTGGTGGTGGTGCCCTCTGGTGTAACTATTTACACTGCGAGAGTTTGTGGCTATAGCCAGTTCATAGCCTTAAGGTTCATTTCTCACATTAGTTTATGTGGGCACATACTTAAACTTTAAAACGTTGCAAAAACTTCAAAACTGGTAACTTGCTTTACTTTACATGAACTTTATGCAGACTCCTCCTCACCAGGGCTTGGGCCTGTAGGGCTGCGGCACCTGTTGCTTCCTTGACCTCTTTCCTCATCTGTGGTAGTCTCGTCAGTAGGTTCTTTCTCTGTTCTTTCTCTATCTTTCCTTTCTTCTTCTGTTTCTTTAGGACATGGCATTACATCTAGCGCATACCAGCCTCTTTCTCCTTGATGCATGGTAAATTGCACTGTGTCTCCCATTCTTAGGTTTCTTCCAGGATGTCCTCTGGGCAAGTGGGCTCTGACGTCTCGTCTATTGACAAAAATGCCCTCTTTCATACCTGATGCCACTATAAAGCCGTATCCGCTCTTCAAGTTAAAGTCTTCCACAATTCCTCTACAAAGGGGTCCTCTGACCTGTGCTTTGGCTCTTCTCAGGAACCGTTTTTCTTCTAGGTCTCGGGCCGTGACTTCTCTCTGCTCTGGGGATGGCGGTGCAGGGGAAAACTGGGTTCTGCTACGGCGCCGTGTCTTGCGGGCTGGATTCTGCGAGGTACAGCTGACAAGCTCCCAGGTAAGGCTTTTAGGCAAATCTTCTTCAGCAGAGGGTATTAGGTCTTCCTCGTCCCAGCGGGAATACGGCAGCATCTCTGGCTCGGGGTATGGATCCACTGCTGGTGGCTCCTGAGTCAGCTCCTCAGCTTCCTGGCCTCCCCTCCCCCTTAGTTCTTCTGAGCACTCCTTTGGTGGCAGTGCTGGGGATGGACTTTCTTCAGCAGGCCCAGGCGGGGGACTCTTTGGCGTAGTTGCTGCAGGGGTTGCCGGAATCCTCTTGGGGGTATGCGGAGGGAGCATGTACTGATCCACCATCTCCTGTGGGAACTTGGCCTCCATGTCAGCCTTCAGCTGCCAGTATGCGGGGTCCTCACCTACCAGGGACTTCCTAGCAGGGACCTCCTTGGACTGGGGAGCGGTGTCTGCTCTGGCCTTGCAGGCCGGGGGAAATGGTGATGCAATCTTATCTTGGCGGGCCGCGCCCGATATGGCGGCGGCCTGGTCTTGGCGGGCCGCGCCTGGCATGGCGGCGGCCTGGATGGGCGTTTCTGGTGCAGCTTGGATCGGCGTCGCAGCTGCGATGGGGTCTTTGCAGACTGGGCTGGGCGTCGCTGCAGCGATCTGGGCTTGGCGGGCCGCACCTGACGGGGCTGCGGCCTGGTTCAGCACCTCACTTGCGGCGCGGACGAGCGTTGCGGCTGCGGTAGGGTCTCGGCGGGCCGGGCCTAGCATGGCGGCGGCCTGGGTCAGCGTCACACCCGCGGCATGGATGAGGGTCGCGGTGGCAGCCGGTTCTTTGCGGGCCGGGCAGGGCATCGCTGCAGGGACCGGGTCTTGGTGGGCCGAGCAGGGCATCGCTGCGGCGGCCTGAGCTTGGCGGGCTGCACCTGGCATGGCTGCGGCCTGCTTTAGCGTCGCCGCGCCGGGCGCCTCCTCAGGGACTGCGGACGTGGCAGCAGGGGTCGGGGCACTCGCGCTGGCAGGGGCATCACTGGACTCACCCATCGGTGGCAGCATCGGGGTCTGAGTCGTCACCGCCCGGTCTGGCACTCGGCGCGCGGCTCTCCCCTCATAGGCCTGAACCGCCGCGGTCATCCACAGAAACTCCGTCCGTCCCTCTCTGATCAGCCTTCCGACCCTGGCCTCCAGTTGATCGCAGAACTCGGCGAGCTCCCGACACCACCAGGCAGCGGAGCCTGGCTCTGGGTCTCTGCATTCAGACGCCATTTTCTCTAGCAACAAGCTGCTGGCTTCCTTTCCGTTCCGCCGTCTCTGGACGCTTCCGCTCTCTTCACAAGCGAGGTCAGAACTCTGCAGGGGATCTCTGGGTAGCCACACCTCTTCGTGGGCGGTAACTTCTCCCAGCGCGGGCTGCTGTTGTTTTTCAGCGCGCTTTTCATGGTGGCAATATGGCGGCGCTTCCAATTTTTCAAGCGGACCGCCCAGGCACATGGTCACCTGTCTGAACAGGTCTAGTCCTTATCCTGTTCGTGACGCCAGATGTGAAGCCCCACAGGTGTAGTGTCGGTGCATTACCTTCAGGGACTCCACTCGGCTGGATCTCGTCACAGGTAGGGAATCTTCTATTTGTCGTGACGCCACTCTCAGTATTGCGGTCAGTGGGGACCGCCACTGCAGGTTGAGGGACGCCTGGGGCTGATGGTGAGTGCAGTTAGTTGGAATAGCCTCCTGAGAGTGAGGCAAGCCCCAGGGCCCTGTGTAGGTGTGTAGAACCACAAGGCGCAGAATAACTCCACACACGCAGAATGTCTTTCAGGGATTTTACTCACTTCAGATGGCAGGGTGAGTAACCCGGGCGTAGCTGGGATGAACCAGGCTGGAACCAGGTATCCTTCAGGCTGACTTCTGATGGTGACTACCAACTCGCCTTCCTTAGCCCTTGGTGGTTTGGGGTAACCCCGACTTTTAGTCCCTATGGGGGTCACCCAGGGAAGTTGCTGGTGCCTCTCTCCCCTTCGTTTGCCGTTTGCTTGTTGCCTGGGCCAGATCACTCCAGCTGCTTGCCTCCTGTGAACTATGGGCCCTAACTGTGGCTACGTGGCTGCGGCTTTTGTGGTGTTGTGGTGTGGCCTTTGAGGGCCCCACACCGGCAGGTTTAGCAGGGAAAGGTGGATCTATCCCCGCTCTGGGATCTGCCGCCCGTTTGGGCCTGGTTCTCCCTAGCAGTCTCCTTACTTCCCACTCTGTGCTCTCTCTTTAGCTGGAGATGGGTTTCGGGTAGCACTCCTAGGTGACCGTTCTCCCCCGTCGGTAGCCACTGCGCGGACGCTGTCAGACTGCAACAGCCCCAGGGGTAGGGTCTGCTCCTCTCGGAGCTCCCTGGACTCTGCACTGAACCGGCTCACTGCTCCTCCTCTCCTGTTCTTGCCTACGCCACCTAGCAACCAGGCTCTCTTACCACACCCCTTGAGTGGAGATGGAGGCTTTTGGCCCCCTCCACTCTTCCAGTGGAGGTGAAGGCTTTTCCCCCTCCTGGGATCCCCAGGGGTCCTCTCATAGGTACATGTGTGAGACCTGATCACTATGCGCCTGTGTAGTCACACCTCGGTCAGCCTTCTGGATTACCTGTATTGTACTGTCCCCAGCATGGGTGCAGTACTCAGTGGTGCCTGACCAGGTCAGGGGCGCCACACTGTGTCTGGCTCTTCCTGATTGCATTGGTGTAATGGCAATCGGAGTAATGGTTTATGGGGTTGATGCCAGCTGTAAATTGACAGCTGGCATCAAGTCCTGGTGTTAGTAATGGTAGTAATGGAGAGGCATCCATCAAACACCCCCATTACTAACCCTGTTGATGTGAATAACCCCCCAAAAAAATCCAAGCCCAAATAGTAAAAATTTTAAATTTTATTTTAATTCATTAAAATTGTACAAAAAATAGGGAAGACCCCAAACACATAGTACATAAAAACAGAAAAGAAAAAACAGGCGGACACCTGACATGTAATAAGTAGGTGAAAAATTAAACATTATATAAATATATGAGGGTATATAAATATATGGTATGTACTAGGGTAAATATGTAGAAAAACTATATATAAACCATAAATATGTAAAGGATTCTGTGTCTAAAGATAATGATACATCACACACCTTATTATAAGGAAGGAGGATATCAATCAACAAGCATATCCCCTAAATACAATATATATATATATATATATATATATATATATATATATATATATATATAAAAGATGTGCAAAAATATACAAAAGCCACACCATATATTTAGAACCCAATGAAGACGAAGCATTTTGGTGTGAAACGCTCGTCTGGTGAGGCGGGACCCTGTGTCTTCCTTTACTCACTTTGGGTGATATACTCCAATTGAATGGACACTGTGTGGATGATGTAGAATGTGTCATCCACACACAGCTGGGAAGGAGGACGGCGATAGAAGGAACAGAGGAGGCGCTGCACCGAGACCAGCGACCCCCATAGGAACGGACTGCCCCACAGGTGAGTATAATAGATGTTTTTTATGTTATATAGATCACTTATATACAGTATTCTAGACTGCTGTATATAAGAGCTTACTGGTGGTGACCGCAGCTTATAAGGAAGAAATCTTGTGACAAGTTGCCCTTAAAACAAACTGCAGTCAAGGGATAGGTTTTTTCAAACACTGAAAACCACTTTAATGTATCGAGCCTTTTAAAGAAGACTAATGATTATAGGGATGTCCGTTAGTATCCTAAGGAGATATTCCTGCTAGAAATATTCCATCCACAAGATGAAAACTAATACACTGTATTACATGGCTACAGTAAGAAGGTGTTTGAATAAAGCATCAGTTGAGCATGTGAGCTGATACCCTATACCCTATCAAAACACAATGGGACTCTAGGGGCTTTAATTGTAATTTTTAGGACTTTTACAATCAGTACTCCAAGGGAAAAAAAAGTTGGGGTACTGATTCTTATTCAGCTGACATGGAGTCTTATAAGCAATGTGCTATGGGAAAATAAAGGTGCAAATTAGCTTTCCCTCAATATGTGGCTAGAGTGAATTTCTATTTGCAAACTCTATGGTTTTTGCTGCTCTTTTAGATGAGTTTTTGCTTCCAGATTTGTCACAAACCTGCATGCAAATCCTTATGCCGGCAAAGTCAATGAGCAGCCTAATGTTTTGTGAACACGTTCTGGATTTTCTCCTTGCAGATTTGGTGCAGAAAATAATCTGCAACGGTCACACGGTGTATGGCTCAAAACTCGTCAAGTGTCAGGACTACTTCTGACACTGTTCACACAGGATAGTCAGACACTCCACACGATGCTGCTTTTGAATTGCACAGACAGGCTCAGGCGTCAACCTGCTGTGCTCTTGTTAGTAAAAGGGCTGGAGGAGTTAATTTCTGCTAGTCTGTGCTTTACTGCATGAGTCACATGTTGCAGTAGACCTATCACAGTCACTTCAGCCCTTTTTAAGATGATAGAGCTTTATGCGTTCCTTCTCCTTGAGCTTTGATATCCAGTTGCTGATGAACTTCTGTGTGCTGAGTGCTGTGGAAATACTCTTGTTGTCTGATCATTTCCTCCCCTCCTGAAGTTTCCTCCTGATCACACATCATCTATACTTCTGTGAGTAATTGCTGTGAGTTTCAGTTTTGCTTTTTCCCCGTTTGTTTATTTGTGTGGGATTAATCACTCCTGTCTCAGCCCTCTCCTGGTTTTAGGAAGCGGGCCACGAGATCAGGATTGTTTAAGAGCTAGGGTTAGGAAGGTGGCCCAAACATCGTCACTTTTAGGCATATCTTTGGGATCAGGATCAGCTAGGGTTCCTTTAGCCTTTGAGCTAGTTTAGGCACCCCTGTTCCTAGTTATCCCGTCACACCCCGTAACAGCAGAATGTCAATTCATTCTGCCTTTTTGGCTGCATTTTTCAATGAAGTCAGTCAAAAACACATGAAAATAATGCATCAAAAAAAGCGGCAAAACCCACGTTTGTGCTCTGAGTTTTTCCTGCCAAGAGATATGGAAATAGTGCAGAAATTTCTGCAACCAAATTTGCAATGTGGGCACATAACCTAAAGGGGTTTTTCCTTGTTTTTAAAATCATTGGATGGGGTATTAAAAACAAATAAATAAAAAATTGTACTCGCCGCCTGGACTGACACCATTCCTCTGCACTGGCAACTGTTGCCCACCAGTCTCCTGGTATAAAAAATGTCAGGTTTCCTATAAAGACAGAATGTGAAGGCCTTGATTGGCTGCGGTGAAGAGACCAGCACAAAGTTAATCAGAGGAAGTCAGTATGGTTTTTTTTTTCTAAATTCTCTTGGCCCATACAAAAGTAGGGTAAAAACCCTTTAAACTTCAGAGCTAATTCATGTATTGTGTCTGTAAAGAGAACTTTCAATTCCATTTAGTACTGTAATTTTGTAATTATTGAGATGACTCGCGGGTCACCGGGTCACACACATGCATGGAATGTACACAGAACATCAATGGGCTCTCTTTACTTTTGTATTCACAATGACCGTGTGTCCTAATTGCCGAATACAGAGTGAATATGAATATAACACTAAAATATGGAATCTCAGATGTAAATGTAGAAGATGCTATCAACACATATCTCTTTTATGCCTCTAATTTCCAATTTTTATGGCAGATAAATAGCTGAGATATCTTCTAATTATCTTGGCGCTTTTTAGTTATTTTTTTATATCACGCTGGGCAACGGCTGTAGCCTATTAAAATCCCTTTCATTTTTCCAGATCAGTAGCACTATAGTCAGTGTTTGCATTAGTTATAGATTTATGTTTTCAAATGTTCTTTCTAAACACCCATAATTATAGTCTGAATAAAATCTGCCATTTACTAGAACATAAAACATCC
Organism: Anomaloglossus baeobatrachus; assembly: GCF_048569485.1. NCBI lineage: Eukaryota > Metazoa > Chordata > Amphibia > Anura > Aromobatidae > Anomaloglossus > Anomaloglossus baeobatrachus. The sequence goes on from NC_134357.1 coordinate 426,605,272, forward strand.
TAAATACTGCATTAAAATCAATTAGAACTGATGTCTCTGTTTCATATTTTTTGATTTCACAGGTAAAACTAGGTTAGGAATTCATGACAAAGTCAGTTTGTAACTAACGTTACAGCATAAGCCCATCTGCAACCAAGAAAAACAAACCTCTGGACAGATTAAGTTACAAGTTCCCTGACTTTTTAAACGGGAACTGTTCTTTCAACAAACTTTGTATAAACCAGTAGTACAAGTGAACATACAACACTGTATTATATTTTTCTTTCTCTAGTTATGAGCCTCTTTGTCACTCTAGGTATAGGGACATACCACACGTACAGCGACTGGCAAGGGAAAGCTTGTGTCTAGCGAAGGGGGATGGGTAACCTCTGACCAAACCATCCAATGGCTCTTGGCTGCCATGACCACCCCAGATAGGCTCCACGCCTATGCACCCAGCAGGATACCTGGCCCTCACTGACCCTGAACTGGGCCCTAGGTAAGGAATGGATGGGATACACGCTTAGTCAATCTTACTAAGTTCTAAAGAACATACAGGGAACACACAAAGGGAAAGTATACGAACAACTTATCTCCAGGATGACTCTGGGGTAGGTACAGCAACAAGCAACAATGATTTTTCAGAGGAATACAAGCCGACTGCTTGCATTCAAGGCCTGTATAGGATTATAACTCTATCACAAGCAAACACCAAGGGGAAATGTGGGTATTTAAGAACACAAGGGGAAGGGATGATGATTAACAGCTGAAAGGGGAGGATATCAGCAGGCTCCTAAAAAAAAAAGGACATACATAGGATACCATTTACACCACAGCAGGAAGCATAGAATGTCAGGGAGCAGTTTGTGTAGCCAAACTCTGTGACCTTCTACAGCCGGATACCACAGGATTGTCTGTCAATCATGACACACCCATGACACTCTTCTTCCCTCCCCATGCCTTTTGATCTCATTATCTACTCTGAGCTCAAATCCATCTTGCTTAAGACAAGATGGTCTGCAAAGACAGTGAAGCATCAATTTGCAAAGAATACCTACAGTTGAAACCAGACGTTTACATACACTATTTATAAAGAAACATTTGCATATTTTTCTTACTATCTGACATGAAAACAGAATAAACCTTTCCCGTTTTAGGTCAATTAGGATTACCAAAATTATGTATATTTGCCAAATGCCAGAATAATGAAAGAGAAATAGAGAGAGAGAATGTTTCAAGGCATTTTTATTACTTTCTGCAAACGTTTACATTTCATTAGTATTTGATAGCATTTCTCTTAAACTGTATGACTTGGGTCGAATATTTTGGATATCCTTCCACAAGCTTCTCACAATAGTTGGTAGGAATTTGGACCCATTCTTCCTGACAGAACTGGTGTAACTAAACTATGTTTGTAAGTCGCCTTGCTCACACCTGCCTTTTCAGCTTTGCCTATATATTTTCAATAGGATTGAGATCAGGGTTTTGTGATGGCCACTCCAAAACAGTGACTTTGTTATCCTTAAGTAAGTTTGTAACCAGTTTGGCAGTATGCTTCAGGTCATTGTCTATTTGGAAGACCCATTTCCGCTCAAGATTTAAGTTCCTGGCTGATGTCTTGAGATGTTGCTTCAGTATTGCCACATAATCTTCTTTCCTCATGATGTCATCTACTTTGTGAAGTGCACCAGTCCCTCCTACAGCAAAACAACCCCACAACATGATGCTACCACCCATGTGTTTCACATATAGGATGGTGTTTTTAAGCTTCAAAGCTTCTCCCTTTTCCCTCCAAATAATGATGGTCATTATGGCAAAACAGTTCAATTTCAGTTTTGTCACATTGCAGGACATGTCTCCAAAAATGAAGGTCTCTGTTCCTGTGTGCATTTGCAAACATTAATCTGGCTTTTTTATGTTTCTTTTGCAGTAATAGCTTCTTCCTGGCAGATAGGCCTTTCAGCCCATGTTGCTACAGTACTCGTTCCACTGTGGATAATGACACAATCTTACCAGCTTCCGCCAGCATCTTCACAAGGTCTTTTGCTTTTGTTCTTTGATTAATATGCACATGTCTGACCATAGCATGTTCATCTCTCGTACACAACAAAGAACCTGTCTCCTTCCTGAGTGGTATGATGGCTGGACATTCCCATCTTGTTTGAGCTTGCTTATAATTGTTTGTACAGATGAATGAGGCACCTTCAGGTATCTGGAAATTGCTCCCAAGTATGAACCAGACTAGTGCAAGTCCACAATTCTCTTACAGAGGTATTGGCTAATTTCTTTTGACTTTCCCATAATTTTACACAAAGAACAAGTGTATTTCAGGTGTGCATTAAACAAATCCACGGGTGTGTCTCTAATTAACTCAGATGTTGCCAATTAACCTATCAGAAGAAGCTTCCAAAGACATGCCATTATCATATACTGTATATCAACTCATGCTCTGGCTCATTTTTTTTGTTTCTTTGTAGTCTTATGTACTCAGTACAAATAGGGTATGGCCCCATTTTCACTGAGCTGAGCATTTCATCTATAATGCTTCCTATGGCTGTGTGTCCATAGTCAGGGCCCAGTCACTTTCTGCCCTTATTCAGATTAAGGTCTGTTTTGACACATAGTAAGGTTTTAATACTAAAGAGTGTTAGGTACAGTCCCAATTTGGGTACACTTTGTCCCGGTGGGCTGGCTTTACGCTTTTTTGATCAAAAATAGTGTTTACTAAGTACTCTTTGTTTATTTATATGCCCTATGCTTTTATTTAGTTACAACAGGGTATACATCTATATTATTTTCATCTCGAGTTTTCTTTATCTTATGGCCAGTGTGAACATGCACTTAAAAGTTGCATGTATATTAACTCATGCACCAGCTAATTTTTTTTGTTAATTTAAATAAAGGCTGCATGAGGTCCCTCTTATTTTGATACACAGCTAAGACAAGCACACGGTGATACCTATACAGTGGAACCTTGGTTAATGAGAACAATCCGTTCTGGGAGTGTGCTTGTTAACCAAGTTACTTGTTCAGCAAAGCAAGATTTCCCATAGGAAATCATTGCAATGCAGACAATTAGTTCCACAACTTGTTAAATGTCCCATCCTGGTCCCCTGTTGTGCCATTCCACACATGCACAAACACACACAAACTCACACAAACACGCACGAACACACACAAACGCACATGCACATATTATATGCTCACCTTACCTTCCGTTCCATCGCCGGCCTGCTGGGAAATGCTGTTCTCTAGCACGGGCTGTGTATCGGGTAACCATAACGACGAGGGAGGAACTTCTGCACCCAGAGCGCTGACGTCAAAGGCAGAAGCCTCTGATCGGTCAGCGCGCTGCCTTTGAGTAGCGTCTGACAGCGGAAGTTCCTGCCTCGTCGCCGATGGTTACCGATACACGTGTGCGTCTGTGGGCATGGAGCGGAGCCGTGTGCGTCTGTGGGCATGGAGCGGAGCCGTGTGCGTCTGTGGGCCTGTCTGTCTCTTGGCTCATACACAGCGCCATACTGTATATACAGGAGCACACAACAGTCGCAATTATGTCTGTATATACTATATGTATATAGTGTGGATGTGTGTGTACAGTATAGTGCTGTGTATACACTATATACAGCCGCCAGCCTCTATATTATACACAATGGGTACGGAAAGTATTCAGACCCCTTTAAATTTTTTACTCTTTGCTTCATTGCAGCCATTTGGTAAATTCAAAAAAGTTCATTTTTTTCCCATTAATGTGCACTCTGCACCCAATCCCCCATCTTGTCAGAAAAAAAACAGAAATTTAGAAAGTTTTGCAAATTTATTAAACAAGAATACTTTCCGTACCCACTGTATATGCAGCCACCAGAGTCTAGATTTATATATATATATATATATATATATATATATATATATATATTATATATATGCAGCCTCTATATTATATATACACACAGCCAGCAGCCTGCATCCTCAAAATTATATATATATATATATATATATATATATATACAGACACTAGCTGTAGTACCCCGGCGTTGCCCGGGATAGCAACTGTCCCTCTCCCAGTCTCTGTATGTGTGTCGCTGTCTGTCTATCTCCCTGTCTGTGTCTATGTCTCTGTCTGTCTGTTTCTATCTCTCTGTCTGTATTTGTATCAGTCAGTCTCTCTCTATCCCTGTGTCTGTCTCTATATGTGTGTCTGTCTGTCTCTCTCTTTCCCCGTCTGTCTGTTTCCCTGTCTGTCTCTTTCCAGGTCTGTCTTTGTCTGTCTCTTTGCCCGTCTGTCTCTATGCCCATCTGTCTCTTTGCCCGTCTGTCTCTTTGCCCGTCTGTCTGTTTGCCCGTCTGTCTGTTTGCCCGTCTGTCTCTTTCCAGGTCTGTCTCTTTCCAGGTCTGTCTCTTTGCCCGTCTCTCTCTGTCTGTGTCTTTGTCTGTCTCTCTCTTTCTGTCTGTCTCTTTCTATCTCTCTCTATCCGTCTCCCTACTGACATCTTATTACCTCACACATAAGCTTCTTATACTAACAGTTTTTGTTCCTATAGCAACCACTGACAGTTGTTATTAATAGCCTGTAGCTCCCACCTCCATTCAGTTTAAGGGAGGCAGGATTTTGGAGAGTAACTGTAAAGTGCAGGGTTACATTTTCTCATCAAAACATAGTCTATGACGTTCCCTGAGTCACATGAGGCGTCTGTGTAAAATTTTGTGATTGTAAATGCGACGGTGCGAATTCATTTAGCGGATATACAAACACACACATACATACACTGAGCTTTATATATTAGAAATACACACATATGGCTGATGATTCCGTCTGGGGCTTGTCATTTTGATAACCCAAAAACATGGTGCATGCAGTTTTTTTTTCAGGCTGTCAAAATGACGACTGTGCTGCATAGCAGAGCCGAACAGCTGTTAATGTTTGGTTTGTGAGGACGTTTTGCCAAGAATGGCACTGGTACTATGGAAGGCTTGAGTGGTGGAGGCGGAGCTGGGGTGGAGCCTGGGCAGAGTCTCAAGGGGCATGAAAATTTTGCCAGTATGGGGCCCTGAAAATCCTGGTCCTGCGTCATGCTGCGTGCGCTGCCTTTCCACCGAAAAGGAGCATCAAACAAGTCTGAGGACCACACAGAAGGCAAGAGATGTGTTGTCATCAATCATCAAAAGTAAAAGCCCCCCAGTATGTGTGTATGTCTGTGTGTATAGGATTGTGTCTATTTATGTATATGTATGTGTATGTTTGTGATTGTCTTCAAATATGTATCTGCTTAATGTGAATAAATCTGTGTATGTGTCTGTACGCCATGTGGGTGTATGTGTATGTACTGTATGTTTGCATGTCCGTGTTTGTGGGGTTCTATGTATGTGTGTATGATGTGTGTATTTAAGGGTACGTGACCATGATCAGGGTTCACCGCATTTTGGATGTAGAGTGTTTTCGCTGCATCCAAAGCGCTGTGTTGTACAGTACAAGCACAGTGGATGGATTTCTAAAAATCCCATGCCCACTGTGCATGTACAGCCCGCAGCGAAAACTGACCTGTGGCATGTATCCCCGAGCCACAGCATGTCATTTTATTGCTGCAGAGATGCGAGTGTTTTCCGCAGAGAGAACAGAGAAAACGACCACAGCAGCCTGAACCCTGACTGTGGGAACAGGCAGCTGCAGTCCCTTTGGAGAGCACTCGCGACCCCGCAGGAGAGGACACGCTGCCTCCAGGACGCAGCATGTCTGGACCCTGGCCACATACCCTTATAGTGTTATGGTGTATGTGTATATCTTATCTTTAAGGGTGAGTGCCCACCGTCAGGCTTCCTTACGGTCTGGACGCAGTGTACTTTCTCTAGTGGAGACGCGCTGTCTGTGTCCAACATCAGGGTGACTGACACTGTGGTTTTTGCTGTATTCTCCCACTCAGAGCACTAGCATCTGTTAGAATAAATTCACAAGCCGCAGCTCATAAACTCACACCACAGGTCAATTTATGGAGAGTCTAAAAAAGCCCAGGGGGCCGGAGATTTCTATAAATACATCCCCTGTGCCTGTACTGTACAATGCACCATTTTGGACTCAGTGAAAACACTTTGCGTCCAAGACGCTGCCAACACTGATGGTGGGTACGCAGCCCTAAGGACTCACATATGTGTTAGGGAATTTCATTTGTCTTTCTGTATTTATGAACAGACAAAATTAACCCCTTCCTGCACTGTGACGTAACTATGTCACCTTAAAGCCTCCTTCACATGTCCATGTTTCTGGTACGTGTTATATCTGTTTTTTTTACCTCGTATACTCATTATATCCTATGGTGCTGCTCGCATGTCTGTGTATTTACACAGACCGTGTGTCCATATGATCCACATAGCGATGTCTGTTTTTTTTTCCTGCAGCACAGATGACTATGGTCAATAGAAGTCTATGGGTCCTGAAAAATACGCACAGCACACGGATGGCATCAGTGTATAGTCCATGTGTCATCAGTTTGCTGTGCGTGTTTAACATTGAAAATACAGGAGAAGCAACAAGTAGTTAGCTGGGTTATGGTACTGTAACTATGTAGTAAGCATGGTTTTGCTCCCATATCTATATAGTAAGCTCAGTTATGGTATCATATTTAAGTAGTAAGCTTTGTTCTGGTACTATGCGTATGCAGTAAGATTGTTCTGTTCCCGTATGTATGTAGGAGGCTTGGTCCTGTTGCTGTTTCTATGTAGAAGACTAAGTACGATTGTGTTCCTGTATTGATACACTAAGCTTGGTCCTGTTCCCATATCTCTGTAGTTACCTCAGTTCTGCTCCCATATCTCTGTAGTAAGCTCGGTTCTGCTCCCTTATCTCTGTAGTAAGCTTGGTTCTGTTTCTATATTGCTATAGTAAGCTTGGTTCTGCTCCCATATCTCTGTGGTAACCTCTGTTCTGCTCCCTTATCTCTGTAGTAGGCTTGATTCTGTTCCTATATTGCTATAGTAAGCTTGGTTCTGCTCCCATATCTCTGTAGTAACCTCTGTTCTGCTCCCATATCTCGGTTCTGCTCCAATAAGCTTGCTTCAGTTCCCGTATCTACTATATGTAGTCATCTTGGTTCTTTTGCAGTATCTATGTATGCAGTAAGCGCGGTTCTGTTCCCATATATATACTTACCAGCCTGTTCATAAAAGCCTGTTACCACTACTGCTTTAAAGCAGCGGCCAGAGATGAACAGTCCAATGGTGGACCGCCGCAACTTGAGGGCCACTGCTTTGTGATTGCCCCCCAGGCTAAATTGTGCCAGCCAGCCCCTGGTGGGGGTGCAGTCTGGCTGCAACCAATTACAGACGCTGAGATTACCAGTGGGAGGGGGAGAAAGTACTGTTAATAAAACTTTGCTGAGACTGGTAAGTATGATGAGTGTTACAAATCGGCGCCGCTGAAGCCGCAAGCAGCCTGCTATGGTTCCTGCTACGTCCAGGCGCCAACCACCTTTTTTGGCTGTACCTCGGGTCCTCCTCTATGTGTGGAGAAGCGGCTAGGGCACATGCGCGTGCCGATTTGCCCCAGCCAGAGCCAATGTCCAGTGTTTCGCCTAGTCAGCATGCTCAGCCTGTTAGTACCATTTCTGAGGCTAAGTCCTCAGTTCAGGCTACTGAGCATGCTCCCATACTTTGTGTGAAAAGCCTCTTTGCTCAGGTAGTTGGACTTCGTTCTGTGCCCAAGTCCTGTGCCTACTGAGCATGTGTGGCGCCCCTAAGGCTTCGGTCGCCACAGGGTACTCAAACCCGGATCCAGAGGAGGTCGGTACCGGTACACCACTTACACAACCAAACCACACAACCAGGGTGCCCACCCCACTGGGGACCGGGCTAGGGAAGGGTCTTAAGGCAGTCTTCAAACATGGGGGGCAGCCACTTACTAGTGACAGGAACCCGGGGGAGGAGCAACCACCTGGCTCTGGTGGGACACAGGAGCTTACACGATTGCCGAGGGGAGAGCTTTATTGCTCCCTCAGAACCGGCACCACACAGAGTACAGGACCCTAGGGAAGATCATTCTCCAAGTTGGTTTACCAGAATCTGCCGCGATGGGGAAATTGCAGGTCTCCCTGGCCAACACAGTGTCTGAAGCACAGTGCCATTTAGGATCCGGGGCCCTGATCCGAGTCAGGCTCCACTGTGGAACCGCGGCACCTGCAAACAGGCCAAAGGTTTTCACTCAAGACGGACTGGGGTCTCCAAGTAGCTTCAAGCCACAGGGATCCAACACACACGGCGCTAGGAGGAAGGGGCCCACCAACCACCACACCGGACTGACCTCTGAAAGGATCCGGGTTCGACAGGGCCCATCACAGCGGTGACCAGTGCTTCTGCGGTAGCAACTGAACTGTGAATAAAGACACCTGGAACTGCAGCAGCCGACTCGGACTGTTATTACCGGCGCCGATGGCCACTGCCACCACCATTACTCCCCTTATCATCCACCCCAGGGCTCGCTCCACCTGTGGGGGAGCGATACCATCCTGGCTGCTACTAACATTAGCCCCGCAAGATGGCAACAGCAGCGGCGGCTATTCCCTGGCCGCGTACCGCAGGTGGCATCACAACATTCCTAACCTCCTATCCCCTTCTATTATTGTACACCTCGGGCACGAAACCGGGCAGACCGCTGTGACATCCCAGACCTACGCACAGGCCCAGTGATGAGTAAAACAGGTACAAGACCTGACCTGGACCCTCTGCCCCCTGGATGCTACACATGCTCAGCCTGATAGTCTTGTTTCTTAGACTAAGTCAGTTGTTCAGGCTACTGAGCATGCTCTGGCACTTAGTGCATCAGAGGCTAAGTCCGGTAAGGACTTCACTGGGCATGTCCGTGAGGTGGCAGGCCCTGATAGGCTGGATAGCATCAGGTGTCCTGATGATGTGGCCACTCCGGACTGGCTCGCGGAGGCCCACCCCATGACCTGGCACCGCATCATTGGTCATCAGATGATGACTGGTACGGTGTTTGGGGCGGTGCTGCCATTGTGTCATCAGTGACGTGCCAGTTCTGGGTAAGCCGCTGGTGACATCACTGATGATGTGGCACTCCGCTATTGGCCCCTGGAGGCACCATTGTGGCTCACACTGGGTTTGGGGTAGATCCTAGGTGTTAAAATGGCCTGGAGACCGCACCATGGTGCGCAGTCTTCATGTATGGTCAGGACCTTGCACATGATAGAGCCACAATGCGGCCTCAACCACTAGTTCTGGAAGTGGTAGGTAGGGTTAGGCGTCCGGTGCCTGTCACGCCAAGACTTTGTACCTCGGCACGTTAGGGTCAGGCGCCGTGCTTCACCTCCTATCCCTCCAGTCCTGTTGTAGCAGCCCAGTGGAGTTAACTGGGCTGCAGCTGCTGCGCCAACTCTCCCGGTGTGCCCCCTACGCACACGGACAGTGCACCCCAGGACCCCTGTGGTACTAACAGGGGAGTTCCTGGTTTGGGAGTGTGGACCCTGTGGCGTTAACAGGGTTCACAATAGTCCTGGTCCAAGTAACGTTTAACTTGGATCAGGCTCATATTATTTCAGAGCCACCAAGCTCTGTATTATCTGCCTGACCTACGGTTTGCCAGCAGCTCCTTTACCATATTGGAGCACGGTGGATCCCGACTTGAGATTGGGATATTCACCACCTTTATCTTAATCTGCCAGTCCCCCCGTAACAATGAGCTTGATTTATTCTTATTTTCTTCCTTTTGATTTTTTTTTATTACCTGGGCGGACGGATTTGGATAGGTACCCGGAGTTCCCTGAGAACTCAGGGCCTAGGATCGATGCACAGGTACTAGATTACCCACGCGGATCTGGACCTTTACAGTCTGGGTTCACTCATCACTAGTTAAGAGACACACAAACTTTTTAATTGAATGCCTTTTAACTCTTCTTGGTATTTTTTGAATGGAGAAACATATGTACTCGGAGGAAACCCACATATAGGTTGAGCATGACCCTCTGCATTTAATGACAGCCATGGGTGTTCTGGTGATTTCAAAAAGTGAATAAGTATTACGGGAGTAATAAGCATATCTGGCCATCCCTCCATCTCTCCAAGGCTGGATGGTATACCCATATGGCAATTTTGGAGGGTGAATTGGGAAGTTCTTCTAGATAAGGGGTAGAAACCCCAAGATACTATCTTTCTAACAAATCAAGAGCCTAAATGATCATTTTGTAATGTAAATCCACACCTTCTTATACTACATTTTTTTTATGTAGCAAAATATGTAATTATTGTCTCCATTATTAGCATATCTTTTCATTCTTTGGCCTCCACCAATCAATAACAATTTGCTTAAAAAACGAAACAATCCCTCACTTTCTACCGACATTGATCTGGTGCCCTCCTGAGAAAACGTCGTTTTATGGAAATTGCTTTGTTCTGGCACAATTTTATCGAATGCTCTCCGCTTCGCTCATGAAAGAGAATAATTTTTGTTCTCGACCTGCAGAGTTGGACACAGCTGTTGAAGTGTCAATCATGGAAAATGTCAGGGTTTTACAAGCAATATGTCTATTAATCGACGGCTGGCGAGGGAGCAATAAGGAGTCTGAGGACATGGTGACACTGCTTGCTGCATTGGAATGCATTAATTAAAACAAAAGCTGTTGGATTTTAATAAACCTCTAAACATCTGACTACCCCTGGAATATTGTGTCGCCTTGAGAAAACAGAAAACAGATTGCAAAATTTCCAGTTGTGCATGAATTTTGGATGACGGTGGAAGAATAAAGTTGTTTTTGCTGTAGGAGACAGCACCACATTTGAGGCAGGTAGACAATAACTCCAACTGGAATGTCTGCTTTTTATCAAAGGGTGCTCATCTCAATAATCTAATTCCATGTACCTGTCATGGCTGTCTCTTTGCATTTGAGAGTGTGACAGATTCAAGGCTAGAAAGCCATTGCTATGCTCACACTTGTAGTTCAATTTACTTTCCTTTCCTTTGGGGAGGGGAAAGTTAATGTCAGTATTCCTTGCAAGCAAGCATTCTCATTACCATCCCAGGTGTTTTCAGTTTGGACCACTCCCAGTGCCTATATCCTCTCTGCTCCCAGTAGAGGGTGCCGATTATTCACTCTCATTTGGATACTTGGCCTGGGGTTAGAAGTAACTGGTGGAACCCTCTTTGCAAGTTGTTGTGTAGGCTGCAGTCTTAATCCTCCTGACTGCAGCAGTCTGTTGGTGTGTTTCCCCCGTTTGTCTTTCTTTCCCTTGTGTGTTGTTTTAGGGCATCGGTGGGGCTAGTGTGGCGCCCCTGAGGCTCCAGTCGCCACAGAGGTACTGCACCTCAGTCAGAGGTGTAGAACCCCGTTCCCTAGTAAGGAGGAGGCTGCAGACTGCAACACACACACTCACACTTGATTTAGCTACACCCCATCAGACCATGGTTCTGTCGACCAGCTTGGAGGTGGGGTTAGTTAGTGGGTGAACACTTAGAACTTTGTGGAGAAAGTGAAACTAGTCAGAACAAGTTAGGAAGAGAATGGAGTAGGACGTGCAGGAGACAGGTCCTAAGGGACTTAAGCTGAATAAGCTCACCCTAGGACCAAAAGGAGAGAAGGGGTACTAGAGTCTACGGGAAGTGTGCCATACACCCGTGGTCTCGTTCCACAGTCGGCATACCGGAGTGGAGGGACTTGGCCGCAAATTGGACTGGCCCCTCAACTAGTGGAGAACTACAAGGCTCAGCTAGCAAACTGGAGGCTGAGGTTACTGCAAGTACCGAAGCCACATCCACACACATCAAGTGAAAAGGTGACCAAAGGATAGAGCTTCAAGCCACCCAACAGGGTCCGCGGATACCGGCTCACGACTCTGTGTGTGGGGGCGCAAGGAAGGAGGGAGAAGCCGGCGCAGGAAGTCGACCAGGGAAGGTATACAAAAGGGAACATCGGTCTTATCCTCCGAACTACCAGGATCAGCTGGAGACTTATCACAGCAGGTCTCAGTGCTCCAAGGGCAGCATCTCAAACTGTGAGTAAAAGAACTGGGACTGCAACCCCCTGTGTCTTGGAATTATTTGCCGGCCCTGCACCCCGCCTTTACATCTCCACCATTTGTGAGGACTACTACTCCCAACAGCCCTGGGGCCCAGCTCTACCTGTGGAGAGCTGTACCAACTCAGCTACATCACCATCGACCCCAAGGGAACTGAATAGCAGCAGTAGCACCTATCTTGCCACACAACACAAGTGGCGTCACAAACTCTTAGCCATAATTCCCTATCACAATCATGACTATACGTTATATACAGTTAGATCCAGAAATATTAGGACAGTGAGCCGTTCCAAGCCTTCTCTATACATTCTTCTTCCCATCATTCTGGCACAGGTTGATCCTAATTTAATTTGTCCACAGAATGATTTTCCACAACTAGGCTGGCTTTTAACATTTTTGGCAATAATGTTTTTTAGATACCGCATTTTCCGGCGTATAAAGCGGGCTTTACACGCTACGACATCGCTCAAGTGATCTCGTTGGGGGTCACGGAATTTGTGACGCACATCCGGTCGCTTTAGCGATGCCGTTGCTTGTGTCACCTATGAGCGATTTTGCATTGTCGCAAAAACGTGCAAAATCGCGCATCAGTGACATGGGGGTCCATTCTCACATATCGTTACTGCAGCAGTAACAAAATTGTTCCTCGTTCCTGCGGCAGCACACATCGCTCCGTGTGACACCGCAGGAATGAGGAAGCTCTCCTTACCTGCCTCCCGGCCACAATGCGGAAGGAAGGAGGTGGGCGGGATGTTCGTCCCGCTCATCTCCACCCCTCCGCATCTATTGGGCGGTGGTTCAGTGACGCAGCCGCCCACTTAGAAAGGAGGCGTTTCGCCCGTCACAGTGACGTCGCTAGGCAGGTAAGTAGTGTGACGGGTCTGGGCAATGTTGTGCGCCACGGGGAGCGATTTGCCCATGTTACACAACCGATGGGGCGGGTACCCACGCTAGCGATATTGGTACCGATATCGCGGCGTGTAAAGTGGCCTTTAGTCTCCACTCAATACTGTATCTGCATCACAAAGTCATTTTCTCAGGTCCTTCTAATAGCGTCACTTACAGTTCTCCTATTGGAGTCAATTACAGTTCTTCTACTGGCATTGATTACAGCTCTTCCCTTGGCACGGGTTTCAGGCTTCTACTGGCATAGGTCACGGATCTTCTTCTCAGCTAGAGTCACCGCTCATCCTTTCTGTTTAGGTCATGGATCTTCCTCTTAGCCCAGGTCTTCTTGGGGATCTAGGCACTCTCGAACCCTTCTGTGGTGATTCAGCTATAAGTACACTTCACTGACACATGTCCTCACTCATGGGGGTTCTGCCGCCAATTCCTGCTCTTCTTGGCCTGGCCCAGCCTTTTATATTTAGTCAAATTCCGTGACCCCAACGAGATCGCTTGAGCGATGTCGCAGCGTGTAAAGCGGCCTTTAGGTAGCGCTTCAGTGAGAGGAGGCGGCCAGCCTGGATAGTGTGTGAGGAAACCGCCAATTTGGATTTGAGGCCTAGCGAATAACGTCTTTGACCCTGCTAGGGCCTGTACACTGTATAGCATTGTTAAGTTAAATTGACTACAGTAACAAAGAGAGAGACACTGAGGTCTCCCTGCTAAAGGGATCTAGATAACGATAATGCCGATGGTGGCCATTAGTTAGTGACAGGAGTAATATCATGTAAAGAATACTGTGATTGTAATCTGTATTTGTGTGACGCTGATTTGTCACTGTGAAATAATCTGTTTTACTGCAATTACTTGTGCATACCAATACCTCATACTTAAGTGCTAACCCTTGATTTGTATATAGTTAATAAACATTTGTCAGTTAAGTCACCACTGCCTCCCCATTGTCTGCATCGTTGCATCTTGTATCACCTGCAGATTTCTTCTTACACATCAGTATTTTTGCATCAGTATTTGTATGCGAAAGCCAAGAGTGGGAGTTACAGAGAAAAACTATAATTGAAAGATTGACACCTATTCTGTGTTTTGTAGACACTCCTGGTTTTGACAAGTACTGATGAAATACTGATCAAAAATACTGATGTATGAATGAGTCCTTGGTGTCTCTATTGTCTGAAATAGTCAGGAGTTCCAAATCATGAAATTGGTTACATCCTTAACGGCAATTTAATAGACAGAGGGAAACATCTATTAGGCCAGAGCAGGTGCGGGGAACCTCCAGCCCCCAATGACTTTTTATGTGGCCCACATTCCCGGGGACTGCAGTACTTGGGCGGCAGCTGTGGTCTTGTCGACTGCTGGCCCTTTAAATCACCATGTGTGGTGCACATACCATTAGGTCCTCAGCCTGCTGGTCTGTGCCAGCCTGCTGAGGACGTACTTTGTGGTCGGGGTAAGCGTGAGATGCGCTGCGCTCCCATCCCACAGAGGAAGAGGAAGCATCAGGTTTACTGGCCTCCATTTTGTAGATGCCTCCCACTGCTGTGAGCCTCTTGCCTCCCATGGTGCACTGAGCCTCCTGCCTCCCACTCTGCAGTAAGTCTCCTGTCTCCCGCAGTGAAGTGAGCCTCCTACCTCCCGTGGTTCTGTGAGCCTCCCGCAGTGCTGTGAGCCTCCTGCCTCCCACGGTGCTGTGATCCTCCATCTTCCCATGGTGCTGTGTGACTCCTGCCTCCCATGGTGCTGTGAGTCTCCTGCAGTGATGTGAGCCTCCTGCCTCCCGCGGTGCTGTGTGACTCTTGCCTCCCGTGGTGCTATGAGCCTCCTGCGGTGATGTGAGCCTCCTGCAGTGCTGTGAGCCTCCTGCTGCTGTGAGACCTCCACCCAGTTCTGTGTAACCCCCCAGTACTGTGAATGCCCACCAGTGCTATGCGCCTCCCTCCTAGTGCTGTGTCCCACCCCCCAGTGCTGTCTGTGCCCCCTTGGAGATGTCTGTGCCCCTTTAGTTCTATCCGTGTTCCCCAGCCCTGTTCGTGCCCCTCTAGTGCTGTCCATGCTACCGCCAGTGCTGTCCATGCCTGAAAGTACTGTCTGTGCCCCCCAGTGATGTCCGAGCCCCAAACCTTCCTGTGACGTGTATATGTCCCCATCCCCACCTGTGATGTATATATGCCCACAGTCCCTCCTATGATGTATATATGCCCCCAACCCCTCCTGTGATGTAAATATGCCCCAAGCCCCTCCTGTGATGTATATATGCTCCTAGCCCCTCCTGTGATGTATATATGCCTCCAACCCCTCCTGTGATGTATATATGCCCCTCCTGTGATGTATATATGCTCGCAGCCCCTCCTGTGATGTATATATGCCCCCAACCCCTCCTGTGATGTATATATGCCCCCAACCCCTCCTGTGATGTATATATGCCCCCAACCCCTCCTGTAATGTATATATGCCCCCAACCTCTCCTGGGCCAAGTCCTCCTGTAATGTATATATCTCCCTACCCCTCGTGGGATGTATATATGCCTCCAGCCCCTTCTGTGATGTATATATGCCTCCAGCCCCTCCTGTGATGTATATATGCCTCCAGCCCCTCCTGTGATGTATATATGCCTCCAGCCCCTCCTGTGATGTATATATGCCCCCAGCCCCTACTGTGATGTATATATGCCCCCAGCCCCTCCTGTGATTTATATATGCACCCCAGCCCCTCTTGTGATGTATATATGCCCCCAGCCCCTCCTGTGATGTATATATGCCCCCCAGCCCCTCCTGTAATGTATATATGTTCCCAGCCTCTCCTGGGATGTATATATGCCCCCAACCCCTCCTGTGATATACATATGCCCCCAACCCCTCCTGTGATGTATAAATGCCCACAACCCCTCCTGTGATGTATATATGCCCCAACCCTTCCTGTGCCAAGCCCTCCTGTGATGTATATATCCCCAACCCATCCTATGATGTATATATGCCCCAGCCCCTCCTGTGATGTATATATGACCCCAGCCCTCCTGTGATGTATTTATGCCCCCAGCCCCTCTTGTGATATATATATGCCCCCAGCCCCTCCTGTGATGTATATATGTCCCCACACCCTCCTATGATGTATATTTGCCCCAGCTCCTCCTGTGATGTATGTGCTTCCAGTGTCTCCTATGTGATGTATAAGATTTACCAATCTGTTTACTCCGCTCCAGATCGAGACAAACCTGGAAAAGCAGTTGTGAGAAGTAACATGATCAATATCGCCGAACATCACAGCCGCACCAAAGAGAAACAGCTCCAGCCACAACAATAGGGGTGTAGGGGTGAGTTAACTAACTGTTTGGCAAAATATATTGGGGTAATTTTCAAGCTGATAATTTGATGCGGCCCCCGAAGGTTGGTAGAAATTTCCAAATGGCCCCCGGCAGAAAAAAGGTTCCCCACCCCTGGGCCAGAGTCACACTTGCGAGTGTCTCGCGTATAAACTCGCGCAAGACTAGCGTCGCATTACGTGGCATTGGCCTAACACTCTCTGGACACGAGCATCTCAGCTGCATAGAAATACATGCAACTGACCCAATCCTGTCCGGAGAGTGTGCAGCCGTGCCAGGTGATGCGATGTGAGACTTGCGTGAGTCACTCACAAGTGTGACTCCGGCCTTATGCTGACAGTAGGAAACCTTACCTAATAGACATGCATTGGAGAATATCAGCAACATAGAACAGCCCTACATGAGAAGGTCCTCGCTGGAGAAAAAAAACACCACACATTATCAACACCAAAAAATGCCATTACCAGTATCCACATCCGTAACCCGCGACAGTAAGCAACCTGATTACAATTTAGGTAATCAGAGAATACCTCTGTCCAAAAAGCACCACTAATTTTGCTCTCCAAAGCTAACAAAATCTGAAAACACAATACTAGAGGATATCCACACAAAAAGCAATTACACCAGAAAAGGCCCACAGGAGAGCCCCTCACCACACCAGTTGAAATTAAGTCAAAGTTCACAACCCTGTGACTAGATGGAAAACAGACTTTTGAGACCTAGACAGAACATTTTGGACAATATTTAGTAACCTTGGATTTCACCAGCAGAGAAAAGTGATAATATCGTTTGCAATTTACGCCTGAAACAGTAAACTCCTTATGTGATTACACGACAGTAAAAAGATCTACAACAGGTGGGGAACAAATTCTATGAAACTGTGCCGTCCTAAATCACCAAAAAATATCTCACAACCTTTAATCAAATAATCGGAAGAAAAAAAGAACAGCTAATCCTACAAATGTCCTTGCATTTCTCATCCAATATTAAATCTAATTAAGAAGCAGCAGTTACCACAGGGATATCACGGGAGGTCAAATGTTTTTAACATTGCAACACTAATTGATCATTTGGTTGCTCTAAGTAATTCTGTATTCAGCCATGGTTTGTGCCGAGACGTATTAAACTCCATGAGGACAAATGTTCTTTAAAGTAAAAAATGTGTTGAGTTCATTTCTAAAAGGATATTTGACTTTGTTAGGATTTTCTTAAGAAGTTCCTGGGGTACTACTGTACGTGCTATATAACACAGTCAGGGGTGGCTTTTGACAAATTGGGGCCCTGGGCATAAGTTTAAAGTGGGGCCCTAAATGCTCACATATTGCACCATCACACTCAGACATTTAATTTGCATTTACATGTGCTCAATTCAGACTGGTAAATTAGCACAATATTCAAGTCCTTCATTGCTTGTTCCCAGGTCTCTTTACACCGGATGAGGAAATATGATGGGCACAGGACGATCACTACCGTGTTTCTCCGAAAATAAGACACTGTCTTATATTATTGTTTGACGCGGAAAATGCGCTAGGGCTTGTTTTCAGGGTAGGGCTTATTCTCAGAGAAACACGGTTGGGGGTAAGTTTATTATTCTTACCAGAGCCCAGACATCTGCATCGCTCTCAGGTCCTCCTGCTACCAGTAGGTATGCTCCACGTGGCCCTCCCCTGCTTCTGGCTAGCACTCACACACACATCAGATCGCACTCATACACACACACACACACACACACACACACACACACACACACTCATACACAAACACTCATCATACACACATCAGATCGCGCACACACATCAAATAACACAAACAATCACACATCAGATCGCACACTCACCACATCTGGCGATATCAAATGCTTCTGGCCGACAGGAAAGTGGGACACAATGCAGTGGAGTGTGAGAACCTTTGCTTTTGTCACCGTTTTCCGAGACCCATAACGTTTTCATTTTTTGGGATATAGGGCTATCGGAGGCCTTTTTTGTTTGTGCCCTAAGATGACGTTTCTACTGATACCATTTTGAAGCAGATACGATGCTTTGATCGCCTGTTACTGCATTTTATTGCAATGTTACCATAATTCTGGTGTTTTGATTTTTTTTTTTACAGTGATACCAATAATGTGTTTTGTGGGGTTTTTTTTAAATTGTTTTAATGCTATCAGTGTAGTTTTGTAGCAGGGTCACAGTCAACAGGGTGACAAAAAATATGTTGTTCAAAAAAAGATACACATTATCTGCCAAAAATTGAGAAGAATCAAGTGTGAAGCAACCAGGAACCCATTATCCTCCAGTGCTGTCATATTCCACAACTGCAACCGCCCTGCAGGGCCCAGATGTAGCGATGAACGAACCCGTGGATATTCATGTTAGCCGAACCAGCACGGGCTAAAACAAAAAGAATCGGGTTCAGAAGCCGGACGTGACCCTAGACAATGAACCCCATACAAGTTAATGGAGACAAGAAGTTCTGGGCTGTGAAATGGCCATATTAAGTGCTAGGGAGCTACAAATGTAAGTTAAATGGTAGTAAGAACAGGATAGTTATACATACCAGGTTTCCCGGAGGTTCACATTGCAGTCAGACTTTTTTCTGGGCTCCTTTATTAAGCTTCATCAATATTCACCTTCTGTGGCAATGTCTGTGATTGGTTGCAGGCTGATATGTATGCCCCAACCCGATGTATGTGATTGGATGCAGTCAGTTTGCTGTATGGTAGTGTAAAAAGAAATAAGTAATTTAAAAAAATGACGTGGGCTCCCCCCAGATTTTAATAGCCACTGCGGGTAAAACATCAGATACAGTCTGCAGCCACCAGCTGTGAGCTTTACAGTGGCTGGATATCAAAATAAAGTGGGGAAAAAGGAGTAGGGTCCTTCCCATTTTTGATAACCAGCTTTGGTAAAGCAGACAGGTGGGGGCTGGTATTATCAGGATGGGAGAAGACATGGATGGTTGGGACTCCCAGCCTTAAAAATACCAGCCCAAAGCTGCCCAGAATTTGGCACAACAGATTAGTGACCTCACGGTCTTACTCAGTTCAGTAAGGTCACCTGAGGTTAGGTTACCTGTTATCACAGGTGGAGGACCATGGGAACCTCTAGCTGTGACAGCAAATAAATGGAATGATGTCACTGCTCATCATGCAGCTCAGTCTCTGCCACAAGCTCACAGCGAGCGGTCATATTTATATCGAGTGGATGACGTCAAACCTGGGTGTTTTGAGGTTAATAAAGGGGCAAAAGACAGTGTGTATTTTTGTATTTTATTTCAAATAAAGGATTTTTTGGGTGTTTGTGTTTATTTCTTTTCACTTACAAATTAGTAATTGGGTGGTCTCATAGATGCCTCCCTTTACTAATCGAGGGCTTAATGGCAGCTGTGAGTTATTATTAACCCTTATTCCCCAAATTGTCACCACACCAGGGAAATCAGGATGAGCTGGATAAAGTTCCCTGGATTGTCGCATCTAATGGATACTACAATCCTGGATGGCTGCGCACTCCTATTTTTTAGGGTAGGGGCTCAATAACTATGGGCCTCCCCGGTCTGGGAATACCAGCTCCCAGTTGTTGGCTTTCTCATGGCTGGGTATCAAAATTTGGGGGGACCACACACCATTTTTAAAAATGATTAATTTAAATAATTTTTAAATAGCCGCATGTAGTTCTTCTTATTTTGAAACACATCGAAGATAACATGCTTGGCTGAGGGCTGCAGCTGTATGTTTTATCTGTGCGGCGTATCATTTTTTTTATTTATTTATTTATTTTACACCAATCAGGATGCACACAGCACCTCTGATTGAAAGCAGTCAGATACGCCATCATACAGGCTGGGGAGCTGTCTGACTGCAGCCAATCAGAGACAAGGGGACTGCAAGGTGGGCGGGCGAAGCAATGCATATACATGCAGATAATGAGCGGCCCCAGAAGCAGTGTACAGCCGCGCAAAGACTGGTAAGTATGAAGCGATGATTTATTCTTATTTCTTTGTCTTTTTTTCTTTTTATTATCCGGGTGACCGGACCCAGAGCGTTGCCCCAAGTTCCCTGAGAACCCTGAATCCGGGATCGGTGCTGTGGTTCTTTCATGGCCATCTAGATGCAATGGGTCAATCCTTAAAACCGTATGATGTCTTAAACTATTTAAATGGACGTGCTTATAACCCTATGTTACCCTAAAACTCCATTAGAACTGTTATATAGAGAAGAATGGAATTGAACAGTACATCCTTGGTCACAACAGGTAGAGAAAGTAACATCCCATCAATGTAAACACTTGAGACTGGTGAATAATTTATATTACATTCCAAAAAGGAGCACAGCGCCAGCCATCATCTGGTATTAATTCAGATCTCTGCTCTTAAGTTTCAGACTGAAGAGTTTCTGAAATACCAGAAAATTGTAGAGGTAATATGGTGCCCTGTGAAGTAAAAAGAAAAAAGGCCTTTTGAAGGGGAATGTTGTTACAAATATTGCAAAAACATAATAGGTTAACTGATTTCTATTTTTATATTCTTCAATACATGAGTTGTATATCCTATTGATTGTCAGCTATCTCCCTATTTACACAGTACAGTAAACAATAACAATTGGGTTGGAAAAATAGGGACTTTTAAGTCCCACCCACACTACGGTCTACTTTGGTGCCCATTTCTTTTTCCCACAATATGTTCCAATTTGCCAGGATTTTTTTTTTTTAATTAAGGATAGTCCTGGCAAATCTGGGACCTAGTTACATAGTACGTATCACGGTGGCTCAGTGGTTAGCAGTGTTGCTTTACAGAGCTGGGGTCCTAGATTCAAATCCCATCAAGGACAATATCTACAAATAGTTTGTATGTTCTCCCCGTGCTTGCGTGGGTTTCTTCTACACTCCAAAGACATAACTGTTTGGGAATTTAGATTTTGAGCCCCAATGGTCACAGTATGTCTGATCTATGTAAAGCGCTATGGAATTAATGGCCCTATATCAGTGAATAAAATAAATAATATGGTTGAAAAAAGACACACGTCCATCAAGTTTAGTGGAGGAATGGGAGGTGATAAAGGTAAGCGGTACAAGTGCATCTCAATAAATTAGAATATCATCAAAAAGTTATCTTATTTCAGTAATTCAATACAATAAGGTAAACACATCTCTTACCGTATTTTTCGGACCATAAGACGCACTTTTTTTTCCCCAAATGTTGGAGGGAAAGTGGGGGGTGCGTCTCATGGTCTAAATGTGGTTGAGGGGAATGAGGGTGCTGCGATGGAGCGGGTCATCGGGGCACGAGCAGGCTGCAGCAGCACCTGCCGTGACCACGTGGGCCTACTCATTACTTATGCACGCCCATCCTCCCGTCCATCATCTCTCAGCGCTGTAGCTGACGCTGACTGGTGGGCGGGATGATGGGCGGGGGGTGCGCGCATAGTAAACAGCCGGCCGCATGATCACCCCTGGCAACTACAGCCTGGAGTGATCATGCGGCTGTATTCACTGCCCCCTGTGCATCATCATCAGCGCGGGGTGCAATGAATCAGTATACTGTACTCCCCATTCCCCTGCAGCACCGCGATGTCCTCCTATCTGCCAGCTCAGGCTGTGTGGAGACTAACGGCGCTCACAGCGATGACGTCATCGCTGTGCGCACGTATCCACACGCAGCCGGTGCCGGCAGACAGGAGGACATTGCGATGCTGCAGGGATCGTGGCCGGCTCCACCCAGGGCTGCCGGCACAGACGGGAGGAGGAGCCATGCTGCGTGGAGCGAGGAAAGGTGAGTACAGTATAAACGTTTATTTATTTTTTTTGTGTGCCACAGGATGCCGGACATATAGCAGGATGGGGGTATATGAGCAGGATGATGGGGGTATATGAGCAGGATGATGGGGGTATATGAGCAGGATGATGGGGGTATATGAGCAGGATGATGGGGGTATAAGAGCAGGATGATGGCATATGAGCAGGATGATGGCGTATATAGCAGGATGATGGCATATATAGCAGGATGATGGTGTATATAGCAGGATGATGGCGTATATAGCAGGATGATGGCGTATATAGCAGGATAATGGTGTATATAGCAGGATGGGGTTATATAGCAGGATGGGAGCACATACCAGGATGGGGGTATATAGCAGGATACGGCCATATGCCAGGATGGAGTATATAGCAGGACAGGATGGGGTATATAGCATGATGCGGCCATATACCAGGATGAGGTATATAGCAGGATGGGAGCACATGCCAGGATGGCAGTATATAGCAAGATGGGGTTATACCAGGATGAGGGACATTATATATATATATATATATATATATACACACACAAGGCAGGAGGATCATTACCAGGATGGGGTACCTTAGTAGAGAATTTGGAGACATTACCCCCATAACAGTGTCAGCAGCAGATCCTCGCCCCGTAACAGGGTGTCATGACCACATTTTTTGCTTAAAATTTTATTTTCCTATTTTCCTTCTCTAAAACCAGGGTGCGTCTTATGGTCCAGTGCGTCTTATAGTCCGAAAAATATGGTATATAGAGTCATTACACAGAGTGATCTATTTAAAGTGCTTATTCCAGTTAATGTTGATGATTATGGCTTACAGCCAATGAAAACCCTAAAGTTATTATCTCAGAAAATTAGAACATTATATAAGACCAACTGAAAAAATGATTTTAAACTCAGAAATGTTGGCATACTGAAAAGTCTGTACAGTAAATGCACTCAATACTTGGTCGGGGAACCTTTTGTTTGAATTACTGCATCAATGCTTTGTGGCATGAAGGTGATCAGCCTGTGATCATTTGGCGATGTTCTCCCAACATCTCCTACCCTCCCCATTTGGGCTGTGTACCTTTTCTATTTAGCTTTCCCAGTGTAAAACAGTAAGGCCCTGCTTCTTCTCTGCCCCATCTGTTTTGACCCCTGTTGGCCCATTGTGAGGTAAGTTACTAGAGTTGGAGACCATCCTAATTGGGTACACCTTGTTGTGGCAAGATGGCTTTTACACTTTTTTTATCATAAAAATTTTAACTAAATACCCTTCATTTTTTTTTATATGTATTACTATTTATTCACTTACAGCGGGGTATTGATTCATTGTTTTAAGTTTAGGGTTTATATATATATATATATATATATATATATTTTTTTTTTATGTGTGTGCGTGTGTGTGTATCTATATATATAATTGCCTTATTCTGTCTGTCTGTCTGTCTGTCTGTCTTGCTCCAAAATTCTGTCATTACCGCGACAAGCGTCTCATTGGCCGCTCGCCTCGACTCCGCCCCCCCGCACGGATTGGCCGCTCGCCCCGGCCCCCTGCACGTGTTGGCAACTCGGCCACGCCCCGCCCCCCTCACGCATTGCACACTCGATTCGGCCCCGCACGCATTCCCCGAACCGTCACGGAGCCCCGACTCCCAGGTGAGTGCTGTACCCCCGGGAGCCCAAACCAGCATACGCCGGCAACCCAGCCGACACATACCCTCGCATTGCTGGGGTTGCCGGCGTACGCTGGTGTGGGCTCCCGTGCGTGCGGGGGGGCTGGGTACGCTGGTAACCATGGTACACATCGGGTAATATTGTGTAGCATGGTTACCAGCGTACACAGTGAGCGCATCAAGGTCCTGCAGCGGCGGAACACAAACACGCATACACATAAGAACAGACACACACAAACACACATCAGATCACACTCAGTCTCACACACACCTCACACACACATCAGATCGCATCCACACACTCACAACATCCAGTGATATCGCTTGCTTCTCGGCAGCCATACTGTGCGTGCAGTGACCTTCCAAGACCTGCCGGAGGATCACATGGCCGGAAGCATGTGGTATCTCCGGATGTTGTGAGTGTGAGCGCGTATGTGCGATATCGTCAATGTGTGTGTGCGTGTATGCAATCGTATGTGTGCGTGTATGCGATCGTGTGTGTGCGTGTATGCGATCGGGTGTGTGCGTGTATGCGATCGGGTGTGTGCGTGTATGCGATCGGATGTGTGCGTGTCGGCAGAAGGCAGAGGAGCACTGCGTGCAGCACAGCTGCTGGGACTGCCCACCGGAGGGCACAGGCAGAAGTGGGGTGTGAGTGTATGCGATCAGATGTGTGTCTGTATACTGTCTGATGTGTGACTGTGGAGTACGATGGGGGGTGCACAGCATGGGGGATGGAGCACGATGGGGAGTGCGCAGCATGGGGGATGGAGCACAATGGGGAGTGCGCAGCATGGGGGATGGAGCACGATGGGGAGTGCGCAGCATGGGGGATGGAGCACGATGGGGGGTGCGCAGCATGGGGGATGGAGCACGATGAGAGGTGCGCAGCATGGGGGATGGAGCACGATGGGGGTGCGCAGCATGGGGGATGCAGCACTATGGGGAGTGCGCAGCATGTGGGATGGAGCACGGTGGGGAGTGCGCAGCATGGGGGATGGAGCACGATGGGGGGTGCGCAGCATGGGGGATGGAGCACGATGGGGGGTGCGCAGCATGGGGGATGGAGCACGATGAGAGGTGCGCAGCATGGGGGATGGAGCACGATGGGGGTGCGCAGCATGGGGGATGCAGCACTATGGGGAGTGCGCAGCATGTGGGATGGAGCACGGTGGGGAGTGCGCAGCATGGGGGATGGAGCACGATGGGGGGTGCGCAGCATGGGGGATGGAGCACGATGGGGGTGCGCAGTATGGGGGATGGAGCACGATGGGGAGTGCGCAGCATGGGGTATGGAGCACGATGGGGAGTGCGCAGCATGGGGGATGGAGCACGATGGGGAGTGCGCAGCATGGGGGATGGACCACGATGGGAGTGCGCAGCATGGGGGAAGGAGCACGATGTGGAGTACGCAGCATGGGGGATGGAGCACGATGGGGGGTGCGCAGCATGGGGGATGGAGCACGATGGGGGGATGCGCAGCATGGGGGATGGAGCACGATGGAGGGGTGTGCAGCATGGGGGATGGAGCACGATGGGGGGTGCGCAGCATGGGGGATGGAGCACGATGGGTGATGCGCAGCATGGGGGATGGAGCACGATGGGGGGTGCGCAGCATGGAGGATGGAACACGATGGGGGATGCGCAGCATGGGGGATGGAGCACGATGGGGGGTGCGCAGCATGGGGGATGGAGCACGATGGGGGATGCGCAGCATGGGGGATGGAGCACGATGGGGGGTGCGCAGCATGGGGGATGGAGCACGATGGGGGGTGAGCAGCATGGGGGATGGAGCACGATGGGGGGTGCGCAGCATGGGGGATGGAGCACGATGGGGGGTGCGCAGCATGGGGATGGAGCACGATGGGGGTGCACACCTCCCCCAAAAACACACACACTGCCACACGCGCACCGCACAACACACCACACACACACTGGGAACCACAAACACCGCCCTACACAGACACCCACACACACAGACAACGCCGCACACACACAACACCCAACACACAAACACCGCAGCATACACAAATATACGCACATACCGCGCAACACACACACATTGCACAAAACATACCTCCCCCCAAAACACACACATGCACCCCACAGCCACACCCACTCAAACAGCGCATCACACACAGTACCACACACAGACAACACTGCAGACACACACAGCGCTCTACAAACAACACAACACACACACAGCGCTCCATACAAACAATACCGCTCTCACACACACCCCCACCCAGACAACACCCAGAACATTTACAGCCCCTACACAAACACTTGGCAACTAAACACAACAACATCTATATATATAACAAAAATCATACATTAACTACACAATAAATTCTAGAATACCCGATGCGTTAGAATCGGGCCACCTTCTAGTATATATATATATATATATCCTTCCCTCTTTGTGACAAGTGGTGATAACTGGGGTATCAATGATTAAGAGTAGAGATGAGCGGACCCGTGAAAGTACAGGTTCTGCAGGTTCAGACGGACTTTAGCTAAGGTTCTGTACTGAATCCGAACTTGACCTAAACCTAATTGGAAGTCTCTGATTGGGCAAGTCGGCTCTCTGCCCTCATACAGCCAGCCCTAAACAGATCACTTCCGGGAGAGGGAGGCCAGGTTGTTCTTTACTTTTTTTTGGTTAACACACTACATCCCATGCTGATTTTTACCCCAAGTGTGAGCCACTCAAACACTGCACGCAGCTCGCACTGGGCTGATGACTGAGCGTACCCAAGCGCACCGATGCTTGCTTGAGTGGTTTGCGTACGTAAAGCACCTGTGTTCCGAAATTTGATTTCTTTGTGTAAACTCTGTGTTCGATACAAACACCGAACTTTAATGTTCAGGTTCGGTCATCACTAACTTTTTTAAGGGGGCGGTTCGTGCGGCGTCACAGCGACGTCAATCAGTGAGCCCCCAATAGAAGCAAAGGGGGGGAGAGCAGCCACATTCACGTCACTCCCACCTTGTTGCCGGAGGACGCAGGAACGCTGTTGTTTGTCGTTCCCGTGCTTGTCGTTCCCGGGCTGTCACACGTAGCGATGTGTGCTGCTTCAGGAACGACGAACAACCTGCGTCCAAAATGAGCAACGATATTTGGGAAAGGAACGACGTGTCAACAATCAACGATTTGGTGAGAATTTCTGATCGTTAGCGGTCGCTCGTAGGTGTCACATGCAACAACGTCGCTAACGAGGCCGTATGTGCATCACGAATTCTGTGACTCCAGCGATATCTTGTTAGTGATGTCGTTGCATGTAAAGCGGCCTTTAGTGTTGCAATTTCAATGTTGAGCAGTTGATTTGTGCCCTTTCTGATAATATACTGTATATCTTCTAGTGGAGCACCAGTCAATAATCTCTATGGAAAAGTATATTAAAAAACTATTTTAGATCCCAAGTTACCCACTTAGCGTAAACCTAATTGGTTTCCATAAATCATGACCTTGATTTTCCTATTCTTAAGGCCCCTTTACACACTGAGACTTTCAGCGATTCCACCAGCGATCCCAACCTGGCCGGGATCGCTACAAAGTCTCTGATGAGTCTATGGTGAGCTGTCAAACAGGCAAACCTGGCCAACGACGCAACAGCGATCCGGACTTGCAGAACGACCTAGCTAGCTAGTCAAACACTGGAAACGAGTGATGTGTCACAATATCTGTCAATCACTATTCTCTGTCAGTCGGTCTCTCCCTCTCGGTCTCTATTCTCTCTCTGTCGGTCCGTCACTATCTCTGTCCCTCTCTCACAGTCTGTCGGTCATTTTCCCCTCCTCTCTCATAGTCACCCATCCCCGATCCCCGGCGCAGCGCTGCACGGCATTCACACTGCTCCGGCGGCTTTTACTATTTTGAAAAAGCCGGCCGCTCATTAAACAATTTCGTATTCCCTACTTTCCCCGCCCACAGGCGCCTATGCTTGGTTGCAGTGAGACACGCCCCCACGCTGAGTGACAGGTGTCTCACTGCACCCAATCACAGCAGCCGGTGGGCGGGTCTATACTGTGCAGTGAAATAAATAATTAAATAATTAAAAAAAACGGCGTGCGGTACCCCCCAATTTTAATACCAGCCAGATAAAGCCATACGGCTGAAGGCTGGTATTCTCAGGATGGGGAGCTCCACGTTATGGGGAGCCCTCCAGCCTAACAATATCAGTCAGCAGCCGCCCAGAATTGCCGCATACATTATATGCGACAGTTCTGGGACTGTACCCGACTCTTCCCGATTTGCCCTGGTGCGTTGGCAAATCGGGGTAATAAGGAGTTATTGGCAGCCCATAGCTGCAAATAAGTCCTAGATTAATCATGTCAGGCGTCTCCCCGAGAAACCTTCCATGATTAATCTGTAAATTACAGTAAATAAACACACACACACACACCTGAAAAAATCATTTATTAGAAATAAAAAACGCTAACAAATTCCCTGGTTCACCACTTTAATCAGCCCCAAAAAGCCCTCCATGTCCGGCGTAATCCACGGACCTCCAGCGTCGCTTCCAGCTCAGCTGCATGCAGGTGACAGGAGCAGCAGAAGACACCGCCGCTCCTGTCACCTCCACGCAGCTAATGAAGACAGCCGCGCGATCAGCTGAGCTGTCACTGAGGTTTCCCGCTGTCACTGGATCCAGCGGTGGATGCAGCGGTGGCCGCGGGTAACCTCAGTGACAGCTCAGCTGATCGCGCTACTCACCTCAGTTGCTGCGTGGAGCTGACCGGAGCGGCGGTGAGTAGCGCGATCAGCTGAGCTGTCACTGAGGTTACCCATGGCCACCGCTGCATCCACCGCTGGATCCAGTGACAGCGGGTAACCTCAGTGACAGCTCAGCTGATCGCACGGCTGTCTTCATTAGCTGCGTGGAGGTGACAGGAGCGGCGGTGTCTTCTGCTGCTCCTGTCACCTGCATGCAGCTGAGCTGGAAGCGACGCTGAAGGTCCATGGATTACGCCGGACATGGAGGGCTTTTTGGGGCTGATTAAATTGGTGATGAGGGAATTTGTTTGTGTTTTTTATTTCTAATAAATGGTTTTTCAGTTGTGTGTGTTTATTTACTGTAATTTACAGATTAATCATGCAAGGTTTCTCGGGGAGACGCCTGACATGATTAATCTAGGACTTATTGGCAGCTATGGGCTGCCAATAACTCCTTATTACCCCGATTTGCCAGGGCAAATCGGGAACAGCCAGGTACAGTCCCAGAACTGTCGCATATAATGTATGCGGCAATTCTGGGCGGCTGCTGACTGATATTGTTAGGCTGGGGGGCTCCCCATAACGTGGAGCTCCCCATCCTGAGAATACCAGTCGTCAGCCGTATGGCTTTATCTGGCTGGTATTAAAATTGGGGGGGACCGCACGCCGTTTTTTTTAATTATTTAATTATTTATTTCACTGCACAGTATAGACCCGCCCACCGGCTGCTGTGATTGGGTGCAGTGAGACACCTGTCACTCAGCGTGGGGGCGTGTCTCACTGCAACCAATCATAGGCGCCTGTCGGCGGGGAAAGTAGCGAATACGAAATTGTTCAATGAGCGACCGGCTTTTTCAAAATAGTAAAAGCCGCCGCAGCAGTGTGAATGCCGTGCAGCGCTGCGCCGGGGATCGGTGAGTATGAGAGAGGAGGAGAAAATGACCGACAGACTGTGAGAGAGGGACAGAGATAGTGACGGACCGACAGAGAGAGAATAGAGACCGAGAGGGAGAGACCGACTGACAGAGAATAGTGATTGACAGATATTGTGACACATCACTCGTTTCCAGTGTTTTAAGTCCCCTTTACACACTGAAATTTTCTAGCGATAATTCTGCACAGCGGGAAACAAAGGACCAAAGAATGGTCCTGAACGATTTGCAGCGATCACAACTTCACAGCAGGGGCCAGGTCGCTGATGTGTTTCACACACTGCAATGTCGCTGGGGAGGTCGCTATAACGTCACAAAACCGGTGACGTTACAGCGATGTCGTTTGCGATGTTGCAGTGTGTAAAGCCACCTTTATATTCTTACCTTTGCAATGCACAAATAAATTTGCAATTTGGAATTACAATCACAAACCAGCTTATGTATACAAGGTACTGGCAAATTGTTACTTGCCTCTATCTTATAAATTGACTCACTGCCACCCATATAACTGAATGTTTTTGATACTCAGCATGAGATCTATCTCTGCGGGAGTTTAAGCCATCCCTCGGCCTGTTAAAATAGGATTAATTGTGGGATCTGCATACTGTATATAGACTCAACAGCCACATAATAGGAACATTTCACATCTTGTGAAAGATAAGCCCTAAAAAGGATCATTTTCTTTTCATGTATCATACAAAAAACAGTGCTCGGGCTGGAGCCACAATTGCAGGGTGAAGTATGTGAAAATGTAGTCTTTATACATTATTTATTTAGAAGAAACTTGAAGAAGATTATATTAGGTCCAAAATTTCTATTTTTTTTTTGTTTACAGCAGCTGCTCCAAATTCCTCGCATTACCATAGAGTTATGTTTTTTGGCAGCCACTACTAGAGGGGGCGAAACATATTGTTTTACTTAATTTCGAAACTATCATCAGAAAATTACCAACTGAGTTTTTGCATTAAATATATATTTTGTTACAAATGTTTTGCAATTTTTTTTTAATATCACAGTCTGTATTAAAAAGTAGAACCCTTATAATTTTCACACTGGTCACTGGGGCTTATTTAGAGCCTAACTTCCTATTGTGTCAGGAAACAACACATGTGCATAGCTATAATAGTCAGACTTTGGCTCTATCTTCTGTATTAAAGTATCTAATTAGCCTGTGCAATGGTCATTGTGAAGGAAGGGGAGCAGAGTCAGCTATGACATCACTTAATATGGATCTTGTATTATCAGCTGTGTATAGCGGTGTTTACTGTCATTTGTTATCCTGTCTCTGATGATAAAAAGCCTGCTGTAAACTACTCCTGAACTTCAGGGTCAGGAAAGAGGAGCCAAACAATAGCCCCAGTGGCCATTGTGAAAACTGCAAGATTGCTAACTTTTTACTGACCTTATCAATCACATGCAGATGTCACCACGGAGGCCAATAAGTTGTTTCAATGGTTATGAGATCAAGGGATGTGACTTCATTGTTGCAAGACCAGCAGTGACCATAAAAGTGGCAGAGCTAGAGCCAATTTAAAACTTTCATGCTGCCTTTAGTGGTGTACCATTTATAAGATTGGCATCTTATGTTTTATAAAGACCATTGATTAACATCAGCATCTTGGGTCATCTTAGTATCTGCTATGGTCATGCCTTCATCAGAACAGAGGGTAGACATCTATATATTCCCTTGCTCTCCTGGGAGCCTTATGGCAAATATACATTTGCAATTAAAATGATTCAACCCCCACCGCAAATTAAGTTTATTTGCAAAATGTACAAACTTTCTGCTGTTTGCAATAAACAAATCAAAGAACAATGTAGGTAGCTCAACACTTGACACAGGTATGACGACTCAGCATCAATCTGGCCACTTGTGCAGAGGTGAACTATTCTTAATTATTAGTGTTCAGTAAGTCAAGTTACATGAGCCATTTTTTCATGTGGGACTGCCCCCTTCTATGGTAATTTTTCAGAATGCTTGTTGATTACAGATTGCATTAGGCCCCTGCAATATATTAGTTTGCATCATTTGGAGGACAATTATGTAGTTTAATTGAACTAGCAAACAATGAGGGAACAGCTCTGTTTTTCTTCCCCCATCCTATGGGACACAATGCCCTGAAATGGGTACTGAAGGATAAAAAAAAAATATAAAATAGAGCCTGCCCCTGTCACCAGTGTGATTCTACCAGACATTAGCCTAGGGACCATGGTTCCAGCTAGTGGATTACAGAACTGCTCCACTGCCCAACACAGCCACAAATTAGTTTGGAGGACCCAGGTAAAGACAATCCAGTAACCCAGCCACATACCTCACTGTGCTTGGTCAGCTTATTCTGCTTGCTTCTATTTTCTGCCAGCGGGTGCTCGCCAAAAGCTGGGGTGCTTCTGGCTGGGGTAGTTGACCCTGGATGCCCTGAAGTCACAAAGGTTCTAATTCCTGGTGAGCCAGCAGAGGAAGGGTGAGACTCACTTGCACCATCTTGTGTCCTTGCTGGGAATGTACTATATGCTATTGACTGTTGGTGATACAATAAAGTCTTACCGAAATGTGGTACCCTTACTACGTGCTCCCTGAGTAGTGTTCTACCGAAGGAAAAAGTGTACAGGCATTTAGTGGGATGAGCCCAGGACCGTGTGGTCTTTCTAAAGACAGAGAGACCAGCATATGAGAGCACTCCCTGGCCCTTGTGTCTCTACAACAAAGAAATGTTTGAGTTGAATTGACTATAGGATCCAATTTAAATTGCTTGTTCTCACCCACAAGCTCTTCCCAGTGCTTCACCCTCCTACGTCTTTACCCTCATCTCTGTCTATCACCCTACCTATTCTCCATGCTCCACAAGCAATGTTTGACTAATATCCACACTAATCCGAACCTCCCACTCCCGGCTCCAAGACTTCTCCCAGGCTACACTAATTCTCTGTTATTCCCTACCCCCAAGAAATTAGGACTAACCACAACTTACACAGAAAGACCGACGGCACTCCCAAAACTGCAATGTGAACAAGTGCATAACTGAACATGACATAAAATGCCAAAAAAAAGAGGCAGTTGCACTCTCAAATGCTAAAGCATGAAAACCATGACTGTAATAATATAGCTATGCATTATTGCTAAAGGACATCTAAGAAAAAAATTGAGGTTTTTAGCATACAAAAATGGCCATTTTGATATCTGACTAGTAGCGATGTCATGGCATATATCATATACCTACTCTAAACTGGGATAAACAAAAGAACAAAAATCCAGCACGACATCCAGTGGATAAAAATCTTCTTTTTGCTTTATTAATCCATGATAAAAAAATAGGTTTAAAATGGAGACAAGGGACGCATTTCGGAATATGCTTCCTTATTCACAATCATTAGGATTTTTATCCACTGGATGTCGTGCTGTATTTTTGTTCTTTTGTTTATCCTAGTGTCATGGCCATGATCCATCTTCCATTCACCATCTTTGGACTTCAATTATACTGGTGAGCTGGAATTGAGAGTTTACTCTCCTTTTTGCCATTTCTACTCTAAACTGGGTATGGGCAATTAGTAACCTGTTATAGAGAATAAAATCACCTGTGGCTAGTGGGGGAGGGGTGCACGGTCAGAAGGCATGACCCAAATTAATCTAGACAAAAAGACCGACTGCACTCCCAAAACTGCAATGTGAACAGGTGCATAACTGAACATGACATAAAATGACCTACTCTGAAATTACCTACTCTGACCTACTCTGTACTGAAGCCTCTCTCTGAGTTTTAATAAAGCTCCTGTGTATGGGCAAGTTCATGGTTTTCATGCTTTAGCATTTCAGAGTGCAACTGTCTATTTTTTTGTCATTTTTTGTCATGTTCAATTATACACCTGTTAACATTGCAGATTTGGGAGTACCATCATTCTTTATGTCTAGATTAATGTGGGTCATGCCTTCTGACCGTGCACCCCTTCCCCACTTGGCACAGGTGATTTTATTTTCTACTGGATGTAGTACCCGGGTGTTGCCCGGAATAGTAACTGTTTCTCTGTCTCTCTCCCTGTCTTTGTCTGTCTGTATCAGTCTCTCTGTCTGTCTCTGTATCAGTCTCTCTGTCTGTCTCTGTATCTGTCTCTGTGTCTGTCTCTCTATCTCTGTGTCTGTCTCTATCTCTGTGTCTGTCTGTGTTTGTCTGTTACTCTCTGTCTGTCTGTCTCTTTCCCCGTCTGTCTCCTTCCCCATCTGTCTCAATCCAGGTCTGTCTCAATCCAGGTCTGTCTCTTTCCCCGTCTCTGTCTCTTTCCCCGTCTCTTTCCTCGTCTCTGTCTCTTTCCCAGTTTATCTCTGTCTTTTTCCTTGTTTCTGTCTCCCCATCTCTATTTCTTTCCCTGTCTGTCTCTGTCTCTTTCCCCGTCTGTCTCTGTCTCTTTCCTTGTCTTTGTCTTGTTCCAGGTCTGTCTCTTTCCCCATCGGTCTCTTTCCCCATCTGTCTTTTTCAATGTCTGTCTCTTTCCCCGTCTGTCTCGTTCCAGGTCTGTCTCGTTCCAGGTCTGTCTCTTTCCCCATCTGTTTCTTTCCCCATCTGCCTCTGTCTCTTTCCCTGTCTGTCTCTTTCCCTGTCTGTCTCTGTTTCTGTTTCTTTCCTTGTCTCTGTCTCTCTGTCTGTCTCTTTCCCTGTCTCTCTATCTCTTTCCCTGTCTGTCTCTCTCTCTATCTCTTCCCTGTCTGCCTGTCTCTTTCCTTGCCTGTCTGTGTCTGTCTACCTCTGTCTGTCTCTTTGACTATGTCTCTCTCTATCCGTCTCTTTCCCTGTCTGTCTCTGTCTGTCTCTTTCTGTCTCTGTCGCTCTCTATCCGTCTCCCCACCAACATATTACCTCACACATAAGCTTCTTATACTAACAATGTCCTTCATTCCTATAGCAACCAATTACAGCTCCTATTAATAGCCTAAAAGCCCACAGCTCCATTGACTTTAATAGAAGCAGGTTTTTTGGAGAGTAACTGTAAAGCGCGGGGTTAAATTTTCCCATCAAAACATAGTCTTTGACGTTCCCTGAGTCACATGGGGTGTCTGTGCAAAATATTGTGATTGTAAATGCGACAGTGCGGATTCCTTTAGCAGACATGCACATATACATACATACATACATGCACACACATACATACACTCAGCTTTATATATTAGATAGCAGGTTTCTACTTGCTATACACAGGAGGTTTTTAAACCTAGAGAGATGCTTCAGTTCAGAGTAGGTACCCAGTATACGAGATATGCCGTGACATGGCTACTGGACAGATATAAAAATTGCCATTTCTGTATGCAAAATATCTCAATTTTTTTTTTAGATTTTCTTAAGCAGTAATGCATATCTAAACATGTGGTCAAAATTGTTGGTACTACTTGTTTAATCAAAGAAAAACTCACAATGGTCACAGAAATAACTTGAATCTGACAAAAGTAATAATAAATTAAAAATCTATGAGAATGAACGAATGAAAGTCAGACATTGCTTTTCATCCATGCTTCCACAGAATTTTAAAAAAAATAAATAAAACTCATGAAATAGGCCTGGACAAAAATGATGGTACCCCTGAAAATAATGTGACAAAATAGACATGTTAAATCAAGGTATATCGACTAATTAGCATCACAGGTGTCTACAATCTTGTAATCAATCAGTGGTGCTGTATATAGGGCTACAGATACTCACTGTGCTGTTTGGTGACATGGTGTGCACCACACTCAACATAGACCAGAGAAAGCAAAGTAAAGAGTTGTCTCAGGAGATTAGAAAGAAAATTATAGACAAGCATGTTAAAGATAAATGTTATAAGACCATCTCCAAGCAGCTTGATGTTCCTGTGACTAAAGTTGCATATATTATTCAGAATTCTAAGATCCATGGGACTGCTGTCAACCTCCCTGAACGTGGCCACAGGAGGAAAATTGATGACAAATCAAAGAGACGGATAATATGAATGGTAACAAAAGAGCCCAGAAAAACTTCTAAAGAAATTAAAGGTGAACTTCAAGCTCAAGGAACATCACTATCAGATCGTACCATCCGTCATTGTTTCAGCCAAAGTGGACTTCATGGGAGACGACCAAGGAAGACACGATTGTTGAAAAAAAATCATTAAAAAGCCAGACTGGAATTTGCCAAACTACATGTTGACAAGCCAAAAAGCTTATGGGAGTCTTATGTTCTGGGGCTGCTTTGCTGCATCTGTGGCACAGGTTGTCTAGAATTTGTGCAGGGTAGAATGAAACCTCAAGACTATCAAGGGATTGTAGAGAGAAATGTGCTGCCCAGTGTCAGAAAGCTTTGTGTCAGTCGCAGGTCATGAGTCTTGTAACAGGATAATGACCCAAAACACTTAGCCATTCTTGGGTGTTTTTAGCTAAGAGGAAAACTGGACTATTCTGAAGTGGCCTTCTATGAGCCTTGACCTAAATCCTATTGAGCATCTTTTGGAAAGAGCTGAAACATGCCATCTGGAAAAAGCAATCTTCAAACACGAGACAACTGGAGCAATTCTCTCTTGAGGAGTGCGTCAAAATACCTGATGAGTGGTGCAGAAGTCTCATTGACAGCTACAGGAATCGTTTGGTTGCAGTGATTGCCTCAAAAGGTTGTGCAACAATATATTAAGTTAAGGAGGGGACCATCATTTCTGTACAGGCCTATTTCATGAGTTTTATTTTTTTTTTATTTATTTTTTTTAAATTATTTGTAAGCAGAAAAAAAAAAAAAAGCAAAAAAGAAAATATCATTACTTACAGCAAGATGGAATTGCAGCTGTATATTGCTCAGGCCAAAAGACTACTACTACTCCAGCAGGATACAGCTAAACTCCCACTAGGTGGAGGCAACACAGGTGCAGGTGGAGCCATTCACACTCACTTCCAAATATGGAGGAGGTGATGGCTGGATGGTAAAACTGCACACTGGTGGCTTGCATAGAGCACTGTTCACACTAGCAGACGCACAGTCACAAACCCGCAGCCTATTAGGTGACGCCCATACTATTAGATCAGGCGGGCTGCCAAGCCGTACCCCCACTGCGCGCTACGTAGGGACAGAAACTCTGATAGCAAGGCCTAACAACAAGGGGCCTGGCTGTATCCTGTACAAAAAGTTTTTGAGGTATTTGTAAGCAGAAAAGCAATGTCTGACTTTCATTTGTTCATTTTCATAGATTTTTTTTTATATATTATTACTTTTGTCAGATTCAAGTTATTTCTGTGACCATTGTGGGTTTTTCTTTCATTAAATAAGGGGGGTGCCAAAAATTTTGCCCACGTGTGTATATTCTTACATTCATGGTTTTCATGCTTTCGCATTTCAGAGTGCAACTGTCTCTTTTTTTGTCACAACTTACACAGTTTTAAACGCTCCCTAAAAACAAATCTTTTAGGACAGCCTATCCCATTACCTAATCGAAGTCCTTTTAAATATAGGCCATTCACTATTTCTCTGAACATACGGTAATTCTACATCACACTCCATTGCACCCAAAAGCATTACAAAAATTGGCTGGTGTCTGGTTCATGCAGCCTTTATAAAGCCCCCATTTGTTAAAGATAGCTGGACCATCATTGTAAATAAGCACGTGTACTTTGTGTCACCCCCACGTCATTGTAGATTGTAAGCTCTTGCGTGCAGGGTCGCCATTATTTTTTCTTTAATTGTATTTTCTATGACTGTTAATTATGTAAAGCACTGCGGAATACGTTGGTGCTATATAAAGATTATTATTATTTCTACTCTATTATTGCAAAATTTTACATTCACCAAAATGCTGATTGCCAGGGAACTGTCAGTATATCATACAGATATTCCACCATTGCCACCAAATATCAGGGGACAGCCAGTGATCTCACACAGATACTCCACCGCTGTCACCAATTTGTCATGAAACAGCACTTCACTGCCTCCAGTCGTGAGGTCAATGCGCAATTGACTGACAATTGATGTTTGCTTTTGATTTTAGGCAGGTTATTGGGGGCTAACACAATGAACGTATAGTATATACACACCCGATTCCAACGCATGGAGTATATATCTATACTTCGGTGCAGTTACTGCCAAGCTCCACAATAACCAGAGAAAAACTAGCTGTTACCACCAATCATTCACACAGGCTCATTGGACATTCATTACTGGCAATATTTGGTCTCACGAGGCTTCAGCAGTTCTGTTTACAGAGCAAGAAGAACCAAGCTATGAAATATTATATATTTAATTTGAAAAGTAAGTAGTGCATATAAAAATATTCAACAGTTGTTGCGAGAGAGATAAAAAAATACCACATATGCAATTACATAAAATTAAAGGGATAGACAAAAAAAGTACTTGACCTGTGGTCGCAGGGATGGCACAATTCTATTTTGGAAGGAAGCATTCCGAATGAAATATGGAACAATCCTGTACCTTCCAGACTGAACAAGGATCATGTTTTAGAATTTGTTTTTATTAGATATCAGTTATGCCCACATACCTTTTTTTGGTGACCTCGGATGGGGACTGGTCAATGTGATGGGGCTCAGGTCCTAAAATTTATGGGATCTTTAATGTTCAGGATATCTTTTTCCCCCTGGAGGTCTCAGGTGTAAGATATTAATGCCATATTTCCTATCATGATATTAGCTTTCCATATATAAGAAACATGGCAACCTCATCCATCTGGTCAAAATTAACTTTGCGCTGATCCGCAGGCCTCTATGCAAGCATATGCATTTAATTCCCTTCGAGATCATGATGTCAAAAAAGTGTCTCCCATATCTAAAGGATCTATGCATGTCACAAAAAAAACTATATTGATAACTGGACACCAGTGCCATTCTGTCTGCGATCAGTTCTTTAAACAGATAAAGGCTTATTGACACAAGGATGAGAAGTGTCAACTCTGAGCCTTTTGTTCAGACTTTATGTAGGTTCTCCATCATATAAAACATTTCATTTACCTGTTCACACCATTGGTTCATAGATGAACAGAGGTTAGATGTAGTTAAGGGTACCGTCACACTTTAGCGACGCAGCAGCGATCCCACCAGCGATCTGACCTGGTCAGGATCGCTGCTGCGTCGCTACATGGTCGCTGGTGAGCTGTCAAACAGACAGATCTCACCAGCGACCAGTGACCAGCCCCCAGCCAGCAGTGACGTGCAAGCGACACTGCGCTTGCATGGAGCCGGCGTCTGGAAGCTGCGGACACTGGTAACTAAGGTAAACATCAGGTATGGTAACCCGATGTTTACCTTAGTTACCAGCGCACACCGCTTAGCTTAGCGTGTGCAGGGAGCAGGAGCCGGCACTGGCAGCGTGAGAGCTGCGGAGGCTGGTAACGAAGGTAAATATCGGGTAACCACCTTGGTTACCCGATGTTTACCTTGGTTACAGCTTACCGCAGGCTGTCAGACGCCGGCTCCTGCTCCCTTCACATTCAGGATTGTTGCTCTCTCGCTGTCACACACAGCGATGTGTGCTTATCAGCGGGAGAGAAACAATAAAAAATGAACCAGGGCTGTGTGTAACGAGCAGTGATCTCACAGCAGGGGCCAGATCGCTGCTCAGTGTCACACACAGCGAGATCGCTAATGAGGTCACAAAAAACATGACTCAGCAGCGATCTCAGTAGCGATCTCGCTGTGTGCGAAGTACCCCTTATAGTGATACCTCTTGTTTATTTCCCAAATTATGATGAGTCATGTTTCTTTATTGGAATGGTCCTATTTTACAATCACATTATGTCACATATTTTGTCATTTGCTTCCGCAAGGATTTAGCAAATTAATGAAAAAGGCAATCCATTTAATAAAAAGGCAATCAAAATATTTAAAATCCTTAATCAGGGCTGACAAGAGGTCTCCTATATACAGGGCTGATAGGAGGTATGTTGTATATAGGAGTGACAGGAGGTCTCCTGTGTACAGGGCTGACAGGAGGTCTCCTGTGTACAGGACTGACAGGAGGTCTCCTGTGTACAGGGCTAACAGGAGGTCTCCTTTGTACAGCCTTAACAGGAGGTCTATGGTGTACAGGTCAGACAGGAGGTCTCCTGTGTACAAGTCAGACAGGAGGTCTCTTTGCACAGGGCTGACAGGAGGTCTCCTGTATACAGCGCTGAGAGGAGGTCTCCTTTATACAGGTCAGAAAGGAGGTCTCCTGTGTGCAGGGCTGACAGGAGGTTTCCTGTGTACAAGTCTGAGAGGTCTCCTGTGTACAGGGCAGACAGGAGGTCTCCTGTGTACATGACTGACAGGAGGTCTCCTGTGATATTGCCAACAGCTGGGGGCTAGTATTCTTAGGCTGGGGAGACCCATACTTATTGGGCCCCCAACAGTTTAAAAATAGCAGCCTGCAGATGCCCAGAATTGTTGCATCCATTAGATATGAAAATCCCAGCACTTTACCCAACTCTTCCCTATTGCCCTGATGCGGTGACAATCGGGGTAATAAGGGATTAGTAACAGCTCTTAGCTGCCACTAAGACCTAGATTAGTAATGGGGGGGCTCCCATAGACGTCTCTCATTACTAATCCGTAAGTGAAAAGAAATAAACACAAACACTGAAGATATCCTTTATTTGAAATAACATACACACATCTTCTTTCACCGCTTTATTAACCCACAAAACACCCATGTCTGACATAATCCACATGGAGTCCCACAACAATTCCAGCTCTGCTACATCTGAAGTGACAGTGTGACGCCCTGGCCTATCAGGTCATCACAGGGTATTGTGCAATCTGCCATTCTGCACAGTATCCGCATCCTCCTTGGTTACGGATCCCTGTCTCTTGGTGTTGCTAAGAGCCAAGCCAGTCAAAATCCTAGGAACACTTTGCACCACACCCACCAGACACGCCATTGGGGGGCCTGAAGGGAATAGGGCCACCCACTTGGGGGTTGGTGAGGCAGAGCAAGGAGTGTGTGGAGAGGAGAGGAGTGAGGAGGTCAGGAGCTGGGCTCCTTGTAGAATCCTAGGTGGCAGACGTTGGTCTAGGCCTGGTGGGAGCTGGAACCCCGGTCACAGGGGATCGTGTCAAGGGGCGCGGATCTGCCGAGGAGGGCAGCCGGCGGCCTTGAGCCATCTCTGGGAAGGGGCCAGGGCACAACGGGGTACATGGACCCTAGGCCGGGAAGTAGCTTCACGCAGCCCGGTAATTTACCCGACGGGGTGAAGTCTTTATGATTCATCCCTCACCCGCTCCAAAATCGGGGTACTAGCGCACCGATGGGATACGACTTTCCCAAATACAGTCTAGAAAATCCCGAGCGTGAACCCTGAGAGCAAGCTCACTCCATTAGCCATATGGGTGAGCGGGACCTGAATAGTTCCACACTACAGGGTCCAAATAGTGAAGAAGGTACCATGGAAAAGGTCACAGGCTAACAAGCAACCCCAAGGGGCACAGATCCACGTGTACTCCCTCCCTGCTGCAGAGGTGCTAAGAATTCTGGTTTATAAGCTGTCGGTGTCAGTATTCTTGGACTGAGTGAGTACGCAGAAACCCTTTCCTCCCCAATGGCACCCCATCACCGCCATCACCGGGCTCCCGGGGCAAAAACCCCTACCCACAGAGGGGTTAAACATCTTGCTGCCTTACCACCGCCACCGGGCATCCCCAACAGCAGCGGTGGTACCCTACCTTACCACGCACCGTGGGTGGCGTCACGAACTTCTAACCCCCCTATGCAGCGGTATTGATGCAATTTTTTGCCAGGATAAATAGATTGGGTGCAGTAATATGGTGTAAAAATTTCAGGGGTAGTTTAATGACTGCGGTAGTCATTAAAAGTGGCTTGTTGAATTTGTAGAAATCATTTATATTAATTGTGTTTAGTTTTAAAAATGTTCTAGTTTAATTGGTTTATAGCAAACAGTCCAAAGTGTGTAACTTTTGCTAATAATCCTAATTTACAATGGGGATTGAATAATTTTGATACCAACTGTAAGTCTTCAAAGTATAAACAGTGCAAGATTAATGAATTCATCATATGCTATATGGCTAAATACTGTATGATAAGTACCGCTTGACTCAGGGACATGGTTCTATTCAGCTAAGTGCCTCATTAGCCTGACAATGGTTATTACTTTCTGCAGATTTATAGTTGCATAGACGATATATATTGGTGATAACATAAATGAAGAATTGGTTCGCACAGAAAAATAACCATAACTTAACGAGTGTCATTACCATATATGAAGGAGGTTAATAAAGAAGAGTAGGCAGGTGGTTGAGTAAAATGTCATTAGAGATACATAGTTGTTCCAAAACTGTTAGGAAATGTCTTATCTTTCAGCTACATTTACCCTCTTTATTAACATTATGCAGTTTGATACCAATAAAGGGGTTGTTTGGTCTAAATTCATAAGTCAGTCTATGTGTCACGCTATGTAGCTGCAGTCTTGTGAATCCTTACAGTGCACACACTGTGCATTGTGAGGATTCACTGGTCTCAGCGTCGGGAACAGAGGTCATGTCATTGTGAGTATGCGATATGAATAATCTCGGACAGGATCCAACTAGATGGACTCGACCTCACTCAATTGTCTTGAGCAATGCCCATATAGTCATATTGTGGCCAGGAGTATGCATATCGCATGTTACCCAGGATCTAGGAATCAACTTTCTAGAATAATCTTAAATTAAAGTCTTGTGAACATTATAGCGGATTTTATAGGGCAACCACTGATTCTCTCTCAAGCTGAGGATAAGATTCATCAAGTACAGGACCCCAGAAGCTTTGCTACATAATTGATTGACTCTTCTATTGAAACTACGTTTCCATTCAGTAAAAATGAACATTGTCTATATTATCATATAATTATATTTGGACTAAAGTACCATTAAAAGTCCCACATGGTTGCAAAAAAGGCAAAATCTGAATGAATAATACTCAATTCTCAGGAATACAACAAATAGATATGAGTGTGT
This sequence comes from Anomaloglossus baeobatrachus, assembly GCF_048569485.1. NCBI lineage: Eukaryota > Metazoa > Chordata > Amphibia > Anura > Aromobatidae > Anomaloglossus > Anomaloglossus baeobatrachus. The sequence goes on from NC_134357.1 coordinate 426,647,487, forward strand.
GACTGCTGTGTTTATCAGAGGTGAAGCAATTGTAGGAGGGTGTTCTACGGATAGAACTCCCCCTCCTGAAGATGCTGGATGGTATACTCTGAAAGGATGTTTTATCTGTTGACTGTATAGTGCCTTTTATATATTTTAGAGTGTTATATGTAAATGTTCCTGCTGGTTATGCCAGCTACCACCAGATGGCACTGGACTCTCTAAGTGCTAAGATAAAAAATTGTTTAAAAGAACCGAAGTCCTCAGTGGTTGATACCTTTTAATGACTAAAGGTCTCAACCACTGAGGACTTCGGTTCTTTTAAACAATTTTTTATCTCTACTGGCTAACACGGTACAAAGATATATTTTACTTGTATCTAAGTGCTAAGAGAGAGTTAAGATAGAAGGTATAGTGGCAGGACTGCAAGGGCTAAAGAAGGAAGCCCAGCCCATGGTTTAGGGAGATATAGGAGGTAGGATTTCCTGGTTTTAGTCAGAAAGTGTTAGAGATGAAGTGAGAGCATGTAATTGAGAGTAAGAGCGGTGTGGTGTGCTAAAGGACAGGCAGAAGCATTGGGCAGGAGGAAGACTGAAGTTGGTGACCTACCGAAGGTTGTTAGAGCGGTGTCTGGGAGATATATCAGCAGCACCTCCGTGGTCAGCAGGCAGACTGAAGTAGTGCGAGAGAAGATCAGTGCCTTATTCCGACATTGCCAGTTCTGGTGTCTTCTGATGTAAAACTCAGAGTAGCCTCTCCTTAGGTGAGAAGACACTTTCCTTAGACACAGAGTGGAGAATCTGTATTCTCCCAAGAGCCGGTGGGACTCTGTATATAGCCGGTATGGAAAGAGACTTGTTGCACTGTGTAACAATGCCTGTAAAGTACTGTTCCTCTCCAAAGGAGAAGAATGTCGATGTTCCAGTAAAGTAAAATTATTTAGCAACTATGAGTGTATCTGCGATGCTTCAGGACTATCAGCCTGTGAAAAGAACCCTCAGCCCTCAGGTAACCATAGCACACCAGCTCCACCACACACCTCAACCCTGTTTCATGTAGCGCGTCGGGCAGGTGCACAACTACAACCCCAGGCCTCTGCCAACGCCAAGACCGACCCTACACAATGATATAGTATACATCAACCTATAAGAATATCCTAAGTGTTCGTTTACACTGGAGTATTACTCAGACAAGTGTTATACGATGTGAGGCAGTGCCGACCAACACTTTTTTAATTATACTGATTCGGCATGAGAAAAAAAATTCCGCATACTATGATTGGTAGCATATATTTAATGGCACGCACCCATACAAGTCTATGGGTGCTTCTGAAACATCGGAGTGCACGCAGATGTCATCCGAGTGCAGTCCTATATATGCTGACACAGACAATGGAGAAAATGGAAAGATTAATCTCTCCATCTTCTCACCTGTGCTCCAATTATTGAATGCGAGATAATCAGCTTACAAAACAATGACGATCAGCTCACGCTCTGATCAGAGTTTGAGCTGAGTGTCATTACCATGAGAGAATAAGAGAATATACAGCAGTGTGAGCAAACCCTTAGTTAGAGTAAGTTTTTTTCTTCACTCCCCCTTCCCAGGGCAGACCGCCTAATAACCTCCCATGCTAAGATAACTTATTGGATGAAAGAATAAGAATGACCAAAAAAATCCTTCATCTCCCAAAATCCACAGGGATATTTCATTGAATTTCCTAAAGAGTAACGTTTAAACTTTTTTTATAACTCAATAGTACATGTAAAGATAAGAAAACATGTAATATATCTTATGAGACAAAGCCACTGTTTTCTCCTCCTGGCCTGATCATTCATTCTAAAAATGTTCAATTCACTAATAAAATCTGACTTCAGTGAAGACAGATTTTCCCATTACTGAGATAGGAGATGGCAGTTCATGCTTATAATGTTCTATGGAGAAATATTAGCATGATTTCTCAACCACGCTATATCATTGACTAAATCGCTTTAGACAAAAAGAGGTCTAATAAACCACTAAACCAAGGACTGCTTCAAACCTTAAATCCTCCATACCAAGCCAATGACCAACATGAAATAACTCACACCACAGACCAAATGTTGTGTAGTCAAATGGCCACAGCTTTATTAAGTTATTAATTAACTGATATTTGTAAACAAACCTTTTATATATATCATTTGCCTTATTGGGCCCTGACCTCCACCAACCACCTCTTCCTTCCCCATGCCGGTCACTGCACAAGGCAGTGAGCATGTGACTCTTTCAGGACCCAAACAACCCGCCAGCTTTAATAATATACCTCAGCAACTGAGTATGGACCGAAACACCAACCAACTGTGCCGACAGCATACCTTGGAAAACCAAGTATGGACCGAAATACCACCTGTGTCGACAACATGCCTTGGAAACCAAGTATGGACCGAAATACCAACCAGCTGTGACAACATACCTCGAAACTGAGTATGGAACCAACAGGGGGAGGAAGGGTGGGTGTCAATCCACAAATCCAGGGGATAAGAGGGAGGGAACCTGTACCCCACAACTTTTATACCCCTTCTTATCCCTCCCTCGTATCCCCGAACCAATCACCGCTCCACCATATTTACCAACATGGTCATTTTGCAACATTTGCCCAGCATGTTAACCCTTCGCAGTTCTTGGCCCCTGTGCTATCTGCTATGGGACCTTCTATTCTACTCCTAAGAGCTACTACCGAACACCAAGAAAATTCAGTACAGTCTACTTATTCAGCCTTTGTATTTTAGGCGTTGATATTGTGTCTACAATATATGCGTCATGATAGATTAATATTATCTGGCATCCTAAGCACTGCCTGTAAAATAATATTACCTGCTGTCTTCTCCCCGCAAGCAGATACATTATATCAATCGCTAAATTAACAACATATTTTACAGATTACCGCAGGTATGTGGATTTACTATATTTACTTCCAATAACTGTATAAACCAGGTGTAATTGGAGGTGGCTTATTCTAGACTTCATATAACCAAGCTGTGTAAATTTACTCAACCTCGGGAATGTCATTATTTCCGGCTATTGGGAAAAGCACATCTGCTCTATGTTTGGTTTGGAATTATCTGGAAATAGATCAGAATGAAAATGAAAAATCAAATGCCATAAATGGTTTTATGAAGTTGGCACTAAGCTTGCTGGTCTCATTGTTGTGCACCTCCTCAGCAAAAACTTCATGGCCCTAATTCATCAAGAATCATGATTTTCACCACAATCTTGATGAAGTCAGACACTTTTGATTCATTAAAAGGTGTGTGCTTCTTAATGAATCAGGAGTGTCAGACAAGTGGCACGCTCCTCTAGGTGACATGACAAATTTTACTCAACTCAGGGACCGGAGTAAGATTTCTGGGTAAGGCACATTACAGTTTGTCATAAATTAGACAAACTGTGGTGTCACATCTCTGCCCTTGTTGCTAGGCCCTACTCCAAGTTACACAAAAAAATGTGCGACTTTTCTAAGCAATTTATGCTAGGATTCAGGCAAATATGTCTTCATGAATCAGGGCCCATATGTTTAAGAAGCTGAAGAGGTTGTTCACGCCTTAAGGCCCTCTTCACCTGTCAGTGAAAAACACACACTTTTTCACTGATGTGATAAAGGTGCGAATGTCCCTCCATGTGCCGTGATTTTGTGATCTCCATGTGCTATCTGTGATAATACACGGAGATCAAGCACTTATACTCACCTGTCCACGCTTCTGCTGTCTGTGATGCTGAAGTCTCTCGCAATGCTGTGTCTGGCCGCCGCTGTCTCTCCGCTGCTGCTACTTCCGGATCGGCTATGCAGTCCTTATGTATGAACATAATTAGCCGGCCTGGAAGTAGAGACAGCAGCGGCTGAATACAGTATCGCTGGAGATGAGTGAGTTTAAAAAGCTTTCTATGGGGGGTGTGGTCTGGCCATGCAGGAGTAAAGAAGCACATTAGCTTCGCTCCTGCTCCCGGATCGGCAAACAGCCGGTTAAATCAGCCGACGGGGACCAAAAACGGAGTATGAGCCAGAGGAGAGGGAGGAGAACGCAGGGGAGCGACGCCCAGGACCCCCAGCCAGAAAAGAAAGGCATTGCAAGGTTTTTTCCAGGACCAGCGCGGGCCACAGCCTCACATACCTGCAGCGCTTCCAAGATGGCCACGGTGGATCCACGAGGGGTGCTGGAGCGGCGGGCGGGAGAGGAGAGAGGAGCGGTGTGCAGCGTGACGGGCCTCGTCAGCAGCAACCACAGCAGTCGGGCTTGGAGCGCCAGTCCCCCACTGTAAAAAGCGGAGCAGTGACAAGGGGAGCCAGCAAACAGCAGGAGGTGCCGGTGGCAGCGGAGCAGAGGTCGGCAGGCAAATCAGGAGGAGAAGGTGACGGGCCCGACACCCCTGGATGGCAGAGTCAGCAGGTACTGGAGGAGAGCCCTCAGCCCACAGGCACAAAAGCAAAGTCCCCACCAGAGAAAGAGAGCCAGCAGGAGTCACAAGCAACGGAGAATCTTAGGAGTGGGGGAGGGGAGATGTAACGGGAGGGAGACCCGAGGGGGGGCCCCAGAAGCTCTGTGTGCACCACCACCAAACCTGCTTCAGAGGCATTAGTAGTTCTTGCTGAGCTGAAAGAGCTGTGTGCTCATATAAATGCCATCCCCACCAGAGAGCAAATGGAGGCTTACATAGCCAGGCTGGAATCTGCATATAAAGAGGAGCTGGTGACCCTAAAGGGAGAAGTGGAAAAGATAGAAACCCAGGGTCAGGCTCATGATGTGAGAATTTAGGCTCTGGAGGCAGTGGCTCAGGATCAGCAAAAGATGATCGATCAGCATTCCCATCAACTACAGTACTTAATAGAAGCTATGGATAATGCTGAAAATCGAGGGAGAAGAAATAATCTTAGAGTGCGGGGTCTCCCGGAATCCATAGAGTCCAAAGACCTCCCTGACACTTTGCAAGCTATTGTAATACTATTGTATGTTTTGAGGACCTCGATAGCGTTAGGGCAATGACAGCCAGAGACGAGTCTGTGGTACAAGATGTTTATGATATGTAACCACGGTAGATACACAACGGAAATACACAGTATAACAAACACATGAAAATACCTTTCCGAAACGGAGCGAAGGGGATTCCCGGGGCCACGCACTGGACTCCCCCAGGGAGACCACCAGAGCGAACCCCTATACAGGGACTGTCCGGCAATCAACCCCGGAAGGCCTAAATGCGCCGCAGCCGGGACACAAGGGGCAAGCGGTAAAGTCCAGAAGTGTCCGTACGGGATGAAAGTCCAAAATGGTGATGAACCGGAAGAAACCGGGCAGACGTGCTGACCAAAGACGGCAGACGGAGTCCGGGCACAGTTTGAAGAAACCGGGTATGGTCCAGAGTCGGTCGGTAGATTTTCAGGAGGATCCAAAGGTAATCAAGCAGCAGCAGCAGCAAAGCAGGAGCACACAGCAAGCAGTATACTCAGGCACTGGACCAGGCCTAGAGGTGGCCTTTTAAGCAGCTGGACAGGAAGTAGGGCAACAGAACACAAAACTCCATGTTAACCGAGGGCAAGCTCTTTCAAAAGAGGACTGGAAAACCCGGAAACCTGACATTACTCCCCCCCCCAGAAACGGCCTCAGGACGGGTCAGGGCCCGGCTTGTCCGGGTACCGTCGATGAAACTGAGCGATCTTCCGGGGTGCTCGAATGTTACCCACCGGTTCCCAGGAATCGTCCTCGGGGGCGTACCCCTGCCAACGTACCAGATACTGAAGCCGACGACGATGGAGCCGGGAGTCAATAATGTCCTCAACCACGAACTGCTCCTCGCCGTCGACCATCACAGGCGGAGGAGGAGGCACGACACGACCATGAAACGTATTGGGAGAGACGGATTTGAGGAGAGAAACATGAAAGACCGGGTGTACCTTTAGATGGTGCGGTAACCGCAGCCGACAGGCCACAGGGCTCACGATCCCGGTGATCTTGAACGGACCGATGAATTTTTGTCCCAGCTTCTGCGAAGGGACACCCAATCTCAGGTTCTTGGTGGACAACCATACAGAGTCCCCTACCTTATACATGGGTGCCGGTTTCCGGTGAGCGTCTGCCGACCTCTTGTAACGCTCCTGAGCTGTAGCCACAGTGTCCTTCAGAACCTCCAGATTTTGTCGTAGCTCTGTCAATCTTTCCTCCACCGCAGGCACTGAGACCGCAACCGGTGACCTAGGCAAAATAGTCGGATGGTAACCCAAGTTAGCAAAGAAGGGCGTTACCTTAGTGGAGCTGCTCTGAGTGTTGTTATACGAGAACTCCGCCAACGGAAGCATCTTCAGCCAATCGTCCTGCAGATGGCTGACATAACAGCGAAGGTATTGTTCCAGGGTTTGATTGGTCCGTTCGGTTTGCCCATTTGTCTGAGGATGGTATGCAGAAGACAAACAGACATCAATCTGGAGTGCCGTACAAAACCCCTTCCAGAACCTAGACGTGAACTGCACGCCCCGGTCAGAGATGATCTCGTCTGGTACCCCATGCAATCGGAATACGTTCTGGATAACCAGATCCACTGTCTCTGCGGCTGAGGGAAGACCGGCACACGGAATAAAGTGAGCAGCTTTAGTCAACCGATCCACCACCACTAAAATGGTATTGTGACCGTCTGAGACGGGCAACTCCACAATAAAATCCATTGAGATAGACCCCCAAGGGCGAGATGGCACGGGTAACGGTTGGAGGAGTCCTGTAGGAGCCACACGAGGGACCTTGCACCGGGCACAAACCACACATGAGTGGACATAGTCCTTTACATCCTTTAAACAGGTAGGCCACCAGAAAAAACGGTTCAGAAATTCCTGCGTCTTCTGTACCCCCCTATGACCAGCCAACACGGAGTCATGGACCAACTTGAGAACCCGAAGTCTTACGGCCTCCGGGACATAAATGCGTCGCTCTCTCAACCACACACCATTCCGAAGAACAAGAGTTACATCATTCGGGGGGGCAGCAAGAAATACGTCACCATCATAGGCCAGCTTGATGTCCTTCCACAAGTCCTGGTCCTGGATTACTCCAACGAAATTGGCATCCGATAACACGGTCTGAGACGGGGTTCCAGGCACGGAGTCCACGGCGTGGATTCGGGACAAGGCATCGGCTTTCCCATTACGTGAACCTGGACGGTATGTAACGACAAAATTGAACTGGTTAAGGAATAGGCTCCAACGGGCTTGCCGTGGAGACAGGCACCTGGCAGACTTAAGAAATTCCAGATTACGATGATCTGTGAGTACTATCACTTGCTGCGCGGCTCCCTGTAAGTGGTGTCTCCATTCCTTGAAAGCGGAAATAATCGCTAACAATTCCTTGTCCGCAATGTCATAGTTCCTTTCTGCAGGGGACAACCGGCGGGAAAAGAAAGCACACGGATGTAAGAGACTCTTGTCCCCAGTCCTTTGAGAAAGGATGGCCCCTAATGCGTAGTCGGAAGCGTCGACTTCCACGATAAAGGGAAGTGCGGGATTCGGATGTACCAATATAGGCGCTGAGGTAAAACAAACCTTGAGACGATGGAAAGCTTCCTGGGCCTGGGCGGACCACACAAACTTCTGTCCTTTCTTGGTTAACAGAGTGATGGGACGAACGATCTCTGAAAAATTACGGATAAAACGTCGGTAAAAGTTGGCAAAACCGACAAAGCGTTGTACCTCTTTGATGTTCCCCGGTTCCGGCCAGTCTAGAATTGCTTGTATCTTGCCAGACTCCATGTTCAGTCCCTGAGGAGAGATGACATAACCTAAGAATTGTATTTGTGAGCAATGGAATTCGCATTTCTCCAGTTTGATGTACAGGTGGTTTTCCCTCAGCCGGGTAAGTACGGTCTTGACGTGTTCCTGGTGTTCCTGCAGGGAATCAGAAAAGATTAGGATATCGTCCAGATAAATCACCATGAATTGGTCCATGATATCCCTAAAAATATCGTTAACTAGATGTTGGAAAGTCGCGGGAGCGTTACAAAGTCCAAAAGGCATCACTAGGTACTCAAAATGTCCATACCGACATGGGAACGCGGTCTTCCACTCGTCTCCGGGACGTATACGGAGTAGATTGTATGCCCCACGGAGATCCAATTTGGTGAATATTTTTGCCTGTTGGACCCTCTCCAATAGCTCAGGAATCAACGGTAACGGATACCGGTTCCGGATAGTTATTTTATTCAGTTCCCGGTAGTCAATACAGGGTCTCAGAGTCCCCTCTTTCTTTTTCACGAAAAAGATGGGTGCCCCTGCTGGTGAGGTAGACGGACGAATAAATCCCTTAGCTAGACTTTCATCAATGTATTCTTTTAGTGCTTCTAGCTCAGGTGCCGCCAACGGGTAGACATGACCAAACGGGATCTCCGCCCCTGGGAGTAAGTCTATGGGGCAATCATACGGTCTATGTGGGGGAAGCCGATCGGCTTTTCTTTTGTCGCATATATCCGCAAAGTCATTATACACCGGGGGTAGAACAGGTACCTGTACAGTGCCCTCCGCATTCAGTGTTACTGGAACCGGAACAGTTGGACTAATGGTCGGAATACTCTGCGGTGGGAAGGATATTTCCTTAGTTTCCCAATCGATGACCGGATTTGTAGACCGTAGCCACGGAATACCTAGAATAATCGGAAAATGAGGAGAAGAAATTAACATGAAAACAAGGGTCTCCTGCTGACCTGGCTTCATGACGCATTCTAGCGGTACGGTTTCCCGATCAACTGGTCCAGAGATTAACGGAGATCCGTCAACCGTCTCCATGGTAACCGGTGAGGATCTTTGCTGAGTCCGGATACCGTGTTTCCTGGCAAAAGAGGAGTCCATGAAATTTCCCCCTGCCCCAGAATCTATCATTGCAGAGGTAGGTATTAGCTGTCCCTCCCACCGGATCTGAATGGGGAGCGAGCAATGGGTATATTTCCCTTCCGAGTCCTTCGGTGAGGTTGACATTACAGTCAAGGGAAATACCGCATCCAAGTGTCCGCTTGCCTCAGAGATATCGGACTCTGCGTCCGTGTTGTCACACTCTGCCATGGCTGCCAATACCTTATTTGGGCGATTCGGACGTTTCGGGCAGTCGATCAAGAAATGGTCCGATTGACCGCAATAGAAACACAAACGCTCACGGAGCCGGTGTTCGCGACGTTCATTGGTCTCTCGCTTTTGCAGAGAGTCCACTTGCATAGGAACGTCCTCGGCCTCCCGTGGCGTCCTGAGAGCGGGTTCTCTGGAAGGAAATGCAAAGTTGTTCACACGGTTTACAGCTGCCCATTTTTCCTGTCTACGTTCCGTCAAGCGGGTATCAATACGCACACAGTGCTGGAGAAACAGTTCAAAATCCCCTGGAGATTCGGAACGGGCTAACTCGTCTTTGATGGTACTGGACAAACCCTTTCTGAAAACAGACAATAATGCATTGTTTCCCCAATCGGTGTCTACCACTAACCTCTTAAATTCAGTGGCGTATTCAACGACAGAACGCTTTCCCTGACGCAAGGAAAGGAGAGCCGATTCAGCGGTAGCACGGCGATTCGGATCATCAAACATCTGCGCCATTGCGGTCAGAAAGTCCTCCAGGTGATTTAAACGGATGTCCCGGTTCTCTATCATAGGATTAGCCCAAGCCAGTGCTCGTGAGGTTAATAACATAATTATACATAACACTTTGGACCGGTCAGAACGGTAATAATCAGCATGTACATCAAAAAACAGTATACATTGGTTCACAAATCCACGAAACTGACTACGGTCACCATTGAAACGGAATGGGGGTAACCTAGGCATACCGGCAGCTGATACGGACGTAGTGGGGCCGGCTTCCTGAGCCTCCACTCTGACTTGCAAATCCTGTATAGCCGGACCCAGTACCTGGTGATCATGGCCCAGCTGTGTCTCCACATCTCTAAGTTTAGTCTGCACCACCTCCATCTCCTGCTGCAAGGAGTTAATCATAGAAAAGAGCTGATCTACTCGTGTCTCAGTCATTGCCCCAGCGAAATCCTCTTAGTGACCTGAGTATAATGTAATACTATTGTATGTTTTGAGGACCTCGATAGCGTTAGGGCAATGACAGCCAGAGACGAGTCTGTGGTACAAGATGTTTATGATATGTAACCATGGTAGATACACAACGGAAATACACAGTATAACAAACACATGAAAATACCTTTCCGAAACGGAGCGAAGGGGATTCCCGGGGCCACGCACTGGACTCCCCCAGGGAGACCACCAGAGCGAACCCCTATACAGGGACTGTCCGGCAATCAACCCCGGAAGGCCTAAATGCGCCGCAGCCGGGACACAAGGGGCAAGCGGTAAAGTCCAGAAGTGTCCGTACGGGATGAAAGTCCAAAATGGTGATGAACCGGAAGAAACCGGGCAGACGTGCTGACCAAAGACGGCAGACGGAGTCCGGGCACAGTTTGAAGAAACCGGGTATGGTCCAGAGTCGGTCGGTAGATTTTCAGGAGGATCTAAAGGTAATCAAGCAGCAGCAGCAGCAAAGCAGGAGCACACAGCAAGCAGTATACTCAGGCACTGGACCAGGCCTAGAGGCGGCCTTTTAAGCAGCTGGACAGGAAGTAGGGCAACAGAACACAAAACTCCATGTTAACCGAGGGCAAGCTCTTTCAAAAGAGGACTGGAAAACCCGGAAACCTGACAGCTATCTTTAATGACATTCTGGGAGAACGTCCAAATAAAAATCTGGAGCTGGACAGAGCTCACAGGGCCCTGGGTCCTAAACCTGCAGAGCTGGACCGTCCGAGAGACGTTATGTGTCGAGTGCTTCGCTATGTCTTAAAGGAGGCTATTATGCATAAGGTTCGTAATGGTGCCTCGGTGTCCTTTCAGGATAGAAGGATCTTGATCCTCCCGGATCTATCTCATCTCACTTTGCAGAGGAGAAGAGCTTTGAGACCCCTTCTGGCTATGCTGCGTGCTTATGAATTCCCTTATAGTTGGGGATTCCCCTTTCGTCTTCAAGTACGTCATGCAGGACGCCTGCACTGCCTACGTTCCCCCTCGGATCTGTCAGCTTTCTCCAGGGCTCTGGACATACCTATGGTCAATATTGAGGACTGGCCTGCTTTTCCGCTGGGTCCGATGGGTGGTGAGTCCCAGGAGAAGCGGGAGGGTGTGGCCCGTAAGGGAGGGAGGGAACGGGTGGCTCCACATCCCCCTTGAGGGAAAGAACGGTTATCTGATAAAGTGGTAATGTTTTTTCTTATCTTCCTTCTGGACGCTCAAGTGAGAATATGATGTGGCGCCATTCGGACTTTCGTTATGTTTATTGTTGTAAGAGGATGCAGTTCTTTAGATGTTAATGGGCGGGAAGCCTTACCATAGGTCTCACACTTTAATCTCGGAGGCGTAGGTGTTGAGCGCCACGAAAAAGGAATGTTTTTGGTCAGTTATCTGAGTTGGAGACATATGTTTTTGAGATGGGACTTATCCAAACTTCTGTGATTAGCCTTTCTCCGTTTAGAGGGGCTGGGTAGAGGGACGTTTACATATAACAGTGTAGGCAAGTAAGTCTATGTATATATATATCTATATATGTGCATATTTGTATACATGAAAGAGATGTGGGGTTTTTTTTTTCTTTTTTTCTTTCCTCTCTCCCACAGTCCATCTCTTTAATAGATACATAGGTCATTAAAGTAACTTTGGTTTTCGATCCGGGGCAGGTAGCCATGTATTGGAAAGCACTCCCCGATTGGAATAATGTCACGCGTTAGTGACGTTTTTGTTCTATCCCACAGATACGTATTCTAAGAGTCTGTTGTTCAGTTTAAATATCTACAGTGATTTAGGGTGCGATAGTACCCAATAGTTTGTATTATCTTGTTTTCCTTATTTTTTTAGTTTTCTTTCTCTTCTTTCTCTTACCTTTTCATCTTCTCTCTCTTGGTCTTTCTAGGTGCTTTTCTCTCCCTCTTTCTTCCATATTACGTTTCCCCTGCTTTAACTTTAAATTCCTCCTGCCTAATCCCCATCGGGCTCGCCCCTGGTCTGTATCTCAGTTGGGTCCCCTCTGGACCTAGTTTCCCCCATACTAATATGCTTTCTATCAGCCTCTGACCTCTCATTCCCTTAACTGGAATCACCTCTCCCTCTCAAAATGACACAAATTAAATGGGGATCCATTAACGCAAGGGGGCTGAACATCCCGCAAAAGCGAACACAAGTGCTCTATGATATGCCTAAAAAAAAGGTACATATTCTGTTGATACAAGAGACACATTTTAAGACTGGCCATCTCCCCTGCTTTAAAGACAGATACTATACATCATGGATACATGGTTCAAACCCGGAATCTAAATCAGGGGGGGTCTATATAGGCTTGCATAAGAACCTGGTTCATTCGGTTAAGGATCAAGTAATAGACGCCAAGGGTAGATATATATTTTTTTAAAGATTGAAGTTAACTCCACCATTTTCCCCATAGCAAAATGGTACCTCCCTAATAGAGACCCGACGTCTATGTGCTCCTCCCTTCTGTCCGCATTGGCAGAGTTTGCGGAAGGTATTTTGGTGGTGGGGGGTGATTTCAACTTCACATTGGATCCTAAGTTGGATTCTTCCTCAGGCTCCCATCCCCTGTTTCGAAGGAAAATCAATGCGGTGAAAAGAGCCATTCAACAACTCCGTCTGGTAGATGTGTGGAGAGCGCAACACCCCACGGATCGCAACTAGTCATACTTTTCTCCGGCGCATTCCTCATATAGTCGCATAGACTTATTCTTAATTAGCCAGCGTGCTCTGACCTGGCAGATACAGTCCTCTATCGGAAGTATCTCCTGGTCCGATCATGCCCCAATGTTCCTATGTATCACTATACCGGATGGGGTTGTGAAACCATGGAATTGGAGGCTCAATGACACACTGCTGAGAGACAAGGGGTGCGTAGATGAGATACGGCGCACTATTTCGGAGTTTTTGGAGGTGCATGCGGGGGACCCCACGGCTCTTCCAACACAGTGGGAAGCGCTCAAATGTGTTGTAAGAGGGATCTTAATAAAGATTGGGGCCAGGCTTAAGAGGGAAAGAGCGCAGGCGATCTCATCATTGGTAGAGAGGGTATCAGTCCTGGAGCGGGCCCATAAGAAATCACTTTTGCCATCTGTCATGAGCGATCTCACCAAAGCAAGAGAGGACCTTAAAACTATGGTCAACCAGCATTACGAGCGTCAAAAAATTACGAGCGTCAAAAAATTAGATTCAAACGTTTTATATACGAACATAGTGATAAATGCGGGAGACCATTGGCCAGACTCCTTCACCCGCGGGGGGACCCTTGCTATATCCCAATGATTAAGTGCAGGGACGATACTGCTAATCAGAATCCAATTCAAATTGCGGAACGGTTTCAAGAATTCTATAGGGACCTGTACCACATTAAGGGGCAGTTTGGAGATATGGCCCCAGAGGACTTGGAGCAAAAAATTGAGGAGTACATACAAAAAACATCTCTCCCGTCTGCATACAAAAAACATCTCTCCCGTCTGTCCCCGCGGAATCGATAGAGGCACTGGAAGAGGATTTCTCGGAGGCAGAGGTCACAGATATCATTGGGGATTCTCCGGCAGGAAAGAGCCCGGGCCCGGATGGATTCACCCCCAGGTTCTACAAATTATATTATTCAAAGACCAGATAGCCCCATTTCTAACAAGAGTATTTAATGCTGTCTCTGTTAGTGCCCCCTGGTTAGCCCAGTCACTGGAGGCACATATAAGCGTTATCCCCAAGCCAGGAAGGGATCATACGGGAGTAGCCAATTACAAACCTATTTCCCTAATTAATATCGATATCAAACTATATTCAAAGGCCTTGGCCAATAGATTGGCTCCATTGCTCCCGGAAGTAGTACACACAGACCAGGTGGGGTTTGTTAGGGGTCGAGAGGCCAGAGATAACACCAATAAGCTGTTCCTCCTTATGGCACGGTCGAGGGCTCGGTCATTACCTATATGCCTGCTTTCGGTAGATGCAGAGAAGGCCTTCGATCGTGTCAGCTGAAAGGTTTATGTTGGTGTCTTTGCGACAGTTGGGTTTGGGTTCCAAATTTATAGAGCGGGTGGCATCTTTACATAATGGACCCACGGCAAGAGTGCGGGCAAATGGGTTTTTGTCCTCCCCATTCCATATCCATAACGGAACCAGGCAGGGGTGCCCATTGTCTCCACTGCTGTACGTTATTACAATGGAACATCTGGCAGTAGTCATCCGAAGCAACAATCACATCCAGGGAGTCGAGATGGGGTGGAGACAATGTAAATTGGCCCTCTTTGCGGACAATCTCCTTTTGTTCATTTCTCAGCCACGGATCGCGTTTCCTTCCCTCATTAGAGAGTTTGAGGTGGTTGGGAACCTAAGCAACTTCAAAGTGAACTTCTCGAAGAGCGAGGCCTTGGATGTGACCTTGCCGGACGAAGACTTGGAGTTTCTTAGGGACAATTTTCCTTTTAAATGGCAGAATTCGGCTTTAAAATACTTGGGGATAATGGTTTCAAAGGACCCTACACAAATTTTTTCTTTAAATTTCTTGCCCCTATTGGAAAGAACAATTAGACACTTGAATAAATATGATAAACGTAACCTTTCCTGGTTTGGGCGTATCAACGCAATTAAAATGGATATCCTCCCTCGATTTTTATTTTTGTTTCACACTATCCCTATGGGACTACCAGCTAGTTTCTTTGCCAAACTCCAGTCGGCTCTGTCGAGATTCGTGTGGGGAAACAGGAGACCTCGAATTGGTTTTAAGAACCTATCAAGGCACAAAGATAGGGGGGGAGCAGGGCTTCCACATTTTAGAGTTTACCACAAGGCGGCCATCCTCACGAGACTGTTTGACTGGCAGTTCCATGGAAGGTCTAAACAATGGGTAAACTTAGAGTAATCTACAGTGGAGCTTCCTTTACGGTATCTCCCATGGTTGGGAGTGGTGTGCAGGGGTCGATTGGGAAAGGAGATGGAGCTTACAAAGGTGGCGTTGAAGACTTGGGACTTGGAGGTTAAGGCTGTGGGATTATCCTCGGGGAGGGGACCACTGACTCCTCTTTTTGGCAACCCAGAGTTTCCCCCTGGTCTCTTCTCAGGACGTTTCTTGGGGTGGAGTCGGGAGGAGGAACCTCATTTCCATCATATCCTTGGGGGTCAGGTGTTGCCTCCTCGGGAGACCCTTGCGGCTACAAGGGGGGAGGTGTCTTGGTTGGAATACTCACAGATGAGGTATTTTCTTTCCAAAGGAAGGGGAGAGAGGGTATTTGGGGCATGTCCAACTCAGTTTGAAAAGTTGTTCCTTATGGGGGCGGCACCCGCTCACTCTATCTCACTTTTATATAAGTATATGAACCGAAGAAATGAAGCCGACAGTCCCAAGTTCGTTATGGGTTGGAGGGAGGAGCTTGGAGTGGATGTGGGGGAGGAGAAATGGCAGCGGGCGTTTTTCTGGACGCACAAGTTATCGATGGCCTGCTCAGCACAAGAAAAAAATTATAAAGTCCTTACTCGCTGGTACCATTGCCCAGCGACCCTACATAAGATCTTCCCTGCAGTCTCGGATAGATGTTGGAGATGCGGAGTGGACAGAGGTTCCATGCTACACATCTGGTGGAGCTGCCCCAGGATTCAACCCTTTTGGGAGTCTGTATTTTCAATCTACTGTAAGATGAGTGGGAATCAGGTGGATAGTTCTCCACAGATAGCTCTTCTTTCTATCCTGTGTTGATGTCATATCCAGGTGACCAGAAGGGGTGGGTCCTCAGCCAACAGAAAAATAATGTTGCTTCCTGATATCAGCTATGTTGACTGAGGCCCCGCCCCTTCTGGTCACATGGGTATGACATCAGCACATGTCCTTCTAGCACTTAGTAATACGATTCTATAATAGAATTTGCATAAATAACAGATAAGCGGATGAACAACAGGCAGGGGGGCGGGAATCACTATGAAAACCCTCCCTAGCTATTAGCTGATCAGCAGCAGCTGCCAATCAAAAAGCTGCTCATTTTACAAACTTTACTTGCTTGTGTTTCAAAAACTATACATCCAAGCTGACAACTAAAGGTACAGTATGTATAGAATCAGCATTATAGCGCCAGTATTGCACTGGCTTTAGGTTATATAGGAAAATCCTGCTGATTGGTGTGCTTTAGTGAGGCTTACAGATCTGACACGGTATATGAAGCAGTTTTGATGACTTTTTTGATGCTACTGAATTGATTTTTTTTTATTTGACACCGTCAAACTTGTCAAAGTGACATGTCACTTCTTTTTTTCCACTGCACTGTTCTCAAAACCTTGTAAAAAAAAAAAACAAAATAAAACTCACAAACAACTAACTGTGTTAACAACACTAGGGATTTCCTACGGAATTCAATATGAAACCTTTCTAATTGTATTTGAGATAATATTTTGTGTGCATTTTGAGGTGGATCCACTTTGAAATCCAGTTAAGACATCTTGGTTTTTCAGTAAGTTTACATACAGTATTTGATGAAGAAAAAACAAAAAGCCAGCACTAAATGTGCACTACAGCACTAAAAATTCCAACTGTACTTATTATAAATTTGAGATTTTTGGCAAAAAATTGCAATTTCTTGAGCTACCCCACCACTTCACGGCAAATCTCTTGGGGCAGTCCTATGCTAAAATATTTTTATAAAATGTGCCAGAGGGCCTCACATATGAAATGGTAAAACTACTCTTAGCAGCACTTACTTGGCCTTTTTCAATCCCGTACCCATGACTGAGTCATGGCTGTAGGCGGGACAGGTCCAAGCAAATGCTGCATGAAGTAAATAGCCTGTGGATAGGCCTGATGACTGAATGTGAACAGCCACCAACCGCCAAAATCTAGACAGGTGGAATACATCCCAAATTGGGGTGCATAGCAAGGTGGGGGTCAGCCACCGACCAATTCAATGAAGAAAAAAAAAAAAAGCAAGCACTAAATGTGCACTAGAGCACTAAAAATTCCAACTGTACTTATTATAAATTTGAGATTTTTGGCAAAAAAATGCAATTTCTTGAGCTACCCCGCCACGTCACGGCAAATCTCTTGGGGCAGTCCTACGCTAAAATATTTTTATAAAATGTGCCAGACGGCCTCACATATGAAATGGTAGAATTGCTCTTAGCAGCACTTACTTGGCCTTTTTTAATCCCGTACCCATGACTGAGTCATGGCTGTAGGCGGGACAGGTCTAAGCAAATGCTGCATGAAGTAAATAGCCCGTGGATAGGGCCTGATGACTGAATGTGAACAGCTACCAACTGCCAAATTCTAGACAGGTGGAATACATCCCAAATTGGGGTGCATAGCAATATGGGGTGCATATGCTGTAGACAGGCCGCGATCAACCCAGAGTACAAAAATACCTCCCAGCCCACCGACACGTGTTTTGCCTGGAGGGGGCAAGTGCACCCCAACTCACGTCTTCATCAGGGTTGCCGTTGTTCCTGCCCATCTTACCTGATTTTAATCTTCCTGCCAAAACCCCCTCCCTGTATTTAATAAACTATTTATGCATTCAAAAAACTCCTTTTTCTCCGTTTTCTCAATGCTTCAGAGCTAGCTAATGCTCCTTCTTCAGGAACCAACAATAGCAATGTACCTTACTAGCTCTGAAACGCGAAGAACTATGAACAATAAAATCTGCTGATCATATCGATTGCGCCCCTGAATCTATCTGGCAGCGCAGTACGACAACCTATTTCTTCTTTTCTACTGATTAAAGTTTCAACAGATTAAATACATGGCCACAGACACCCAGTTAGAGTTAATCCAGGCATTGTTCCATTGTGAGGCCCAGAACATTGTGGAGGACGACAAAGACCCAGACAAGGGTAACACAGAGGAAATTAAACTGCTTGCCAGACCAAGGACTCCATGGCAGTCTGCAATCAACAACCCAGTCCCAATAAGCCCAACTTCATGAGTTCTTGGCCACAATTGGGCCAATTGCCTCAAGTGAGGAGAGGGCTTGTGTTCTGCAATCAGTTTTGGGAGCTCCAGTTCACCTACTACCAGCTACATGAGCAGGACTATCCCACTACCCAGCAAAAGCCCCACCATGACAAAGGTTTACAAACAGGACCTGTGACTTGCCCAATCCACAGCACTGTTAATCGTTAGGGCTTCTTGAACATATGAACACAGATTGTCTCCAAAGCCATGCCCCGTGCCTGGAGCCCACCTCCTGGCCCAGCCTGTCGAGATCTGCCAAGATAAGCCATTATGGTCTGAGGAATGCTACCAGATCAGACACCCTACCCCAGCCAACCTCCATTGCCCCATCCAGCCCATCGAGGTTGATGACATACAGGCTCAGGGACCTTGAGACACTGAGTCTTCTGTCACACTGGTAAGTCCAGATATTGATCCCTCAGAACATCCTTTACCAGGCCGCCAAATGATCACTTCCATTGGGTCTTGTCAGACTGATTAGAGCTCTATTGTCTGTAAATGTGTATTCCTTTAACCCCTTTGACTTCATAATTCAGAGGTAACATCTGCAGTTGGATTGAACTAGCAATCAATGAGAGCAGCCATCTCCCCCCTTCCTGTAAGAGAACTGAGTGGCATAAAAAGGCCCTGCTTCTGTCACCAGGGATGATTCTATTTGATCTCATCCAGCTGAGGAAACACAGAACAGCTTCACTTTGGATATTCTACAGGATTTCAACTGAGGAGCTATGGTTGCAGCTGAAGGAACATAGAAGTGCTTCACTGCTCAATGCTGAGCCCACAAATTCACTTGGAGAACCTAGGTTGGGACTACTCAGCCGCCTGGCTACATATTTTACTGTGCTCAGTCAGCTTCCTAAGCTTGCAACTATCTGTTCTCAGTGGGTGTCTGCCAAAAGTGGGGTGCTGCTGGACTGAGATAGTTGGCCCTCGAAGCACCGAACTCACTAAGATTCTAATCCCTGGCGGTCCAGCGGAAAGGTGAGACTCTACAGCTTGTACCATCTTGTCTTCCTGCTGGGAATATCTTACCAATGTGTGATTCCCTTAACCTATGTTATCTGAGTAGTATTCTGCCCATGGGGAAGGAGTGCGGGCGTTCATTGGGATAAGCCCTGGTCTTTGCAGTTTTTCTAAAGACAGCCAGGCCAGCAAACAAGAGCCCCACTGAGCCTTGTGTTTTCACAACAGACTCCTTCAAAGCAGTCAGTATAGAAGATCTATGACCGGTATGGAGAAAAGCCTGGAGTGGATAAATATAGCGGAAGGGCATGATGACAAGATGGCGCAGCTGTGATTAAGGCTATCAGTAATCTCAACCAGAAAGGAAAGAGTCCTTAACGTTTTCATCATGAAATGAAAGTTAATCAACTTCAAAACAAGATGTCACCTGCGGACACGACACACTCATGACAGTACCCCCATTTCCTTCTACAAGGAACCTCCGGATCCTCAGGGCCAGATTTATTCTCATAAGATGCATGGAACGAATGCAACAATCTACTGGCATTAACTTTCAATGCTGCTACAACATTCTTTTTTCAAGACCATAATCTTACCAGTGTACCAAGTATTGAAGAGAGCAGTAAACAAAACAGGAATCAACAATCCTAACCACCTGAAATTTTAAGTTACTGTCAATAATTACTGGAAGCGGCGCAAACATGGATGGTTCATAGGACGCAAGATACAGTATCTCTTGAGCAACGACCTATGGAATACATTATGGATTTTAAGTGCTTGAGGTAACTCAATGCAAAGACCCACAGGGTTAATGACGGCGATAACATTGTAAGGACCAATGAATCTAGAAACGGTTTCCAAGAAATAACTTTTAACCTAATATTTCTGGTAGATAACCACACATAGTCATTCACACACAGGTCTGGACCTGGTTAAAAAAAATTATAGAGTCTTAGAATGCGCAAAAATATTGCAGGTGGACACAAAATCAACCACATCCTGATGCAACTCTGGTCACTAAAAACAATGAGAAAGTGGTCCAAAGTTGCTTTGCTATTTGAGTGACCTGAAAGACCCAATTTATGATGCTCACCTAAGGTTTTAAGATGCAAACCTAAAAGGCACAAATAATTTCCCTGTAGGATAGACAACAGGGACATACCTCAGAACTTTGGAAGTAGGGGTGTCCCCCTAAAACCTGGCAGCAAGGGGGTCCCCCTCAACCTTGACAGCAAGGGCATCCCCCTAACCTTTAACACCTCACCCTCAGGATCAAGGTACACAGTGGAAATGACCACCTACATTTGCAAAATAGGTACAGAGTCATATTCATTTTTTTTCCCCACAGAAAGTCTGGGGTGACAAATCCTGTGATTATCAGGGTCCATCTGGAAACCTAAAGATGACATTATGTACCCCAAAAATTGCACCTCCTGTACAGAAAATACACATTTTTCAACTTTAGCATACAATTTATGAGTTTGCAATATCTTTAATACCTGCCTGATGTGTACCTAATGTAACTCAAAATCAGGCGAGTGAATCAAAATTTGTCAAGATAATCAACTGTATACCTGCCCACTAAATGGAGAAAAATGTAATTTACGAGATGTTACAAAACGGCGGGAGCATTGGTCAGACCAAAAGGCATAACCAGATTTTCATAATTCCCTTCAGGAGGAGTATCTAAACCCGTTTTCCACTCATCACCTTCCCTTATTCCAATCAGATTATAAGCCCACCTAAGGTCCAACTTGGAGAACCAATTAGCACCAACAAACTGATTAAATGATTTAGGAAAAGGGTGTAAGCGGGTAAAGTTACTGTCACACTAAGCGACGCTCCAGCGATCCCACCTGCAACCTGACCTGGCAGGGATCGCTGGAGCGTCGCTACACGAGTTGCTGGTGAGCTGTTGTCGCGGGCGGAGGAGGGGACGCTGCACTCACCCACTGCTCGGGTCCGGCTGCTGCTACTGCTCGGTGGTGGCTCGAGCGGTGGGCCGGATCCCGGGGACTCGAGCGGCGTTCGACGCCCGTGAGTGAAAGGGGGGTTGGTGTGTGGTTTGGGGATATTGTCCGTGACGCCACCCACAGTTGTGGTGAAGTTGTGACACCACCGCTGCTCTGGACGGGGATCCCGGGAGCGATGGCAGGGAGCAGCTTGGATGTTGGTTCTCCCCTCCGTGGGTAAGGGGTTGGTTGTCCCGGGGCCCGGTGAGGGGGGTAGGGATGACAGGCGGGTTACGGGGCCTGGTGAGGTGCAGGGTTGCGGGGGCAGCGCTGTTCCGCACGGCACGGTGGTACTCACTCAGCCAGTAATTCACACAGAGTCTTTGGTCAAACAAACGGCTGGATGGACGGGTCCCACAGGCGGCTGCGGTTGTTCTCCTCCCGGTAGGTTGATGGTGACTGCCTTTCCCTGCACCTATGTTGTGTTTAAGGTTCCAATGGCTTCCCACTGGTAACCCGCTCCCCAGCTTGGATGGATGCTGAGGGAGCCCCTTTTGCCCGCAGGCTCTGGCCCTGGGAACTGTAGCCTTGGCGGTGACTGTGTTTCCCTCTACGGTGTGAGCTGTTGCCTTCAATCGGGTCTTGACTGCTGGGAAACCCCGGAGGTTCCCTTCGCTAACGGATTTGACCGGTTTTACGGCGAATCCTAGCCTGGTCGGGGTCCGTAGGCCCTGCCGAATAGTGCTGGCTTCTCTTCACTCCCCAATCCAGTACCGGCGGGCCATCGCCCGTCCCCAGTCCATACGGTTCACTCCAATCAGCCTCTCCTGCAGACGGTCACCACCGTCTGCCAACCTTGCTGTCTGTGCCCGGGCCACACACCCGGACACCGTCAGGCTGCTCCTTTACCACTCCTCTCCCAAACTGATCTGCCAACTTTTCCCGCCTCCAGACTGTGAACTCCTCGGTGGGTGGGACCAACCGCCTGGCCCACCCCCTGGTGTGGACATCAGCCCCTGGAGGAAGGCAACAAGGATTTGTGTTTGACTTAGGTGTGCCTAGCCCGGTGTGTGGTGTGTTGGTGTAGTACCTGTGACGACCTGGCTTGTCCAGGGCGCCACACCGTCAAACAGGCAGATCTCACCAGCAACAAGTGACCAGCCCCCAGCCAGCAGCGACATGTGGAAGCGATGCTGCGCTTGGTAACTAAGATAAATATCGGGTAAACAACCCGATATTTACCTTGGTTACCAGTGCACACCGCTTAGCGCTGGCTCTCTGCACTCCTAGCCAGAGTACACATCGGGTTAATTACCCGATGTGTAGTCTGGCTATGTGTGCAGGGAGCAGGGAGCCGGCACTGACAGCATGAGAGCGGTGGACGCTGGTAACGAAGGTAAATATAGGGTAACCCAGGAAAGGGCTTCTTGGTTACCCGATATTTACATTGGTTACCAGCGTCCGCAGAAGCCGGCTCCCTGCTTCCTGCACATTCAGATCATTGCTCTCTCACTGTCACACACAGCGATGTGTGCTTCACAGCGGGAGAGCAACAACTAAAAAATGGTCCAGGACATTCAGCAACAACCAGCGACCTCACAGCAGGGGCCAGGTTGTTGCTGGATGTCACACACAGCAACATCGCTAGCAACATCGCTGTTGCGTCACTAAAGTCGCGCTTCAGCAGCGATGTTGCTAGCGATGTTGCTTAGTGAGATGTGGCCTTAAGGGTCCTGGATGGTAATCCAATTTAACTCATGAAAGTCTAAACAAGGACGCAGACCCCTATCTTTCTTAACAAAGACGCACCCTGCAGTCACAGAAGAGGAGGGTCTAATATGTACTTTTGCAAGGCATTAGGAGGAGGTATAGTCTTACATAACTTATTTATATGTAGCCTACTTATAATCTGGTTTAGGGTAGTTTTGCTCTAGGAAGCAAATTAATGGGGCAATTTTAAGTACAGTAGGGGGGCAACTCTGAACACTCTTCTTCTGTAAATACATTTTCAAAACCAGACAGAAAAGATCATAAGGTCCCAGTGGCGACAGTAGAAAGTAGACGGGTATTCTTACAGAAATAACTCCCCCAAATAATCTCCATGGCCTGTCAATAAACCACCGGATTGTGTGTAAACAGCCAGGAGAGGCCCAGTATGATAGGGATAGGAAGACCTTTAAAACCATGACATGAAATAAGTCCATTCTGAAGGGCAGTTATGCGAAAGTTCAAAGTTATGCACAACTCGTGTCAAACACCCATGTCCAAGAAATGCAGAATTGATAGTAAATATGGGGATCGCCAGAATACTACAATAGAGACTGTGAGTCTGGTCAAACCAAACATCCACCATAATGGCTAAAGAACAAAAATAATTTTTGTTTTCTTTATTATAACAACCTCTGCAGGAGGTGACATATACTCCCAGAATGCAATCATCCACATAGCTGAGATCAGAAGTTTTTCAGAAGGTTTATTTTTCTGTTTAAGTACCGAAAGAGAGGCATCAACAAAATGACGCTATTGACGGCAAAAAAACAAACCCATCTTGTGGTGAATTGCAGGAGACTTGGACAGATAAGAGACTCCCCCCTAACTGCATGGGTTCATCCGAAACCACAGAAAAACTTTCCCCCCCAGAGAGATGTACAGAAAAAGTGGTCAACACAATTTGTGAGAATGTCCTAAGTTACTGTTACAAGGAGTTTTTTACCGTCAACGCCGACGGTCATGGCAATCAAGTAATCCGAGCACTCACAAAAGTTTGAAAATAATGGCTTTTTATTAAACAATGGTTGAAAACGTTTTGGTCTTAATTCAGACCTTCATCAGTTCAATGTGCTGCAGCACCTGACTCTGCATGGATTAGTGGCGTGGAGGAAACACAGCGGTATTCGACGCTGACAGGAACACCAATAAACTATTCTGGAGAGTGGTGTATCCTCAGGTCTGACCTTTAGGCCCAGTGCCCACGCTGTGTAGTTTTGACGCGTATTTTCAGAAATCTGCAGAAAAATCTGCATGTCCATTGTAAAGCCAGCAAAGTCTATGAGAATTCAGAAGTGCTGTGCCCACGTTGCTTATTTTTCACTTGCGTGTTTGGTGCAGATTTGGTTCTACCTCTTGATAAAGGCTCGAACAGGAGCCGAAATGTCGGAATTGTTTATTTGACTATACTACAGGGTGGGCCATTTAAATGGATACACCTAAATAAAATGGGAATGGTTAGTGATATCAACTTCTTATTTGTGGCTCATTAGTATATGGGAGGGGGGAAACTTTTCAAGGTGGGTGGTGACCATGGCGGCCAATTTGAAGTCGGCCATTCTGGATCCAACTTTATTTTTTGCAATGGGAAGAGGGTCATGTAACACATTCGTTCATTAGTTATTTACAATTTTATGACCACTTTGAACACATTTTATAAGTGGTCATAAAATTGTAAATAACTAATGAAGTAATAAAGTTACGTTAAAACCAAGTACACCATTGTTTTTCTTGTGAAATTGACAATAAATTTGATGTGTTACATGACCCTCTTTGCATTGGAATAAATAAAGTTGGATCCAAAATGGCCGACTTCAAAATGCCTGCCATGGTCACCACCCATCTTGAAAAGTTTCCCCCCTCCCATATACTAATGAGCCACAAATAGGAAGTTGTTATCACCAACCATTCCCATTTTATTTTGGTGTATCCATATAAATGGCCCACCCTGTTCATTAAAAATTGAATTGCAGACATTGAAGACATTACTCCTTTATTCCTATCCTTCCACAAGAATACTGAAGTTTATTATTATTTTCTACTAATCCCTTCAAGTGGTCTGTGAGACTCTGAGGTGTGAACAGGGTCAAAAGGCGTCATAACACCTAGTGAGTTTAGAGTTAAACACATTGTGACATTAGTGATGTGTTCTCAGAGGGGGATGTCAGGAGTTTCTGCCCCAGGCCTTATGACTGCATCATAAAGTTGATGCTGGGGACAAAATTGCCCAAGTGCAAACTCTTTAATTTGTTGGGTCCTGAAAGATCAGCTCTCAAAGAGTACATAACAGAGAGCTTAGCGAAGGGACACATTAGGCCATGGTTGCTGCTGGATTCTTATTTGTTAAAAAGAAGGATGGTGGGTTATGGCCATGCCTGGACTTCCGGGAGCTCAACCAAATAACGGTTAGAGATCCTTATCCTCTTCCACTTCTTTCTGACCTTTCTAATCATATTGCTTGTACTAAATGGACAGCATTGGAGCCCCTTGTCCCTCACTATCCTTCAGTCACATTGTGGCAGGGTCCCACTGACAATGAAAGCAGCAGAGGCACATTTTTGCTCCATTTAGGATCGGACTGCAAAGAGTCCTAATCTTGGGATCCCAGTGGTTGGACGGCAAGTGTTCAGCAAGTTATCTCCTGTCCTATAAATAGCAGATAAGGCTGCTTTCACACAACGTTTTTTAGCATGCGTCATGAACGTTTTTTGGCTGCAAAAGCGGATGCTGTTTTTGCAAAGAAAAACACATGCAAACGCATGTGTTATTTTGCAGGATCCTGTCACTTTAAGTTTATGGGAAGGCATTGGAGTCATGTGATCGTGAGTGAGGGGAACTGAACATGAAAGACTGGGAGCCAACATCTGACAGCTGCGGAGGCTCGTAACCAAGGTAAACATCGGGTAACTTGCTTGGATACCCGATATTTACCTTGGTTACAAGCGTCTGCAGCTGCTAGGAGCAGGGCTACCTGCTCCCTGCACACGTAACCAAGGTAAACTTTGGGTAACTAAGCCCGCGGTTACCCGATATTTACCTTGGTTACGAGCGTCCTCCGCTCTCAGGCGGGGGAGAGAGGAGAGAGAGGGAGGGGGAGAGAGGGAGGGGGAGAGAGAGACTGATCACGCGAGGCTGGTTTCTGGGCATGCTCAGTAGAGCAATCATGATCCTGTCTATCAGCATGCCAGCGTTCACATACGTTTGCGTGCAGTATAGTCAGGATCCAGCAATTTGCAGTATTTGGACGTAGCTCAAAAACGCTACAAGTAGCGTTTTTGACAAAAGTTAAAAAACTGCAACACGCTGGATCCTCATTATAACGCACGCAAACGCAGGTGAACGCATGTTGATGCGAGTCCATTGCAAATGCACTGAAATGAAAACGCATTTGCACTGGATCCGTTTTTGCGTTAAAAAAACGTTCATGACACATGTTAAAAAAATGTACTGTGAAAGCAGCCTAACTTGTTATTTTTGTTTTTGGGGAATAACCGTTTAAGTGCATATAAAGACAGCCCCTTTTTTTCTAGTCACTGTTGTGTATATTAAAAATGCATTAAACTAACTGCCTTGGTTATGGTTCATTTGCACTATGGTAGTAATTGCACCCTTTATATCAAGAATGTATGTATTATTCATAAAACATCACAATGAAAACAGAAATATTAATTCTATTACTTTGCGCTCCTCGGTTTTGTTTTCGGGCACTTGCATAATTCAGCAGTGGTCTGAAGCGTGTCGCTTTTACAAGACATCACTCGGTTCTCTTTGCTTGCTCTTCTGATTAGAAGAATATTTAGCAATTTTTGCTGAAGGTTTTCAAGAAAAGAATCGTGTCTGATGAAGCTCGACCTTCATGCATACAGTCAATGGTACATGGTGGCATCAAACGTAGAAATATATTTATGTATACTTGGCTACTTGAGTATAGATACAAAAAATGGCTAACAGTCCCAACAATTTGCTTGTGGTTAAAAAGGAGGACAACAATACTGTATTAAGGCATAAAGGAAGTGTCTTGGTGACATTCCCACTGTATTGGGGCACAAACTCGCAAGTTACTGCTATATGGGACCACAAAGAATGATATCACTACTGTGTTTTGGCACAAGGAGAGACATTATTACAAGTAAGAATTGTAGTTTTGTGTAAAGTATGTGGGGCACAAAAGGGAGTACTATTATGGTTTAGGGTTTAGGGCACAAGGGGGGTACTATTATTTTTCTGGAGATATGGCATAAATAAGGGTGAAAGCAATGAGTGATAAATATGACTGTTATATGTGGCGCCCCTGAGGCTTTCGTCGCCACAGAAGTACTGCACCTCAACCAGAGGTGTGGTATCCCATCCTGGGTAAGAAGGGGGTCATCTACCGGTTCACAGACAAAACCTGCACACACCAATTGTTAGGTCACACACTGGGTCAGGGTTTAAGGAAGGAACTCCATTAATGCTGAGAAGCAGCGACCAGTACCTGGTTATGGAGCCTTAAGTCCCATTCACTGGCCTGAAGGGATGGAGCCTGGCAGGGGGGAGTGTAGGAGAAGTTAGTGGGTCAGTAGGAAAAGTGGACGGAGCTAGGTTTAAAAAGGTGAACAGTTGAGGAGAACTGGTTAGGACCAGTTGGAGGGAGTTCCGTCAGACAGTTGACAGGAAGATCCAGTCAGAGAGGAGTGTAGCCAAAAGGAGGTTTTAGGTGAAGATCCTGGGGTCTTGCTAGGCCCAGGTGACACTGACTGAAGAGATTCCAGAGTGCCACCGTGGACTTGTTCCACCAAGAACACCGGAGTGGAGGAATCTGGTCACAAGAATGGGGATGGACCCCAGGCTAAAGAAGAAAAACATTTCCTTTAGCAATCCGACGGCCCGGGAGGTTGCTTCAGGCACCCGAGGCCACAACCTGCCACCCATCACCTACAAGGGGGAGCAATAAAAGGACCGAGGTCAGCCACCCTTTGGACAGGCTCGGTGGCGGAGGCGCAGGACAGTCTAGTGAAGGTTGGCGCTAGTGAGACGGCCAGGAAGGACACATTGAGAGGTGCACCAGTACTGACCCTTGAACTATTCGGGAGGAGGCCCATGGAGGCCCACGACAGTGAATCCTGGCATACCACGGGGTAACCGGTCAGCTGCAGTGTTGGAACCAACGGTGAGTAAAAACATCTTAACTGCAAAGCCCCGTGTTGTCTGCTTCTTCCTGCGCCCATCAACATACACCATAGACTTTACTAACGGTTGCCCCCAGGTACTCGTTCCACCTGTGGGGAGCAAGAAACACCTCAGCTGCCACAACACCAGCCCCGGAGGTCCCATCCAGCAGCCGCGGCTCCAAAGCCGCACCACAGGTGGTGTCACTTTATTACCATCACCCCCAATACCGCCACATTAATTGACTCTGCCAGGGTCACGGAGTTGGGCTCCACCACCGCTGACTACCCCGGACTAGTCCGGCCCGACACCGAGTCACCTAAGGCCCTGGGGCGGGCGAGTCATTATACATTCTGGAGAGATGAGTTGGAGCTGGAAGAAGTCATCATGGAGGTCTGTGTCAGATAGACAACATAAGGGTTAATGAATGACTTCAATTAGAGAAGACCACCTTGAATCCCTGAATTTACATTTACAAACCGTCTAGTGAATACTGTAGAGTGTTCATATAGAAGAGATATATCACAAAAGTGATATTTGTCTCATGTTTGTAAATATTTTATTATATCTTTACATGCATGGGACAACACTGCAGATATGACACTTTGATACAATATAAAGTAGTCAGTGCACAACTTGTATAACAGTGTAAATTTGGTGTGCCCTCTAAATAACTCAACACACAGCCATTAAGGTTAAAATCACTAGCAACAAAAGTAAGTACATCCCTAAGTAATAATGACTAAATTGTGCCCAGTTACCCATTTTCCCTCCCCAGTGTCATGTGACTTATTAGTGTTATAAGGTTTCAGGTGTGAATGGGGAGCAGATGTGATAAATTTGGTGTTATCACTCACAAACTCTCTCATACTGGTCATTGGAAGCTCAACACGGCACCTCATGGCAAAGAATTCTCTAAGGATCTGAAAAAAAAATTGTCTACATAAAGATGACTTCTGCGGGCTTTACATGTTATGATCTATCATCCGATTGCACGAGCGACCGTACCTCGCTGCCTTTGTTGCACAAAGTCGTTAAACCGCCGTCACACGTACTTACCTGCTGAGCGACCTCGCTGTGGGCGGCCAACATCCTCTTCCTGACGGGGGAGGGACGTAAACATCCCGCCCACCTATTCCTTCTGCATAGCCGGCGGGTGCCGCGGAACGCAGGTAAGCTGTGTTCATTGTTCCCGGGGTGTTACATGGAGCGATGTGTGCTACCCCGGGTACGATGAACATTGTTAAATAAACAATTTTTTAAAACTTAGCAACGAGTACATGACTCACGATTTGCGAGCGATTCTGCGTCGCTCGGAGGTGTCACACAAGACGACGTCGTAAACGATGCCGGATGTCATGAAAACCGTGACCCCAAGGATGCATCGCACAATAGCTCATCTTGTGTAAAGCCCGCATTAGGCTATTAGAAGATTGCCAGCACCCTGAAACTGAGCTGCAGCATGGTGGCGAAGACCATATAGTGGTTTAACAAGACAGGTTCCACTCAGAACAGCCCTTGCCATGGTCAACCAAAGAAATTGAGTGCATTTGCTCAGCATCATATCCAGAGGTTGCTGGTGCAGTTGCTGGACTGGACAAACATGTCTCCAGGCCTAAACCTTAATGAGCATCGGTGGGGCATCCTTAAATGGGAGATGGAGGAGCATAAGGTCTCTAACATCCACCAGCTCCGTGATGTCATCATGGAGGATGGAAGATGATTGCTTTCTCTGAAGCTATAGTGACTCCATGCCCAAAACATACCATAAACACTCCCACAGGCTTGACTAAAAAGAACCAGGGGAACAGAATGGTCTGACCAGTAGATGGCAGCAAAGGACAAGCATGAATGTATATACATTGAATAACATTAATTAAATAACAGTAAATATGTCATTAAAGGTTTTAAAGAAAACAGGTAGGAACAGCACACTCCCCGTCTGAAATTCACTTTGGGGATTTCACTATTAAGTCCATAATATAACCTGAAAGGAAAGGCAGGTTAATTGCAAAAACAAACATCAATTGAGTCCAAAACAAGGATGACCCGTTGGGACGCACTCTATGGGCAACAGCAGAACAAGTTCGTGGATCGGCCTTGCAAAGGTCTTCGTCTCACCTTTCCTGATGACCTTTAGCTCCACCTTTCAAACGTTGCCGTCCTAGCTAGGCAGTATCCTAGTATCAGTCCCATAGGCCAGTGAGTCCTTTCTGTGGTCTGGTCTTTCATGAAGACTAGGTCTCCTTCCTTGAGGTTCGGCTTGGGATGTCGCCACTTCCTTCTTCCTTGAAGAATGGCAAGGTATTCTTTCCTCCATCGGTTCCAGAAGTAGTCAGCCAAGTATTGAACCCATTTCCAGTGGTTTTGATAAGTGTTTGCATGGGTGAAGTCTCCACTGGACATTACCGTGTTGTAAGTCTTTTGGGTAATAAGAATGGCAGGAGTCAATATGGTTGCTGTTTCTGGATCCATGGTCACCAGCACAAGGGGTCTTGAATTGTTGATGGCTGAGACTTCAGCTAAAAGGGTGACTAGAGTCTCATGTGTGAGTCTTGGGGAGATGGCGTCCATTAGCATGGAGATCAAGATGTTGCGTGAAATCTCGATCATCCTCTCTCAGGAGACTCCCATGTGAGAACTGTGAGGGCGATTAAAGATCCAGGTGCAACCTTTCTCTGCCAGCTGATCTTGGATAGGCTTGGTGTCAATGTTCAGTTCTCTACATGCACCGACGAAGTTGCTTCCATGGTCAGACCTCAGCTGTTTCACTGGTCCTCTGAAGGCAAGGAACCTTCTCAAGGCGTTAATTAGACTCGAGGTGTCCATGGACTCTAACACCTCAATGTGAATGGCTCGAGCACTCATGCAGGTGAATAACACAGCCCACCGCTTACTGTTTGCTTGGCTGCCGTGGGTTCTACGCGTGAACACTGTCCATGGTCCAAAAACGTCTAGGCTACGTAGGTGAAAGGTGGCTCTGTAGAAAGTCTCTCTGTAGGCAAGTCAGCCATTTGTTGGTACAGTTGTTTTCTCCTCACTTTACGGCAGTGCACACAATCGTGCAGTATTCGTGCTACACGTCTCTTCATTCCAATAATCCAGAGGACTGCAGATCGTAACGTGCCTTCAGTGATTTGCCTGCCTTGGTGTTCAGTGTTTTCATGGTGGTGACGGATCAGCAAGACTATAACATGGTGTTTGTTGGGAATGATGAGAGGATTTTGTTCTGCAACCCTGAGATGAGGTTGGTTTAAATGACCACCAACTCTCAGTAAGCCGAAACTGTCCATAACTGGGTTTAAATTGGCGAGAGGGCTTATTAATGGAATATGCTGTTTGTTGTATAAACACTAGAGTTGAGCGCGGTTCGAGGTTCGCGGTTCAAGTGATTTTGGGGGGTGTTCTAGATCGAACTAGAACTCGAGCTTTTTGCTAAAAGCTCGAAAGTTCGAGTTACGTTCGACAACGGTTCGATCACCAAAAGCAGGGCTTTTTACAGCTACAGTGTGCAGGGAGCCATCGCTGGCAGCCTGCGGTAAGCTGGTAACCAAGATAAATATCGGGTATCCAAGCAAAGCGCTTTGCTTGGTAACCCGATATTTACCCTAGTTACATGTGCAGGGAGCCGACACTTCCCCGCTCAGCTCGCTCCGCCCCCTCCTGCACTCGGCATGTACACACACACACTCACACTCACCTGTCCCCAGCCATGCACGTCCTCAGCGCCACATGGCCCCGCTAGGCTCCACCCACTTTGCACTCCGCCGCCCGCACACATGGCCCCACTAGGATCCACCCACCTCGCACTCCACACACATTACCCCGCTTTGCTCCACCCACCTCGCACTCCGCACACATTACCCCGCTTGGCTCCACCCACATGGCACTCTGCACACATTACCCCACTTGGCTCCACCCACCTGGCACTCCGCACACATTACCCCGCTTGGCTCCACCCACCTGGCACTCTGCACACATTACCCAGCTTGGCTCCACCCACCTGGCACTCTGCACACATTACCCCGCTTAACTCCACCCACCTCGCACTCGGCACACATGGCTTGTACCCATGATCAGGGTTCAGTGTGCTACGGTCTCTTGCTTGTGATGTCCCTACGGAGGTCGCATGTGATTCCGTAGCAAACAATTGACATGCTGCGGTCTGGAAAGACGCTCCACAGGTCAGTGTTTGCTGTGCAATAAAGAAGCATAGTGGGCACGGGATTTCTAGAAATCCCATCCACTTTGCTTGTACTGTACACCGCAGCATTTTGGATGCAGCTGAAGCATGCTACATCCAAAACGCTGCAAACACTGATCGTAAGCACGCACCTTAAGACTTCCCAATGGGATACTTAGACTGGCCATGATAGAATCTTGCTTCAGAAGATTTCTGCTGCAGTAAGTTACTACCCAGCCAGAATCTAAGAAGCTATGGTGATACTCTTAAGCGGGCTTTACAAGCAACGACATCTCTAAGGAGATGTCTTTGGGGGTCACGGAATCCGTGACGCACATCCAGCCTCATTAGCGATGTCGTTGCATGTGAAACGCAGGAACGACCTGTTAACGATCAAAATTACTTACCAAATCGTTGATCGTTGTCCAGTCGTTCCTATCCTGATTATCGTTGCTGCTGCAGGGTGCAGGTTGTTCGTCGTTCCTGCGACAGCACAAATCGCTATGTGTGACACCGCAGGAATGAGGAACATCACCGCACCTGTGGCCGCCCGCAATGAGGAAGGAAGAAGGTGGGCGGGATGTTCAGCCCGCTCATCTCCACCCCTCCGCTTCTATTGGGCAGCCGCTTAGTGACATCGCTGTGAAACCGAACGAACCGACGACCTTAGAAAGGAGGTGGTTCGCCGGCCACAGCGACGTCGCTAGGCAGATAAGTATGTGTGACTGTTCATAGTGATGTTGTGCCCCACGGGCAGCGATTTGCCCGTGACACACAACCGACGGGGGTGGGTGCTTTCACCAGCCCGCTTTACTCTGAAACTCATTCATATTTTCTAAGCAGAAAAGAGCTTGTTTCTTTTTACAAATCACACATGTGCCTTTAAATCAGAGGTGGGGAACCTCCGGCCCGCGATGACCTTTCCTGCGGCTCCCAGACAGATTCTCAGGGACCGCAGTGCTCAGGCAGCAGCCGCATCTTGCTGGCTGCTTTCCCTTTAAAGCCCGCATGCAATACACACCCACCAACTTGGAAATAGCCCATACATTCTAGGCTCAACCATTCACATACATCGGAGGACATACTTTGTGGGCCTGCAATATACTCTCCTCCCACAGAAGAGAAGCTGCGGCCATAGCGTCCCTCAGGTTTATGCCCCCAGGCCTGTCTGGGCCCCTTCAGCATCCCCAGGGCTGTGTGCGCACTTCTGCAGCCTTCCCTAGGGTTATGTGCACCTCTGCACCCTCCCCTAGGGCCGTGTGCGCTCCTCTGCAGCCTCCCCTAGGGCTCTGTGTGGTCCTCTGCAGCCTCCCCTAGGGCTCTCTGCGCTCCTTTGCAGCCTCCCTAGGGCTGTGTGCGCTCCTCTGCAGCTTCCATTTGGGCTCTGTGCGCTCCTCTGAAGCCTCCCCTTGGGCTCTATGCGCTCATCTGCAGCCTCCACTAGGGCTCTATGTATTTTTCCAGGGCTGTGTGTGTCCCTGCAGCCTCCCCAGAGCTGTGTGTGCTCATGCAGCCTCCCCAGGGCTGTGTGTGCTCATGCAGCCTCCCCAGGGCTGTGTGTGCTCATGCAGCCTCCCCAGGGCTGTGTGTGCTCATGCAGCCTCCCCAGGGCTGTGTGTGCTCATGCAGCCTCTCCAGGGCTGTGTGTGCTCATGCAGTCTCCCCAGGGCAGTGTGTGCTCATGCAGCCTCTCCAGGGCTGTGTGTGCTCATGCAGCCTCTCCAGGGCTGTGTGTGCTCATGCAGCCTCCCCAGGGCTGTGTCTTCTGCTGCAGTCTTCCCAGGGCTGTGTGTGCCCCTCCAGCCTCCCCAGGCCTCTGTGTGTTCCCCTCCAGCTTCCCCAGGCCTCTGAGTGTTCCCCACCAGCCTCCCCAGGTTTCTGTGTGTTCTCCTCCAGCCTCCCCCAGCCTGTGTGTGCTGGTGTACAACCAGCGATGTTTGTGACCCCCTACTATGTCTGTGCCCTCCAGTGATGTATATACCACCAGTGATGTTTGTACGCCCCAGTGATGTTTTTGCCTCCAGCTTCCCTAGTGATGTATATTCTTCTCAGCCCTACCCAGTGATGTATATTCTTCCCAGCCTTGCCCAGTGATGTATATGCCCTTAATGTCTACTGGGAGGTCTATGAACCCCAGCCTTCCCAGTCATGTCTATGCTCCCCAGCGATGTATATTCCTCCCAGCCCTCCCCTGTAATGTATATACCCCCAGCATCTACTGTGATGTATATGCCCCCAGCATCTCCTATGATGTATATGCTCTCAGCCCCTCCTGCCCCTCCTGTGATGTATATGCCCTCAGCCCCTCCTGTGATGTATATGCCCTCAGCCCCTCCTGTGATGTATATGCCCTCAGCCCCTCCTGTGATGTATATGCCCTCAGCCTCTCCTGTGATGTATATGCCCTCAGCCCCTCTTGTGATGTATATGTAGCACCCCTGAGGCCATCAGGGAGATACAAGGTACTGAATCCCGACCGGGATGCAGGGCCTACCCCCTAGGGACCCAGAAAGCCAAAAATGCTGGTAACATCCAAACACTCACAAAAATCCCTGGTTTTCCCCAATTATCCCCCATAGAATGGTACCAGGCTAGGATTAGATTAATGGATGGCCGCCTAGAGGTGGAGCCACTCCAGTTCACTAGACAACCAGGTGGTAGGGACAGAGGGTAGAGTGTCATACAGAGACAGTGAAGGAATGAAAGTGAGCAGATGAACTGACCGGAGTGAACAGGGACCTGGTGCCCAGGCGGTAGTTGCCGGTGGAGTGCTCCCGGAACTACGCACCAACGGGGTACAGAATCCTAGGTCAGGCAAAAGCTCCAGGCAGACCTGATAAAATCTGCACAGTGAGGGGACCATCAAGGACCTCACTGACCTTGAAGTTTGGGACTCAGTAGCAAAGGGAGAACCGGGGACAAGACCAGAGACTCCATCCCCACAGGGTTCACGCTACCGTCATATGGACTGCTGTGGAAGAAAATCAGGAGGGAACCCCCAGCTGCTCCACGCCACGGGGATCCACCAACCAAAACACAGGTGCAGGGGAAGAAGGTGTAGCGCCCCTGAGACACTCAGGGCACTACAGGGAACTGCATCCTCTAGGGGTTGGACACCTTCACGGACTTCACCGAACCAAGATTAAAATTGATGGTGTTGGCCCTTTAAAGAACAATGAGGGTAAAATCATAGAAAGCGATGTGGGAAAAGCAAATGTTTTAAATACTTTTTTCTCAACTCTGTTCACACAGGAAAAGCATATGCCACGGGAAATGCAGAGTGATCATGTAAACGCTTCATTAAGTATGACCTGCCTTACCCAGGAAGAAGTGCAGAACCGACTTAGTAACATTAAAATTGACATATCACCAGGCCCTGATGGCATTCACCCTCAGGTATTAAGGGAGTTAAGTAATGTGATAGACAGGCCTCTAATCCTTATATTTAAAGACTCTATAGAAACCGGGTCTGTTCCACTGGATTGGCGGCTAGCAAATGTGGTACCAATATTCAAAAAAGGGTGTAAAAGGGAACCTGGAAACTATAGGCCGGTAAGCTTAACATCTGTTGTGGGTAAAATGTTTGAAGGGTTTTTAAGGGATACTATTATGGAATGTCTCAATGTTAATAATTGTTTAACTCCATATCAACATGGATTTATGAAGGATCGCTCCTGTCAAACTAACCTGATCAGCTTCTATGAGGATGTAAGCTCTCACATAGACCGAGGAGAATCATTGGATGCCATTTATCTCGACTTCGGTAAAGCATTTCACACCGTCCCACATAAAAGACTGATAAGTAAAATGAGAAAGCTTGGGCTCTGGGAAAATGTGTGTCGATGGGTAGGTAGCTGGCTTAGTGATAGAAAACAAAGAGTGGTTATTAATGGCGCATACTCAGATTGGGCCAGGGTTACTAGTGGGGTGCCACAGGGGTCTGTATTGGGCCCCCTACTATTTAATATATTTATTAATGATCTGGTGGATGGTTTACAGAGTAAAATATCAGTATTTGCAGATGATACAAAACTATGTAAGGTAGTTAACACAAAGGAGGACAGTTTGCAACTACAGATGGATTTGAGTAAATTGGAGAATTGGGCTGAAAAATGGCAAATGAGGTTTAACACAGATAAGTGTAAGGTTATGCACATGGGAAGGAGAAATAGATGCTAAGA
This sequence comes from Anomaloglossus baeobatrachus, assembly GCF_048569485.1. Lineage (NCBI taxonomy): Eukaryota > Metazoa > Chordata > Amphibia > Anura > Aromobatidae > Anomaloglossus > Anomaloglossus baeobatrachus. Next base: position 426,683,665 of record NC_134357.1, read on the forward strand.
TTACTTACTAAATGGAAAACTGCTGGAGAAATCAGACATGGAAAAAGACTTAGGCATCTTAGTCAATAAGAATCTAAATTGGAGTGCCCAGTGTCAGGCAGCAGCCACCAAAGCAAATAGGGTGATGGGATGCATTAGAAGAGGTCTGGGGTCACGAGATGAAAACATCATTCTCCCTCTGTACAAATCACTCGTCAGACCACACTTGGAGTATTGTGTGCAATTTTGGGCGCCGGTGCTCAAGAAAGACATTACTGAACTTGAAAGGGTTCAGAGGAGGGCTACTAAAATAATAAATGGAGTGGGTGCATTACAATACATGGAAAGGTTATCAAAATTAGGTCTATTTACTCTAGAAAAGAGAAGACTTACGGGAGACCTAATAAATATGTACAAATATATCAGAGGGCCATATAGAGATCTCTCCCATGATCTGTTTGTACTAATGAACATTGTGCAGCAGCGGCTCCATCTACATAGCCGCAAAACCGCAAGTGGCGTCACGTGTGAACATTATTCAAATCCCCTGTAAATATTCCCCTTTTCAAAAAGCACCCAGTGCACGGAACCGGGCAACGGCCACCAAAGTGACATTCCCCAGTTATACACCGCCCAGAACCGAGTACCCTATAACCTTGAGTGACACATATATGCCCTCAGCCCCTCCTGTGATGTACAGTACAGACCAAAAGTTTGGACACACCTTCTCATCTCTAGAACAACTATTAAGAGGAGAATTTGTGCAGCAGGCCTTCATGGTAAAATAGCTGCTAGGAAACCACTGCTAAGGACAGGCAACAAGCAGAAGAGACTTGTTTGGGCTAAATAACACAAGGAATGGACATTAAACCAGTGGAAATCTGTGCTTTGGTCTGATGAGTCCAAATTTGAGATCTTTAGATCCAACCACCGTGTCTTTGTAGAAAAGGTGAATGGATGGACTCACGCCTGGTTCCCACAGTGAAGCATGGAGGAGGAGGTGTGACGGTGTGGGGGTGCTTGCTGGTGACACTATTGGGGACTTATTCAAAATTGAAGGCATACAGAACCAGCATGGCTACCACAGCATCTTGCAGCGGCATGCTATTCCATCCGGTTTGCGTTTAGTTGGACCATCATTTATTTTTCAACAGGACAATGACCCCAAACACACGTCCAGGCTGTGTAAGGGCTATTTGACTAAGAATGGTTTGGGGTAAGCTGGACCACAGAGTGAAGGCAAAAAGGCCAACAAGTGCTAAGCATCTTTGGGAACTCCTTCAAAACTGTTGGAAAACCATTTCCAGTGACTACCTCTTGAAGCTCATCAAGAGAATGCCAAGAGTGTGCAAAGCAGTAATCAAAGCAAAAGGTGGCTACTTTGAAGAACCTAGAATATAAGACATATTTTCAGTTGTTTCACACTTTAAGTATTTCATTCCACATGTTTTCATTCATAGTTGTGATGTCTTCAATGTGAATCTATAATTTTTAGAGTCATGAAAATAAAGAAAACTTTTTGAATGAGAAGGTGTGTCCAAACTTTTGGTCTGTACTGTATATGCCCTCAGCCCCTCCTGTGATGTAAATGCCCTAAGCCCCTCCTGTGATGTATATGCCCCAGGGTCTCCTGTGATCTGTATGCCCTCAGCAGTCACATGCGACACAAACCTGCTAAGGCAGTTGTGAGAAGCAACAAGATCAATATCGCCTAATATCACAGCCACACCAAAAACAAGAAGCTTCAGCTGCCACAGTGAGTTAATTGTTTTGACTAAATATAGTAGGGCAATTTGCAAGTTGATAATTTTGTGTGGCCCCCGAATGATGGTACAAATTTTCAAATGGCTCCCGGCAGAAAAAAGGTTCCCCACTCCTGCTTTAAATGATAGATCATGGTTGTCCTTTCTGTTTACTACAGGCTGAATTAGTCTGGTTCTGTCTCCAGACCCATCACACATAATTATATTTATGACGCTCCCTGACCCGGTATCATGACTCATTTCCTTTTGCTTGTAAGATCAAGGCATTTTAAGCAATCTTGATGATTTTGTCCAGACACTTGACCCGGATATGCCTTCCATGCTCCACAATGACATTGGTGAAGTGTTTTGCCCTTTGTATACTAATAGTAAAGCAATTTCCAAGAGAAAATGTATAATAATAAGACAGATCCCTGGATATTTTATACATAAATTAAAATAATATGAGACAGGTAACAATGGGGCTTAATCTAGACACCATAGTTCTAGTCTATTTCTTACCAGAAGAGGCAACCACCTTTTTAGATTTAAGCTGATTCCATAACGAGCTGAACATCATGGAGCCTGGCTACAAAAACCTTCAGTAATCAATTCCCGCCTTAACCCTGTCCTGTTGGCCTCCCTTTAAAGGAAGAGGCCCAGAATGGCTTCTCTTATTCTTTACAGTGGCTATTCAAGAGGAAATTAAGTATTTCAAGCCAACCATCCAGAAGAATGGCTGACCACTGAACAAGTTGATGGGCTAAAGGGGGCATTACACGCTACGATATCGTTAATGTTTTATCGTCGGGGTCACGTCGTTAGTGACGCACATCTGGCGTCATTAACGGTATCGCAGCATGTAACACTTACCAGCGACCTTAAACGTCCTCCAAAGTGGTGAAAATCGTTCACCATGGAGAGATCGTCCTAAAACCAAAAATTGTTAATGGTTGTTTATAGATGTTGTTCCTCGTTCCTGCGGCAGCACACATCGCTGTGTGTGACACCGCAGGAGCGAGGAACCTCACCTTACCTTCGTCCCGCCCGCAATGAGGTAGGAAGGAGGTGGGCGGGATGTTCGTCCCGCTCATCTCCACCCCTCCGCTTTGTTTGGCCGGTGACGTCGCGGTGACGCCGAACGCACCTCCGGCAGCGATAGCTAGCAATTGCTAGAAATATTGTAGCGTGTAAAGCCCGCTTAAGTCTGCCATAGTTCATATAGCTCTCAATAAGCAAATGTTTTTTTTTTCTGTAATAATGTACAATATCTAATAGAGCATATAGGAAAAGGTCATCTTGATGAGATAAACTTTTTAATAAAGTAAAATAGAGATGAATTTTGGACATAATGAAAGGCAAACTCCTATACATACACTTCAGCAAATTCACATAATTGCACTTTCCAGTTACCTGCCCCCGCTCCAATGCTCTGCTATGCTTCTGAATCAAGCACCTCTGATGTCATCACCCAAAGCATATTAAGGCTGGCTCAGGAACCTTCAGTATTGAAGAAATGTTCTTACATATCAGTAGTTTCCAGGATATGAGTTACCCTTCCACTTGGCTCTGTTCAAGCTACAGTAGGTGTCTGATTATCTGCAAGCAGCATCTACTATGAAGCTCAGTCTCACTAATACTGGTGCTCCTCACACCTACAATTCTGCTACAATAAGATGCCTGATAACAAACTTGTCTCTGCCACATCTGTGTGCCGCCCCATGCCAGCAGCCGAGCTGCTTGGATCCGGATTCGCAGTGGCTCGAGGGTCTCCGGACCCGGGGGTCGTGCGGTCACTCAAATGAAGGGGGTTATTTACAGGGGATTTTATAGGGTTTGTGACTCCACGCGTGGTATGTGGTAATTAGAAGTACCACCGCTGCAGTTGGGAGTACCCGGGGATGATGGAATAGGGCAGCCAGGTGTTGTAACCCTCCACGGGTAGGGGGGATACCCCGGGGCTCGGTGATGGTAGGGGAGTGCCGTTGGATGCAATGGGGTACTTGCGTACTAACTCAGTCCATTAAGCTGACACCAACTGGATAAACTAAAGTTCTGGATACTTCTTTGGTGGTCCCGGTAGTATGAAACTTGCCGGGTCCCGCTCCCCACTACGGCTAAGTGTGGGAGCTTGGTCTCAGGGTTCACGCTTGTGATTTTCTGTACCGTTTTGAGTGGAAAATCCTATGCCCCACGTTGCGCTAGTACCCCGATTTTGGAGTGGGTGGGAACGGTTCTTGAAGACTCCGTTCTCCTCGGGTAAATTATCGGGTTGCCTGAAGCTACTCCCCGACCTAGGGTCCACGTACCCCGTCGTTCCCTGATCCCAGCCCGGTGATGGTGCAAGGCCGCCGGCTGTCTTCCTTGACGGATCCGTGCCCCTTGCCACGATCCCCTGCAACCGGGGGTCCAGCTTCTCTAGGCCCAGACCACTGTCTTCTACCTAGGTAACTACTTAGGAGCCCTGTTCCTGACCTCCTCTCGCCTTCACTTACAAACTACTTCCCCCGACTGACTAACACTCCTGACCTCCCCTAGCCAACCCCCCAAGTGGGTGACCCTATTCCACTCAGGCCGTCCACTGGTGTGTCTGGTGGGTGTGGTGGAGAGTGTACCCAGGATTTTAATTAGCTGATGTAGGCAACACCATGTAGTTGGGGACCCATAACCAAGAAGGAGTTGGATATTGCACAGGAGGGCAGATTGTACAATACCCTGTGATGACCTAATAGTCCAGGGGCGTCACATCTGCAGCTCAGCTGTGTCTTGTTACAGTAACTGCTAACAAACTCTTCTCAGCTATCCTGGTGCTGCCGCATCTTCTATTCTGCTGTGCCAGTGCAAGCCACACATTTCGCTTTGCTGCATCTAGTGCTTCTTATTCACTTATACACCTGTGTGGCGCCCCTGAGGCTTCAGTTACCACAGAGTATTGCACCCAAATTTGGATGTAACGGTAAACCCGGATCCTGAAGAGGTCAGGCCCGGTTTCACCACTTACACACTCAAATACACACCAGCTTGCCCTGTTCCCACTGGGGACTGGGCTAGGGTAGGGTAATAAAGGGGTCGCCGACAGAGTGGCATTTACAGGATGTGCTTAAACAGGGACCCCAGTCCCACTAGCTTAGGACTAGACTTGAGCAATGTTCGAGTTGAACGGTTCGCCAATTTCAAATTCGAGTGATTTTGGGTGGTGTTCGAGTCGTTCGGCAAACTCGAATGATTTGCTTCAAGTTCGGCAGTTCGAGTTACCGTTTGATAACGGTTCGATCACCAAAAGTGTGGCTTTTCACAATAAGGCTATGTGCACACATTGCGTATCTGCATGCGTTCTATGTCCCCAGCACAATCCTGCTCTCTTTCCTACTCACAGATCACGGGTGCGAGGCTGCACGGCTGTCACAAAGCTCCGGCGGCTTTTCGTCTTTTGAAAATGGCTGCCGCTTCATTATTCAATCAGGTATTCCCTGCTTTCCCCGCCCACCGGCGCCCATGATTGGTTGCAGTCAGACACGCTCCCACGATGAGTGACAGCTGTCTCACTGCAACCAATCACAGCCACCGGTGGGCGGGTCTATATCGTGCAGTAAAATAAATAAATAAATAATAAAAAAAAAAATGCGGTTTCCCCCAATTTTGATACCAGTCAGGATAAAGCCACATGGCAGGAGGCTGGTATTGTCAGGATGGGGAGCGCCACGTTATGGGGAGCCCACCACCCTAACAATATCAGCAGGCAGCCACCCGGAATTGCTGCATCCATTGGATGCAACAGTCCCGGGACTCTACCCAGCTCATCCCGAATTCCCCTGGTGCGGTGGCAATCGGGGTAATAACGGGGTTACTCATGACAGGCGTCTCCCCGAGATACCTTCCATGATTAACCTGTAAGTGAAAGTAAATAAACACACACAACGAAAAATCCCTTATTTCGAATAAAAGACAAAAAAACACCCTCTTTCACGATTTTATTAAAATCTCCAAATACCCCTCCAGGTCCGACGTAATGCACAGAGGTCCACGACGCATTCAGCTCTGCTACATGAAGCTGATAAGAGCGCCGTACAACACGGGCGCTCTGTGTCAGATCCACGGAGCATCTGACGTGAGCCGCACTGTCCATCTATCCGCCCATCCATCCGCCCATCCATCCATCCATCTGCCCATCCATCCATCCATCCATCCGCCCATCCATCCATCCATCCGCCCATCCATCCATCCATTCGCCCATCCATCCGCCCATCCATCCATCCGCCCATCCATCCATCCATCTGCCCATCCATCCATCCGCCCATCTAGTCTATGTGAAAAGAGACGGAAGGCACTCACCAAATATGCGGTAAAAAAAGCTGTTTTATTCGACCATCAGGCCAGGGGGAAAGGCGTGACCTTTCATTGGAATGAGCATCGTGGCCAGAATGCAAGGAAATTTACAAGCTATTGTGAGGTATCAACCGGCTGTATTACAAAGGGCCGGTATGTTTTGCAGAAGCGTGGGTGCTCTGCAATGTGAAGCTGGCTGGGACCTGTGGTTCCACAGGATTGCATTACATGCAGAGCCATGGAAGGGTGTGTGATGCTGATTACACACTCCTTACCACATGTGGGTGTGGCTCCAGGGGTTAAAGCAATCCTGTCTCTGAACCTGGGAGGAGTGTGTCTAGGGCAGTCTAGAGAGAGACTGGCTCTAGATGTCCAGTGTGTGGACTGGAAACAAGTGAGAGCAGAGCCAGGAGCTCTGGGTGTATCAGCCTGCATGGAGGCTGATCACAAGGCTCTGATATTGAGTCTGAGGTGAGTGCAGCCAGGCCAGGGCTGTAGGGCCGAATCTCTCCAGGAGGAGAGACAGACAGGGGTCTGCAGAGGGCCCTGGGTGCTGGAAGGAACCTTGGCTAGAGTTGTACGCTGGCAGGAGCCAGAGAGTGGGGAAGTTGCTAAACTTCCATTATGGACTTATTGTTTATGTTTGGGGGCAGTTTATGCTGAGTGTTTTTAATAAACTGCCAGCATTTCTATGAAGAGACTGTGTACGTGTGTTGCTGAAGCTACCTCACACCGCTGCAAGCGAGTGGAACCCCCACGTTGCAGGGCGCAACGTTACACTATATAATGCGTGTATAAACCTGAAATAGGAAGATTGATTGGTTAGCTCGCTGAATGGTCCAGTGTTTCCTCCTTTCACCAGCCATCCATCCATCCTTGCAGCTGAACAATCTGCTTCTAGATTCTCTAGTGCAGTATAGAGGAAAAAAATTAATTTATTTTTAATTTTAAATTATAATTATTATTTATTTATAATTATAATTTAATTTAATTATGCACTGAGGGGAGGAGCCGGACATCAGCTGTGAGCCGTGGTACACACCTCTAAAATCGGAGCAGTTCACGGAATGAGGCTGCGTTGCTCTCTCCTCTCTCTCTACTCTCTCTTCTCTCTCCCTCTCTCTCTTTTTCTCTCTTTCTCGCTCTCTCTCTCTTTCTCTCTCTTTTTTCTCTCTCTCTTTCTCTCTCTCTCTTCTCTCTCGCTCTCTCTCTTTCTCTCTCCTTTTCCCTCTCTCTTTTTCTCTCTCTCTCTTTCTCTCTCTCTTTTTCTCTTTCTCTTTTTCTCTCTCTCTCTTTTTCCCAGTCTCTCTTTTTCTCTCTCTCTCTTCTCTCCACTTCTTTCCTCTTCTCTCTCTCTTTCCTTTCTCTTCTCTCTGCTCTCTCTCTCTCTTCTCTCTTTTCTCTCTCTCTCTTTTCTCTCTCTCTCTTTTCTCTCTCTCTTTTCTCTCTCTTTTCTCTCTCTCAGACCTGGCGATGATCAGCTGATGCGGTCACCTGGCGGAATCAGCTGACACTATAAGTCGAGCGGTGAGGCCGGCTTTTTACCTATCAGCTGCTGCTGTCAGATATGAGACTGCACAGAAGTGTGTAGTTTGTCTTTTTTTTTTTTGCACTGATGCATCAGCTGATTGTATAAAAGACGTTTATACAGACACACCAATGGGGAGCCTGAAGGAAATAGGGCCGCCCACTTGGGGAGTTGGTAGGGGAGAGTCAGAGGTTTTAGGAGCAGAAGAGTGGAGTGGTGACTCTTAAGAGGCGAGGTCACAAGGAGTGTATAGTGCTGGAGGGGAAGGAGCGGCTGCGGCCTGCAATTCACAGCAGGGGTGCCCAGAAAGCTTGGGCACCCTGCGCTGCGGATTCCAATCCCCAGCTGCCTAGTTGTACCTGGCTGGACACAAAAATTGACGTCATTTTTTTTTTTTTATTATTTCATGAAATTCATGAAATAATTAAAAAAAAGGGCTTCCCTATATTTTTGGTTCCCAGCCGGGTACAAACAGGCAGCTGGGGGTTGGGGCTGCCCGTAGCTGCCTGCTGTACCTGGCTAGCATACCAAAACATGGCGAAGCCCAAGTAATTTTTTGGGGGGGCAAATGGAGTGAGTATGCACTCACTGTGAGTATGTAGTTCTGCAGCTGCTGTCTGTCTGTATGGAGGAGAGCAGACAGCAGCTGCAGAACTACAAGGCTCAGCATCCTCCATCCAGGACTGTATGCTGGAGGGAGAGACAGGGGGAGCAGAACTGCAAGGCTCAGCATACTTCATCCACTAGTGTATGCAGGAGAGCAGACAGCAGTGTTATGATCCGGAACCATGGAAGACCACCATAATTCATTGGTAAAAGGTGACAAGAGCATTGGCAACTAATCTGGCCACCATCCCCTTACTAACCATCAACACTAGAAGTAGCTGAGGGGTGAACTAACATCCTATGCACCGCAAACCCAGCCGGAGAACTAGCTATCCTGAAGGAAGGAAAGATGAATAACTCTCTGCCTCAGAAAATAGACAAAGAATAGCAAGCCCCCTACATTTAAAGACTGCGGTGATAAATGAAAACACAATACACAGATAGATGATAGGATTAGCAAAAGGTGAGGCCCCCACTGACTAAAATAGGAAAGGACAGGAAAGGGGCTGATGGTGGCCAGAGAAAAACCCTGCAAAATTCCAAATTCCTGATAGTACAAAAAGGCCCTCAGATCGCACGATCTGCACTCCGTCCTATACCAGGCGCTCTTGTCATACCAATGAACAGAAAACAAGAATCATTACAAATTCAAAAAGCCCCAAACACATGGACATATACGAGCAATACTCCAAACAAAACTGCAGCGAGTTTCCCAGCTAAGCAACTGAGAGGGAGAATCCCTGCATGCAAATAAACTGAAAACAACCACAGCAAATGACAAACTCAGATAAGAGTAAAATAACCAAACAACAAATAAAGAGCAAAGCACTTATCTGGGGTAGATGTGGTGTGGAGCAGGATGAAGCAGGCCGGTGAACAAAGAACAACTGACATCCGGCATAGCCTGCTATCAGACCAGGATTTAAATAAGCAGAGAGTTAGCAATGGAAACACCCATTGCTCAACACACCTGGTCTATGTCCAAACCATTCCTGGCCACAAGAGGGAGCCTCCCAGCAGCCAAAGCATAACTGATATTCACAACAGTACCCTTCCTTGAGGAGGGGTCACCGAACCCTCACCAACGCCACCGGGTCGCTCGGGATGAGCATGATGGAAGGCACGAACCAACCTCTCCGTATGAATGTCAGAAGCCACAACCCAAGAGTTATCCTCCTGCCCATAACCCTTCCATTTCACAAGGTACTGAAGCTGACGCCTACTGCGACGGGAATCCAGAATGTTTTCAACCTCATACTCCAGATCCCCTTGTACCAAAACAGGTCAGGAGGCGCTGCTGCAGGAACTGTTGGCACCACATGTTTCTTCAACAAGGACTTATGGAAGACCTTGTGAATCTTAAATGACACAGGCAGAGTCAAACGGAAAGACACAGGGTTGATAATCTCCGAAATCTTATAAGGTCCAATAAATCTGGGCTTAAATTTAGGAGAAGGAACTCTCATAAGAATATTTTTAGAGGACAACCACACCATGTCCCCCACTTTAAACCGGGGACCAACAGTCCGACGCCGGTTGGCAAACTTTTGGGCAGTTTCTTGGGACTGAAACAATTTATCCACTACCTGCCCCCAAATCTGCTGCATTCTGTTTACCACCGAATCCACCCCTGGACAATCCGACTCCTCAAGCTGCCCCGTGAGGAACCTGGGGTGATACCCAAAATTGCAGAAAAAGGGGGACACCAATGTGGTAGGATTAGCAAAGGCCCCAACTGACTAAAATAGGAAAGGACAGGAAATGGGCTGATGGTGGCCAGAGAAAAACCCTGCAAAATTCCAAATTCCTGATAGTACAAAAAGGCCCTCAGATTGCATGATCTGCACTTCGTCCTAGACCAGGCGCTTTTGTCATACCAATGAACAGAAAACAAGAATCATTACAAATTCAAAAAGCCACAAACACATGGACATATAGGAGCAATACTCCAAACAAAACTGCAGGGAGTTTCCCAGCTAAGCAACTGAGTGGGAAAATCCCTGCATGCAAATAAACTGAAAACAACCACAGCAAATGACAAACTCAGATAAGAGTAAAATAACCAAACAACAAATAAAGAGCAAAGCACTTATCTGGGGTAGATGTGGTGTGGAGCAGAATGAAGCAGGCCGGTGAACAAAGAACAAATGACATCCGGCATAGCCTGCTATCAGACCAGGATTTAAATAAGCAGAGAGTTAGCAATGGAAACGCCCATTGCTCAACACACCTGGTCTATGTCCAAACCATTCCTGGCCACAAGAGGGAGCCTCCCAGCAGCCAAAGCATAACTGACATTCACAACACAGCAGCTGCAGAACGACAAGATTGCAAGTTTGACCCGGCCATTAAGAATCTCCAATAAAGGGTTAAAAAAAAGACACCACACAGAGAAAAAATACTTTAATAGAAATAAATACACAGACACACTTAAAGACTCCATGTTTATTACTCCCTCTCAACCCTCCACGATCCTGGTCTTCTGTCTTCTTTCTCCTTCAACCCATGCAGCTCTGCTACATCAGACAGCACTGCATGGGAGGAAGACGCTGCTGCTCCCGTGCAGTCTAATCACTCAGTGAGTGAGCAGAGGCTGTAGGTTGTAAGCGGTGACGTCACCGCTGCCACCGTTGCTAAAGTAATCTGACAGGCAGGTTACTATAGCAACGGTGCTCCAATTACGTGATTCCCGGTGCCGCAATTCACCGGCTGTGTCAGCCAGTCCCTGCATGTGGGCTGACTCTTTAAAGAGCGCCGACATGCAGGAACGTGGAAGCCGACTATGTGCCCAAGCATCTCGCCGGTACATGGAGATGCTCAAATGAGCACCGCGTACCGGAGAGATACACTGACAGGACCTAGCATGACGTCTAGCCATGTGAGCAGTCTGTAGCCAATGAGATAATAGACACGTGACTGGTCACATGCTCTGATGACGTCACGGAAGGTCCTATCATCAGTGCTGGTTACTGGGAGGACGCAGCGATTATCGGAAGGAAAAGCGTCGGGAGACCAAGTGCAGGATGCGTCGCGGGGACCTGTAAGTGTAATGGCAATGTTTATTAACTGTATGTGTATATGTATAATATGTTTCTATGTGTTTGTGTTTGCCTGCCATTGTTTTCAATGGGGCTCGAAGGTGTTCGTCGAACGTTCGCCGAACTAAGCCGCCGTTCGACGAACCAAACCGAACTCGAACACTAGGGGGGTGGCTCAACACTACTTAGGACCTGGGAGGGGGGAGGTGCAGCCACAGGGGGAGTCAGGAGCCAACACAACAGTTAGAGAGTTCTCCAGCAGGAGAGGAATGGAGCAGTCACATCTTTCAGGTGCTCCGGTGGGAAGGAGGAGAAGTTCACACGATTGCCGTTGGGAAAGTGAACCTGCTCCCCATGGAATCGATGCCACGGAGGGCGTCAGGACCCTAGGTCACGTTGGTGTGACCCCCTGGACTACCAGGTTGTCAAAGGGTATTGTGCAATCTACCCTTATGCACAGTATCCGCATCCTCCTTGGTTATGGATCCCTGGCCTTCGGTGTTGCTAAGAGCAGAGCCAGTCAAAACCCTAGGAACACTCTGCACCACACTCACCAGAAGAAAATTTAAATTTGAATTTATTTCTACCTATTGGTGTTTCTATGTCACTATATCCGTAGGTCTAATTACATCCACTCAGCCCACTCACCTGTACATTTTGAATTGGTGATGTATGTCTCTTCCTCCTCTTGGGTGATTTGCATGGCTGTTATTCTTGATCTCTCTTGGTATTTACCACACCCACCAGACACACCAATGGGGAGCCTGAAGGAAATAGGGCCGCCCACTTGGGGAGTTGGTAGGGGAGAGTCAGAGGTTTTAGGAGCAGAACAGTGGAGTGGTGACTCTTAAGAGGCGAGGTCACAAGGAGTGTATAGTGCTGGAGGGGAAGGAGAGAGGAGGACAGGAGCAAGGCTCCCTGTAGAATACTAGGTGGCAGACGTTGGTCTGGGCCTGGTAGGAGCTGGAACTCCGGGCGCAGGGGAACGTGTCAAGGCACTCCCAACAGCAGTAGTGGTACTCCATCTTACCACGCACCGTGGGTGGTGTCACGAACTTCTAACCCCCTTGTGCATATCCCCCCCTTTTTAAATTCGAGTGTCCGCATGACCCCCCGGGTCCGGAGACCCCTCGAGCCACTGCGGTTCCGGATCCGAGCGGCTCAGCCGCTGACACGGGGGTGGTACATCTTGAAAAACCTGGCGTTATGAACAGGATACAAGCAGGACCCACTTACCTGGGTGACATGCGCCTTGAAAGCCGAAAACCGTGAGTCAAGAGCCCTTTTCCCTCCAATTCCGCCATTTTCCGCCATCTTTTCGCACCAAAACGCTGTCTTCCCCGAGAAAGCGCGCGAAGCCTAGGCCCTGCCCTTCGTCTTGTGTGTGAGGCCATAACCCGAAGTTCCCAGAAGGCCACAGCGCGTGAAAGAGTGCTGAGAAAAGACCGAGGGGGCGTGCCAGAATGTAACAACAGCGGAGAAGCAGGGACACCAGGACTCTGCCATAACGTTCCTGGACGACGCAGTGGCAAGATGGAAGAGCGAGACTGGTCCCCAGAACGTGCTGTCCCTGGGACTGCGACATGGATAGAGGAAGAGACGGAGCAGCTGTGCAGGAAAATGTGCATGCAGTTCCTGTTTATACTGAACCACTGGAGGGAAGAGATGAGAAGCCTGGCGATGGCGGTGCGAGCCCGTTAGATCGAAATCCCACGTGAAGAGAGGGTAAGCGGTTACCCAGTCCCTACTGATTGCCCAAATCTGGCCACAGCAGCTGAGGGATCTGGACCGCCCACGCTCGTGGTGAGCACTCCACCGTCACCTACCCCATCCTCGGCGGACGTTGAGCTGCCCACACCAACCCCGGCAGTGGAACCTTTGGTGCCTTTACAAGAAGCTGCAGCTGTGGAGATCCCAATCATGACCCTCATTCCAGTCACGACAGCAGTCATCCAGACACCGTCCAGACCGGACCCGGCCACAGCACCGGGCCCGTCCTCAGAGGCAGAGCACCCGGACCCTGTAAGCTGTGGAGCAGTCGCTTTTTCAGTTTCCAGCCATGGAAGCGGAGCCAAGAAATCCACCAGTTCCGCTACCACGCGGCACCCCGACGGCTGTTTGGGGCCGCAAGAGTCCAGATAAAGCCAGAGCCTGATAGGGAGCTGAGGCTGGACGCTGACGTCCCCTACTGGGAACGACACCAGTACCAGCTACAAGCGGAGATCGCAACCTGAGACCGGCGACGATGGGAGTTTGCCACCCGTAACAGAGCAGAAAAGGAGCAAGTGAGGACTGCTGCTTCTCGAGTTAAAGGGCCACGGTCCCATGGCCTTATGAAGCGGTTGACCCCGAGCAAGGGTGGGGGTTCATCCGCGAAGCAGGCCTCACAGCTGTGGTGTATGTGTCCCGACGGGACGTAGCGCAGCACCACCCTTGGGGGCACCCTGAGCGCAATCTTGAACCTTTAGGAGATGGTTACCTACACCCGGCATTGCGGGCAGAGGGGCTGGTACGCCCTGGAGGTAACCAAACATGTGATGTTTGAGGAAGGCTTTATGTCGGCGTCAGTAGCACATAGTCGCAAAGAAGCGTGGCTACGGGACCCGACGATTTACTATTGAAAATGTTACAATGCCAGTAGTTTTACGATGCCATAGAACTGTTAGGTATCGGTGCTTTCGTTTATTGTTTTTCATACTTTGTTGTTTTCCATATAGATATCAGCAAATTAAAGTTTGAGTAAATAATTGAAAATGAATGAAGAAGTTACCTGATTAACAACCAAATTTCTTTTCAGGGTGTACACCTGGTACATGGACTCCATTATATTTTATAAGTATATATAAGTAAATATGGACCATAGTCACAGGACTGGCATGACCAACACGAACTTGTGTATTGTGAATAGTTGCACCTCCTGTGCCAACCAGAGTCGTCTAAAGACAACACCCGAACACCCAGGACGTTAACCTGGTCACGGACCCGCGGATCTGTTTCCAGGGGGTCAGGTTGTTTGGGTGGTGGGTTATTGGGTCCGGGACATTGGGAATGGACTGTCGCTTGAAGGGGCTGCAACGGAGCAGGTTGAGCCTCCGTTACCAATAAAACCGGTAGCGTCCCACCGTTGGACAATGAACTTACCAGTTAGTAACGTTTAAGAAAAGTGCCTCCCCTGTATGGGATGAACCTGTTAATAAATGCTTTACTAATGTTACCTTTTCTTTTCTAAGGTTAAAACAAAATAAACCTCTAGTGTCCTGTAGGTCGGGGACGAGCTACGTTTAACCAAGGGGGAATGTGACGCCCTGGACTATCAGGTCGTCAGAGGGTATTTTGCAATCTGCCCTTCTGCACAGTATCCACATCCACCTTGGTTACGGATCCCTGGCCTTTGGTGAGGCTAAGAGCAGAGCCAGTCAAAACCCTAGGAACACTCTGCACCACACCCATCGGACACACCAATGGGGGGCCTGAAGGCAATAGAGCCGCCCACTTGGGGAGTTGGTAGGGAAGAGTCAGAGGTGTTAGGAGCAGAAGAGTGGAGTGGTGACTCTCAAAAGGAGAGGTCACAAGGAGTGTGTAGTGCTGGAGGGGAAGGAGAGAGGATGACTGGAGCAGGGCTCCCTGTAGAATACTTGGTGGCAGATGTTGGTCTGGGCCTGGTAGGAGCTGGAACCCTGGTCGCAGGGAATCGTGTCAAGGGGCACGGATCTGCCGAGGAGGGCAGCCAGCGGCCTTGAGCCATCTCCGGGCAGGGCCAGGGCACGACGGGGTACGTGGACCCTAGGCCAGGAAGTAGCTTCACGCATCCTGGTAATTTACCTGACAAGGGTGAAGTCTTCAAGATTCTTCCTCCACCCGTTTCAAAATCGGGGTACTAGCGCAACGAGGGGGATAGGACTTTCCCAATACATAGTCCAGAAAATCCCAAGCGTGAACCCTGAGAGCAAGCTCACTCCGTTACGGGTGAGCGGGACCCGACTAGTTCTACACTACAGGGTTCAAATAGTGAAGAAAGTGCCACGGAAAAGGTCACAGGCTAATGAGCAACACCAAGGGGCACAGATCCACGTGTGCTCCCTCCCTGCTGCAGCGGTGCTCAGAATTCTGGTTTACAAGTTGACGATGTCAGTATTCTTGGACTGAGTGAGTACGCAGAAACCCTTTTCCTCCACAACAGCACCCATCTACCACCATCACCGGGCCCTGGGGCAAAACCCCCTACCCACGGAGGGGTTAAACACCTTGCTGCCATACTTGCTCCCAACAGCAGCAGTGGTACTCCATCTTACCCCGCACTGTAGGTGGCGTCACAAACTTCTAACCCCCTGTAATACCCCCCCTTTTAAATTCGAGTGTCCGCACGACCCCCCGGGTCCAGAGACCCCTTGAGCCACCGCGGTTCTGGATCCAAGCGGCTCAGCCGCTGACTTGGTGGCGGTACATTGGTTTTCATGAATCTGCCTAGACAGGGAACGTTTCAAGCTTCCCTGACCACAAAGCGCCCTAAAGTACAGTGCCATATAGCACCTGTGGCCTTGGATGACTTCAAACCCCACAGCGGAACCGTGGCAACTGCATATAGGGGCATGAGTTCTACTCGTGAAACCGAAGGTCCCCTCGTACCGTGTTTTTCTAAAAATAAGCTCTCCCCCAAAAATAAGCCCTAGCAGGGATTTTCAGCATTTTCGGAGCAAGGCTTAAATATAAGCCCTCCCTCGAAAATAAGCCCTACTCCTGGATCAATAATGAAGTGTCCGTGCAGCTAAAAAAGATAAAGATACTGCAGGACACTTCATTATAGACAGCGGGCATCTCGTAATTACACTCCCCAGACGCTGAGCGGCAGGACCTGCAGTGATCGCACACCCGCACACATCAGATCTCTCTCTCACACACACACAATCAGATCTCACACACAAACATCGGATCGCACACATAATCAGATCGCACACATAATCAGATCGCGCACACAAACATCGGATCACACACAAACATCAAATCACACACAAACATCGGATCGTACACACATCGGATCGCATGCACACTCACCTCATCCAGCGACACCGTTGTCTTCTCGCCGACAGAATCATGAGAGGCAGTGCGGTGGAGCGCAACGAACAGGACCTGCGACGGGACACGTGACTTGCTCTTATCATTCCCTGCGGCCGTAAGCGCTGGATGTGATGTGATGTGTGCGATCGGCTGTATGTGTGTGCGATCGACTGTGTGTCAGTGATCTTCTGTGTGTGTGTCTAGGATCGGCTGTGTGTGTGTCCGGGATCGGCTGTGTGTGTGTCTGCGATCGGCTGTGTTTTTCCGCGATCGGCTGTGTGTGTCTGCGTTCGGCTGTGTGTATCTGTGATCGGCTGTGTGTGCCTGCGATCGGCTGTGTGTATCTGTGATCGGCTGTGTGTGCCTGCGATCGGCTGTGTGTGTGTGTGATCGGGCTGTGTGTGTCAGTGTGTCAGCCAGCAGAAGGGGAGAACGGCGTGCAGCACCAACCGGAGATCACAGGGAGGACCTGGGAGCCACGCAGACGTCCGGGTCTGGTGAGTATGAGTCTCCTGGGAAGTGGGGGGTCTACTTTTTTGGGGGGGTAAACTTACCCCCAACCGTGTTTCTCCAAGAATAAGACCTCCTCCAAAAATAAACCCTAGTGCTTTTTTGGGGGGCAAAAAAAATATAAGACAGTGTCTTATTTTTGGACAAACATGGTAGCTACAAGCCAGGGGATCCACAGACAGGCGTTAGAAGGAAAACCCACCGAACACCCAAACCAGACTGATCTCCAACGGGTTCGGGTTCGACAGAGCCCATCATAGCAAGTGACTGGTATTACCCGGGTGAGCAGCACAGCACTAAAAGTGAGTAAACAACCTGGAACTGCAGCCATAGACTCTGTCTCTACATTATCGGCACCGCTGCTCCGCGCTTCGGCACCCGCCATCACTACTTCCCTCATCATCCTTCCCGTAGTCCGCTCCACCTGTGGGGAGTGATACTATTCATAGCTGCTACCACCATTTGCCCTGGAGGACAGCGACAGCAGCGGCGGCCCATTCCCTGGCCGCATACCACAGGTGGCATCATTACGCTCACTTTACTACTACCCCTATCATCCTTCCCTAGCCATTTTCTGTACGCCTCGGGGCAACGGAGCCGGGCTAGACCGCCTGTGACAACGACAGTCGACGGCCCGGTGACGAGTAGGTTAACCGCCTGCCCCGTGGGGGGCTACGCCTACCATCCAAGTGTACTGGTACTCACCGTTTTACTTGACGTCCACCATGCCCATCTCTTTTGTATCAGGCGCTGCTTGCCCTGCCTATGGCTTAGAGAATCCATCTCTCTCACAAGGTAAACCCATAACATAATGGGATGTGGTTACAGCCACCACTCACTATGCATTGAGTTGTGACTAAGGCTATGTGCGCACTAGAGCTTTTTACCCGCGGATTTACCCGCGGATTTGCCGCGGAAATTTCTTGAGAAATGTCTGCAATCTTTGTGCAGACATTTCCCAGCAAATTCTATGGAAAAAAAAATAGCTGTGCGCACTGGTGCGGATTTTTCTCAAGAAATTTCCGCGAGAAGAATTTCTCGAGAAACTTTCTTGAGAAAATGAACATGTCCATTATTTACGCAGGTACCCTGCAGATTTCGGCAGTACAGCCTGTAGAAATCCGCAGGGAACCACCCGCGGGAAAATCGCGGCTATTTCGCGGCTAATCCGCGGCAAATCCGCGTCAAATCCGCATGCGGATTTGGTGCGGATTTTTTCCGGAGGTCCGGAAATCTTTCACTCCCAGAAGTTTCTCGAGAAATTTTCTTGAGAAACTTCACATTTCTAGTGCGCACATAGCCTAAAGCCGCACGGGCACCACCCACCCCTATGAATGAAAGCCCAAAGCTGCTAAGTGGAATAAAGTTAATTTCCTCTTTGCAGCAGGGATATCAGTGTGAGCACTAGGCAGCTTAAGAATGCTATTAACCTACAGATTAATCCCCTATCTGCAGGTTAATAGGATTTTTTTAGCTGACAGGTTACCTTTAGGTTTCATTGCACACCTACCTAATTTAAAACCATCCAACCACATACTTTCCTACAGGTAGATATATCCACCTCATTTAAAAACAGTACCTTCAGAGCAAGCTCGAGAGACCAACCCATGCCCCTCCTCAGTTTGAAGGATGGATAGCTGATGGATTGTGACCTGGAGAGTATAAAAGGTCAATATCTTAAAAAATGCCAAAAAATGAGAAAAATAGTTATCTTATGAAATCTTATGAAAATAGTTGTATATATGTATTTGGACTTCTCTACTTTTCTCTTTTAGTGATGAGCGAGCACTAAAATGCTTGAGTGCTCGTGTACCGCCCTGGGGCTTGGCCGGCTGCCGAGCCGCTCGTTCCTGTGCTCGTCGGTGGGTGGCTCGAGCTCTTCACGGACCCGGGTGTCACGTCGCTCTGAAAGGGGGTTGGTGCTACACGTAGGGACTTCGGTGGGGAGGTCCACGGCCAGAGCCGCGGTTGTTTGTAGGGGATTTAAGTTCGTGACGCCACCCACAGGTTGTGGTGAATGGATGGACACCACCGCTGCCGTTGACTAGGCTCCCGGGGACGGTGTTGCGCAGCTTGGTGTTGACCCCCTTCATGGGTAGGGGGGATGATGGTCCCGGGGGCCCGAGGGAGGTGCTGAGGTGAGGGGATGGATGCGTGCTG
Source organism: Anomaloglossus baeobatrachus (assembly GCF_048569485.1). NCBI lineage: Eukaryota > Metazoa > Chordata > Amphibia > Anura > Aromobatidae > Anomaloglossus > Anomaloglossus baeobatrachus. The sequence goes on from NC_134357.1 coordinate 426,702,609, forward strand.
AGGTGTCGGTGAGGTGCGGCGCGGTGCGCGGCCCGAAGGCGCTGGTGTACTCACTATGACAAATACGCTGGAGTCTCTGGTAAACCAAACAAGATGGTGAATGGTGCCCGCAGCCGGCTGCAGTTTTCCCCTTATCAGGTTGGTGGTTTCCGCCTTTCTCCTGCACCTCACTTATGTAGAAATCACGACTCCTATGCCTGAGCATCGGTAGTCCGCCCCCCGATTTTATATGTGTCGGGAGAGCCCTCTTTGCCCGCAGACGCTGGCCCCTCAGGTCTCTATGCCTGGGCGGCGGCCCTACCCCTATGGTTGGGCTGTTGTCTTCAGTCGGGTCTTATGTGGGAAAGGTCCTAAAGTACAGTCCTCAATCAGTTGATTTGACTCAGCCCGGTTGCTTCTGGGCTTCGTACTGGGCCTGAGCACCCCTCCTGGTGCCCCGGCCTCCAATCGGCTCCCCGGCTCGGCACCGGCGGGCCACCGCCCGTCCCCGGTCCCCACGGCTCCACCGACCATAATCCCAGCTCCTGCAGGCGGCCACCACCGTCTGCCTCCTTGCCAGAGGTGACTGGGCTCCAACCCAGACACCTGATGTAGCCTATGGCAGACCTAGACGCAGGTCTGCCCTTGAACTTCACTCCACTCCACTGTTAAGACTCATCTCAACTACTGTTTTTCCCGCCTCAGGGCTTGTGAACTCCTAAGTGGGCGGAGCCAACCGCCTGGCTCTGCCCCCTGGTGTGAACATCAAACCCGGAGGGAGGTCACAAGGGTTTCTGTAGTTTGGCTGCTGTCACCTTACAAGGGGGGGCGTGTGTGTGTATGGGACTACCTGTGACAACCTGGCTAGTCCAGGGCGTCACACTCGATACGAGTAACGAGTATAATGGAAGTCAATGGGAAACTCACGCATTTTTCCAGAAGACCATAACAGGAAGGCTGGGGGGGAAGGAAAATTGTTGAAATGGATGGAATCACACAGCATGGGGAAGATCACTGAATGCATTTCTGACTCCCAGGTCGCTGCTGGGAAATAAACAAATAAATAATTTTAAAAAAGGATATTGAATCCCTCCTATTTTTGAAGCCACCCAAGGTAAAGCAGACAGCTGCCAACTGGTATTATCAGGCTGGGAAGATCCATGATTATTTGGCCCTGACCACCATAAAAATATCAGCCCACAGCCACCCCAGAATTGGCGCCTCATATTAGATGCACCAATTTGGGCGCGTTTTTCCCGATTGCCCTGGTGCAGTGGCAATTGGGGTCATTTTTAGGGTGGTTGCTGTCAGCTGGCATCAAGCCCTGGTGTTAGTGAGGAGAGGTGTCTATCAGACACCCCCATTTACTAACCCAGTAAGTATAAAGATAATAAAACACACACGAAAATATTTTATTTTAAAAAACACCTCACTATTACAGTGGTTCACAATTTATTAAAAAGAAAAAAAGCCATGCAGTTCTGAAGTAGTCCACTGAATCGAAGTATTCCACAAATGGTAACTTGAAAGACATAAAAAGAGAGCAGAAAAGAAATAAAAACAAGAGACTCTCCCTCGTTCACCAATTTATTATTTTAAAAAATCCCTGCAGCTCCGACATAATCCATGGCACAAGATCTCCCCCGAATCTGTGACGAGGAGTGATGATGTCAGTAACATTACCGCTCTCACCGGGTCACACAGAGAGCAGTGCGAGACCCAGAACGTCTGATGAGGGGTGACATCACTGTGTTCAGAGCGCAGCCTCACCTATGAAGCGTCATTCCCCGAAATAGGCTCCATAGGTTGTACTACAGAAACGGTGGTTGTCGTGTGAATGCCATGGACTACGCCGGAGCTGCGGAGATTTTTTTAAAATAATAAATTGGTTGAATGAGGGACTGTCTTTGTTTTTATTTTTCTCTTTTTATGTCTTTAAGGTTCCCATCTGTGGACTATGTCAGATTTAGTGGACTACTTCGGAGAAGCATGGCTTTTATTTTTTAATATATTGGTGAACCAGGGCAGGAGTCAGGGAGTGTTTTTTAAAAGTTAATATTTTTGTGAGTGTTTTACTATCTTTATACTTACTGGGTTAGTAATGGCAGTGTCTAATAGACACCTCTCCATTACTTGATGCTAGCTGACAGTACACAGATGAAGTCAACTCTAAAACATATCACCTGGATTTCCACCACATGAGGGCAATCGGGAATAGCCAAGAAGAAGTGTCGTGGGCGGAGGGGACGCGCTCGCCACGCTCGGATCCGGGGCTTCTGCTGCTGCTCGGTGGCTCGAGCGGTGGGCCGGACCCGGGGACTCGAGCAGCGCTCCTTGTCCACGAGTGAAAAGGGGTGGTTTGTTTTGGGAAATAGTTCGTGATGCCACCCACGGGTCGTGGTGATAAAGGGCACCATCGACGCTGGTAATGGGGATCCCGGGAGTGATGGTAGGGAGCAGCTAGGATATTGACCCCTCCGTGGGTAGGGGTTGGTGATCCCGGGGCCCGGTGGTGTAACGGGGAGGCTGGATGGCTGGGATGCAGGGTTGCAGGGGCAGCGCGGCGCGGTGCCGGATGGCACTGGTGTACTCACTCAGGCAGTAAATGACAGAGTCTCTGGTAAACCAAACGGCTGGATGGACGGGTCCCGCAGCCGGCTGCAGTGTTTTTGTGCTCTCCCCGGACGGCTGATGGTGGTTGTCTTTCCCTGCACCTGTTAGAATGTTCTGACTCCTGTGGTTGCCCACCGGTAGTCCGCTCCCCGGCGTATAGGTACCGAAGAAGCCCGTTTTGCCCGCAGGCGCTGGCCCTTGGATCTCTAGCCTATGGCGGTGGCTGTATATCCTCACGGTGTGGACTGTTGCCTTCTGTCGGGTCTTGGTTGTTGGGAAACCCCTGGGGTTCCGGTCACACTCGGATTTGACCGTTGTCGGCGGCTCCAAGCCTAGTTGGGGTTCGATGGCCCTGCCTGTGTGCTTAGCTTCACTCCACTCCCCGGTTCGGTACCGGCGGGCCACCGCCCGACCCCGGTCCTACGGTTCTGCAGAGGTCCACTAACTCCTGCAGACGGCCACCACCATCTGCCAACCTTGCTGTTTGTGTCTGGGCCCCTACCCAGACACCGACAGTTTCTGACCTCTCACTTTCACTGTCTACACAAATCTGTCACTTTTCCCGCCTCCAGACCTGTGAACTCCTCGGTGGGTGGAGCCAACCGCCTGGCTCCGCCCCACCTGATGTGGACATCAGACCCTGGAGGGAGGCAACAAGGGTTTTTGTTTGACTGGTGTGACTATCCAGGGGAGGGGGTGTGTGTGGTGTTATGTCTGTGACTACCTGGCTAGTCCAGGGCTTCACAGAAGCACCAGAATTGATGCATCTAATGTGATGCGCCAATTCTGGAGCAGCTGCGGACTGATACTTTTAGGCTGTAATGGGCCTAATAACCATGGGCCTTCCCAGCCTGATAACACCAGTCCACAGCTGTCTGCTTTACGTTGACTTGTTATCAAAAATAGAGGGGACCCACTACTGTTTTTTATTTATTTATTTGGTTAAACAAGGCTAAAAACACCCTTTAGTGTCACATGAAAGGCACTAAAGGATGCAGTGTACAAACCTGAGTCTAATCTAAGCTTTCCCTCCTACATCAATTCTTCCTGTACTGCTTCCAGAGGACAGTGTGCTGAGCATTACACTCCCGGTTCTTATATAAGACCCAATGATGCGATGTGGCCAGCCAATCATAGTAATGCCTGTAGCCAACATGTCTACGCCATTAACTTATATGACAGATAATTCTCACATGTTTATTGGCTGTCTTGTGTCGCGGGCGGAGGGGACACGCTCGCCATGCTCGGGTCCGGGGCTTCTGCTGCTGCTACTCGGTGGCTCGAGCGGTGGACTGGACCCGGGGACTCGAGCAGCGCTCCTCACCCGTGAGTGAAAAGGGGGTTGGTATGTTTAGGGAGATTGTTCGTGACGCCACCCACGAGACGTGGTGATGATGGCACCACCGCTGCTGGTGACGGGGATCCCGAGAGAGATGGTAGGGAGCAGCTAGGATGTTGCCCCCTCCGTGGGTAGGGGGTTGGTAAACCCGGGGCCCGGTGGTGTAACGGGGAGGCTGGACGGCTGGGGTGCAGGGTTGCAGGGACAGCGCGGCGCGGTGTCGGACGGCACTGGTGTACTCACTCAGACAATCACTGACAAAGTCTCTGGTAAACCAAAACGGCCGGATGGACGGGTCCCGCAGCCGGCTGCAGTGTTGTTGTTGTGCTCTCCCCGGACGGCTGATGGTGGCTGTCTTTCCCTGCACCTGTGAAGATGTTCTTGACTCCTGTGGTTGCCCACCGGTAGTCCGCTCCCCGGCGTATAGGTGCCGTAGGAGCCCGCTTTGCCCGCAGGCGCTGGCCCTTGGATCTCTAGCCTGTGGCGGTGGCTGTATATCCTCTCTGGGTGGACTGTTGCCTTCAATCGGGACTTGGTTGTTAGGAAACCCCTGGGGTTCCTGTCACATTTGGATTTGACTATTGACGGCGGCTCCAAGCCTGGTCGGGGTCCGATGGCCCTGCCTGTGTGCTTAGCTTCACTCCAATCCCCGGTCCGGTACCGGCGGGCAGACGCCCGACCCTGGTCCTTACGGATCTGCGGAGATCCACCAACTCCTGCAGACGGCCACCACCATCTGCTAACCTTGCTGTTTGTGCCTGGGCTCCGACCCAGACACCTCAAGTGCTTACTCCTCTCACTTCCACCTCCAGAACTAAACTCGCACTTTTCCCGCCTCCAGGCCTGTGAACTCCTCGGTGGGTGGGGCCAACCGCCTGGCTCCGCGCCACCTGGTGTGGACATCAGGCCCTGGAGGGAGGCAACAAGGGCTTTTGATTGACTGTTGTTACTGTCTAGGGTGGGGGGTGTGTGTGTTGGTATGTCTGTGACTACCTGGCTAGTCCAGGGCATCACACTCCACCTTGGTAAAATGCAGACCGTCCGCGGGCTGCCCATCCATCACCGGTTTTATTTTTCAAACTGTAAAAGATAAATAACATATGAAAACATTCAACATACGTATATTTAGAAATCTTCCCTTACGGGAGGTGCAGTGCTTTAACGTTTCAAATATTGAACATTTTTATTAAACGGACGGGTTCGTGGTCATCCGCTCCCCCACCCAAATAACCTGATCCTTGATGCTGCCCCTAAGAAACGGGCAGCACCCCTCTTCCCCAGTCCAGGTCCAGGTTACCCGAGCGGGAACGGGTACGGTGTCTCGCACCTGGTTGTCACTTCAGGGGACCCCACTTCCAGGGGGACCCCTGACCCCCGGAGGATGGCCACCGGTCCTGGTGGTGGCTGGGCTCTCCGGAGGCGGCACGAACGGAAACCAACCCACCAAACTATTTACAGGCCCAAAAGTTCGTGGGTGGCCTGCAAGTTATCGGCCATGTTCATGAGCAGTTTCTCATGTGGGGGGCAAAAACGCAAAGAGTCCCTCCGGGGACAACTTGCCGGCAATGGCCGGGATAATCACTGTCGACAGTCAGATGAAAACTCGGTTTGATTTGCATTCATTCATTCAAAGTGCTGAGGGTCCCAATGGGGACAACTTGGTGACAACGGAGGACCGCTGCCTTTACTTGAGGTCACACTCATCAAGGACCTCTTCCAGCTCGATATCCGGACGGCACGGTGGAGGAGGGGGCAGGGGCCGCATCTGCACACCGCGGCTTTCCCTCTGTTTACCGTCCAGGGCGAACCAGCCCCTCTCCCCGCAGTGTCGGGTGTAGGTCATCAGGTCGCCCGGCAGCAGATCGCGACCTGGGTGGCCTGTTGGGAGGTGCGAGTTCACGTCGTGGCGGGCTACAAATACTTCAGCCTCCAGGCCCGGTTCATAAATAAAGCCGAACCCCCTTTGCGGGTCAAACTGCCGGACTTCGCCTTCATACACCGGGCTCCGCACCTGAAAGGTGGCATTGCGGAGAGCGTCTTTCTCCTTGATAACTCGCGCCATCACTTCGGCCCTCTGCTGCTCCCTGGCGGCAATTTCTCGACCCAACTGGCTTGGCTCCCTGTCCCAGTAAGGGGTGTTGGCAGACCCCTGCGCTCGGGTCGGGCCCTGCTGGACCGCACCCACACCGGCCACAACTGGTACTCTCTTGTGGGGGTCCTGCGGTGACGTGGCCTGGACTGCCGCTTTGCAGTGGCGGCCCGGCGCAGCCTTAGCCGAGGCGTGGGATTCAGGGGCAGCTGACCTCACCGGTTGGGCCTTCGGGCCCGCAGCGGTCGGTTCTTCCACTGCCGGGCGGACGGACGGGGCCGGGACGGTCTCGGGTGCGGCTCCCTCCGGGGCCGACGGCTTCGCTCCACGGACGGACACCTCCCGCTGGATCTTCCATAGCAGCGAGAGGGATGCAGGCCGTTCACGGACAACGCCCCCAGGCCGGTCCTCTAGAGCGGACGGGTTAGATTCCGTTACCGATGTTGGGGGGAGCGGACCGAATGGAGGGGCAACAGCAACCGGCACGGATGGCGGGGGAGGCAGGAGGGTGAGCAGACGCAGACCGGGCCCCTCAGCTGCAGCGGCTGGTCCTTCTCGGACACAGGGGCGTGGGTCACTTACCCGCTCCTCCAACACTGCCTCCACCTCGCGTCTCCGCACGGCCGCCGCCACTTCCTCCATCTCGGCTTCCCAGCGCTCCATCAAGAACCGGACCTGGGTTTGCAGGCGGCAGCACATTTGTGCTGTCCGGGCTTCCACCCACGCCGCCGTTCCTGGCGTGGGCTTGGGAATTTCGGCATCACCGGACGGGACGGACATGCTTGCTGGCAGGCTTCCAGGAAACGGATATGTTGCAGAGTACTGGTGTCCCTGCTTTTTATGCCCTCGGCTACATTAGGCAGGCCTTCACCCGCCCCCCCTTGGTTCTTTCTAGCACTTCCGCTTGTTGGGGGCGGGGCTTCGCTTTTGCGCCTTTTCCGCTCGAGGAAGACGCTTGAGCAGGAAATCTTCGCGCCAAAAGATGGCGGCACTTCAAATTTTTCGTCCGGACGCCGCCGGCGGAGACTGCAAGGCGCACCTCTACCGGTAGGTAGATCTGTTCTATCCTGTTCGTAGCGCCAAGTTGTCGCGGGCGGAGGAGACGTGCTCGCCACGCTCGGGTCCGGGGCTTCTGCTGCTGCTGCTCGGTGGCTCGAGCGGTGGACCGGACCCAGGGACTCGAGCAGCGCTCCTCACCCGTGAGTGAAAATGGGGTTGGTATGTTTAGGGAGATTGTTCTTGACGCCACCCACGGGACGTGGTGATGATGGCACCACTGCTGCTGGTGACGGGTATCCCGGGAGAGATGGTAGGGAGCAGCTAGGATGTTGTCCCCTCTGTGGGTAGGGGGTTGGTAATCCCGGAGCCCGGTGGTGTAACGGGGAGGCTGGACGGCTGGGGTGCAGGGTTGCAGGGACAGCGCGGCGCGGTGCTGGACGGCACTGGTGTACTCACTCAGACAATCACTGACAAAGTCTCTGGTAAACCAAAACGGCCGGATGGACGGGTCCCGCAGCCGGCTGCAGTGTTGTTGTTGTTGTGCTCTCCCCGGACGGCTGATGGTGGCTGTCTTTCCCTGCACCTGTGAAGATGTTCTTGACTCCTGGGGTTGCCCACCGGTAGTCCGCTCCCCAGCGTATAGGTGCCGCAGGAGCCCGCTTTGCCCGCAGGCGCTGGCCCTTGGATCTCTAGCCTGTGGCGGTGGCTGTATATCCTCTCTGGGTGGACTGTTGCCTTCAATTGGGACTTGGTTGTTAGGAAACCCCTGGGGTTCCTGTCACATTCGGATTTGACTATTGACGGCGGCTCCAAGCCTGGTCGGGGTCCGATGGCCCTGCCTGTGTGCTTAGCTTCACTCCAATCCCCGGTCCGGTACCGGCGGGCCGACGCCGGACTCCGGTTTTTACGGCTCTGCGGAGATCTACCAACTCCTGCAGATGGTCACCACCGTCTGCCAACCTTGCTGTCAGTGCCTGGGCTCCGACCCAGACACCTCAAGTGTTTACTCCTCTCACTTCCACCTACAGAACTAAACTCGCACTTTTCCCGCCTCCAGGCCTGTAAACTCCTCGGTGGGTGGGGCCAACCGCCTGGCTCTGCCCCACCTGGTGTGGACATCAGGCCCTGGAGGGAGGCAACAAGGGTTTTTGATTGACTGTTGTTACTTTCTAGGGTGGGGGGGTGTTGGTATGTCTGTGACTACCTGGCTAGTCCAGGGCGTCACACTTGCACCTGCAATACTCAGCCAAGTAACAAGCATGCCCGAGCACCGCTATGCTTGATCGAGTATCGAGCAGTGCCAAGTACGCTCGCTCATCACTAGTCTCTTTATAATAAATCTATGAACGATGAAGCATGAACACATAACCCTAGTCAGACTAAAGTATTTTGAAACACATTTTTTATAATGTCCATTTTCTATCATGCCCTTCCTAAAGTGATTTTTAAGAGCTCCATAAATGCATCTATTTCAGCCTGAAGAAAACACTCCAGATTTGCTCTGCTTCGTAGACATTTGTATACAAGCCACTTGTTACTGAGGACTTTAGTAATGCATTTCAGCTTTATCCTCTGCATCTACATTTGCTCTTATTTATTCTTTATTCAGGAATTTATTATTGAGTAGGAGACCATTTTTTTTTTTCATATTTGCTATGAAGAGTAATAAAGATTCATAACAAATGCTGTATAGGCTTTTTGGGGTTTTGTTAATATATTTTTATTGATTTTTAAGATAGCGATACAAGTGTTGAGCAAATAAAACAGAAATTTTCAAATATTTGCAAACATATAAATTCAAACAGTATAGTCATTTGCAGAAAGTATGTATGTACAAGATGAAATATACATCTCACCAAGTCAATCCAGAATATACAAAATTTCAACGTAAGAGGCATCAATCACCAGCTTCCCCAGTGAGCCACTCACCTTCCCCATGTGGTACCATGTTGAATCTTTAAAAGGTGTGAAGTATCTCGTCTGTAGTACAATATGTCTCAATAAAGGCCTTCCAATTTTTGAAATATTTAGATATACTTTCTTTTTTCGGCATGCCACCTCTATAAATGCAATAAATGTTTCATTTGTTCCAAGAATTCGTTAAGTGAAGGAGTAGTAGGATTAAGCCAGTGGTTAAGTTATAGACTTTTTGAAAAGAGCAGCACCACATGGAGGAGACGAGATAGAAATTGTCATCTACTCGTTCTCTCCTTATTTTCCGACCAATAATGAAGCAGAACCAAGGTATGCGTTAGATTGAGCTTAAGGGAGCATACACTCCCTGACAGAAGTTTTGTCGCTTATCCATGTTATATAAATAAAAGCTTATAACCTGACTTTAAATTTATCCATTGGTTTTATAAATTACTCTTTTGAAAGCTGAAACCCTCCCAAATTTGGTTTAGGTTATGAAAATAAAGTTGCTGCAAAGCTGAAATATTGATCATTTAATGAACACAGAAAGGTCAGATTTTGGCAAGACAAAAGTTTTGTCGCCTACAGAAAGTAATGTGAAATTCAAACAAATAATTAACTTCTAATACAAAGATATGTTGCATAACATTGGTGAATGAAATTGTGGTGCTATTAGAGCCATATTTAATATTTTGTGTGACTTCCATGAGCTTGATGGACTCCATCCATGCGGTTCAACAATGATTCATACAATTTACTGATGAAGTCATCAGGAATAGCTTCTTTAGTTTTGTCTTCCAAGCTTCCTCTTTCATCCTACCCCAAACATGCTCAATGACATGTCATGTCTGGTGACCGGGCTGACCAGTTCTTGAGCACCTTGATCCTCATTGCCAGGAGGAACTTTATTGTAGAGATGGATGTATGAGATGGAGCACCATCCTGCTGCAGAATTTGACCCCTTTTATGATTGGGAATGTAAGAGGTGTTATGGACAAGATTATGAACTATTAAGAGTTATATGAAGATATACAAAAAACAGGATTTAGGATAAGTGCTTGAACTGTGTACCACACCTATATCTGCATTCAGACATCATAAGACTCAGACAGTCTGGACTTTCATATGACAAGTGAATCATGCTGACATAGCTTAATATAAATGAGGAAGCAAGCACATATACAGTAGCTTATTCTGTGATATATATATTTTACATTTGCCCAATAGGAGATGTGTTACGTATTATTGGCCCCTAGCCAACTGATTCCTTTTAAATGTATGAACTTCCATAATTAAAACTAATCATATTTTCTATGCAGATCCGTGTCATTTCTCTGGTCTGTATGGAAGAATAGTATGCATGCTACTAACAAATGACTCATGATTTGGATGCAGACGGGGTTAAGGTTGATGCACAATTAGATTGCATCACTATAAATTTATGGCCCCCTTAACAAATGGTGCCCAACGCACCTTAGGACTAGAGATAAGCGAGCCTCTAGAGGCTCGAGTTCGGTTCGGTTCATCGAACGGAGGCTGAGTTCGAGTTCGGTTCGGCGAACTGCTTGACGAACCTCTCGAGCCCCATTGAAACCAATGGCAGGCGAAAACAAACACATAAAAACACATAATAAATGTATACAGTTAATAAACATTGCCATAACACTTACCTGTCCCCGCGACACGTCCTGCACTCTGTCTACCGCCGCTTTTCCTTCCGATAATCGCTGCGTCCTCCCGCTAACCATCACTGATGATAGGACCTTCCATGACGTCAAAAAAGCATGTGACCAGTCCCGTGTCTATTATCTCTTTGGCTACAGACTGGTCACATGGCTAGACGTCATTGCTAGGTCCTGTCAGTGCATCTCTCCGTTACGCGTTGCTCGTTTGTGCATCCCCATGTACCGGCGAGATGCTCTGGCACATGGTTGGCTCCCCGTTCTGCTTCCCAGTTCCGTTATTCACCGGCTGCCACAATCAGTCAATAACGGAGATCACCTGTCAGCGGTGACGTCTCCGCTTACAGCCAGCAGCCTCAGCTCACTCACGAAGTGAAAAGACTGCATGGGAAGCAGCAGCGTCTTCCTTCTATGCAGCGCTGCTGATGTAGGGACCTAGGGACAGCTCTCGTATAGCCCTACAAACCAGGGAAAGCTCTTGATAAGCCTGACCCCTGCTTTAAAGGATATACGTGTGGCTGACATTCAGCATATGTGGCTTAATTTAAGGAGCAGTGGATCCAATTCTGAATAAACTACCATTTTCTTCTAATCAGGGACAAAACAGGACTATACCAATTTTCCTCTTTCCAGTAAGGTATCAGTCTCCAGAGAAAACAGTATGTGCCACTGGATAAAACCTTGACAAGATGTTGGCAGCTCAACAACTTGCGAACTATCAATAGAATTAATATTACAGATGAGGATGGGTTCCCATGTGTGTATATATATTAAAGCTGACAATTCAGAATAAAAAAAATACATCAGCTATTCCTCTACATAATTTTCTAATCCACTATTATCTGCTTCCTAAACGAATGGTTAAATATCTTTACCACTTTAAGCAGTACAATAATTTTGCTTGTCAGTTGTCAAATTTCCATGCAAACAGCTAGTGCAGGGGTCTGAAGAGACCTGGGCTGCCTGCCAAGGAACTAAGTGCATGGAGGACGGGGAGGAAAGAGAAGAACAAGGTTTTTTGGCAAAAGAACGGATGATCCCATGAGGGAATACAAACAGCAGGAAATTACTGGGAGAATTGAAATCACATTGTTCCATGCAAAATAAAATACAACATAAGAAATAATTGAGCTAAAGGGTTCTTAAAGCTGAAAACTATCTTATTCTGATTAAGTTCAAAATACCACCGATTTGAGAAGACCACTGAATTTCAGTTTCTTTCATTTTGGAAGACCACACTTCTAGAGGACTTTTTAATTGAGGTTGCTAATATCAAAGAGTCTGCTTCATTATAAATATAGTGGTAGTGGAGTAGTGCTATTACACAGGGGTGGGATTCAGCCGGTTCTCCCCGGTTTGGTGGAACCAGTTGTTAAAATAGCAGCTGGTTCCCCGAAACGGGAAGATCCCAGAGCCACGATCCGTTTCTTTCGCTGGTGCCGCGGCCCACGCACAGTCTGCTCTGCGGTGTCTGTGACTCGCCCACCCCAGGGCTATGGGACACCCGGTGCCGGGCCGGACTAGTCCGGTGGTAGTCAGTGGTGGCTGGGCCCGGCTCCGTGGCCCTGGTGGGTGTCAGTAGAATATGTGGCTTGATGGATAAAGTTTGTGTTCGTGACGCCACCTGTGGTCTGCGGCTATTAAGCCGCCGCTGCTGTGTGAGGCCTCCGGGGTGATGTTATGGCAGCAATGGTGGTACTGCTCCCCACAGGTGGAGCGGAGCCCCGGGGACACTGTCAGTGCTCGTGAAAGTCTATGGGGTTGTGTGGCTAACACGGTGCAGGGCCGACGGGCAATGAAAGAACCAGGCATAAACAACAGTCTCTTTATCTTTTCCTCTTTTACTTTGGGAACAGTCCAGTCCTGGGAGACCGTTACAGGTGGTGATGGGGATCCGGTCGGCCTGGAAGTACTTGGGGTGATCTTTCTGGCCAGCTGAGTATGAGGCCTACTCCTGTGCTTTTCTTTGTTATGATAGGACCCTGCTTCTCTGAATCCAGCAATGGCCCTCTTTGCTGCTGGGACTGATGGTACGTCCCTTTCCCTCTGTAGCAGGCTGCGAAGGCCCTCTCTGGTGCTTCTCTGCTGGAGTCCACACCGGGCCCTGATGCTGCAGCTGTACCTTTGGGATGTTTATGGGCCAGGTGCTTGCAGCTCTCCTGCCCTTCGGATTCGGCTACCAGGGAGTATTTTAAGCCCTGGTGGCCACAGACTCCGATGTCCGAGTCTCTCCGCTGCCTCTCTGCTACTCCTGCTTCCCTGGGCCAAGCTACTCTAGCTCTAGGCCCCAGATCCACAGGACAGCTCACTCTGCGTCTGCTTCCTTCCACTTCTCTCTACAGACTGACGACTACTTCCTCCCTCAGGCCAGACTTGAGGAAAGCTCCCTGGAATTCCAGGTTCAGAGCTCCCCCTGCTGGCCGGAGGGAGAACTGCGTTGGGTGTTAAACTTGCTGGCCAATGGACCTCCCCATTACCTCCAGGCTCAGCATTAACCCTTTGGGAGGGCAATGCTGTTGTGGCGACCAGGTCCTGGGGCGCCACACTCCAGCTTAGTTAAATTCAGTACTCCCGGACTGTAGAAAACAAAACAAGACATACATGTTACAACATTAAACAACTATAAGAGTCCAGTGTGGCTCCCTGCCGGGTGTCCATTACACTGCTCCATGGGGGACCCGCCGCGATAAAACCCCCAACGTAGGCTCTGGGCGTGCGTCAGAGCATTGATGACCCCACTCTATGCACGCCGGACGGGTTTTTCTTCAGGGGTGCTGAGCACACTGGTGCTAACTATGTACAGCTAGGTGTTGGCCACCCTTAGTCCAGTGGCCCAATTGTCTATTTTCTTAATCAAAAAAAAAGAAAACATTTTGTACACAACATTACAGACATTTCACATAACTATTTACATTCTAATAAGTACTCTTTCTTTTTTACTCTCTATACCTTGGCGGGGGCTGTCCCCGAGTGCTGCGTTGACACCTGCGTAGCTCTGGTGTTTGTCCCTGACTACTTGGTGTGTCTTCTACCTCAGCACTACAGGTAGGCCTAACCCTGATAGGTAAGCGTGATGATTGCCTATGTGATCTAAGAGTCGCCAAGGGTATGACAGGTTCACCACTGACAGGGGGTTGATTCTCCTGTTCCACTGCTGGCGTGTCATCTCGTGTTGGAGCGGACGGTTCTTTAGGTGGATCTGGAACCTCTTCTGTTTCTGGCTCGACCAGCTGCGGGAACGTCAACACTGGTACCACTATGGCATTGTTTATTCGGGTCCAAGTTTTGGGGAATTTTCCCAGGATTGTTTGGATCATCTCTTCCTCTTTTTCGGGACTTTGGGGACTTTCTTGTACTTCTTCTACTTCTTTTTGGATTCTGCACCGTTCGGGGCATGCTTTCAGGCGGTCTCGAGAAACTGCTTGATAGGTCTTGCCTTCATCTTTGCTTATGAGGCATACCTTACTATTGTCAAAGTTGGAGGGGATAATGGTGTAGGGTTCATTCTCCCACTGATCATCTAATTTATGCGCCCTCCGCTTTTTCTTGAGGACCTGTTCTCCAGGTGCTAAGGGAGTTGCTGGAGCTGTTTGATTGTAATGCTGCTCTTGTCTCATTCTTGCTTGAGACAGGCTCCTTTCTACGCATTCCTGGACCTTGCGGTACTGCTGTTGTCGCTCTGTATCCCAATCTTCTATCTCCTGAACCACTTCAGGTGACACAGTCCCCATCTCAAAGTCTACAGGTCTGTGTCTTTGCCTCGGGTCGGCGGAATCCTCCTCTGTCGCATCCATGGGACGTCATCTGGGCTGGAGGCCAACTCGATTCTTGCAGGCGATGGGGTCACTTGTAGAGACTGCACGGTCTTGGCAAGGGCAGCTACAATCTTGGTCAGCTCCTGGACCTGCTGTCTGAGCTCTGCAGTGGGATCTTTATCCAGGGACTGCGCCTCAGCCCCTGCAGCGGCTCGTGTTGCAGGCACCACCCCGGGGTACGTGATAGCAAGAGGCCGGAGGGGTACTGGGTCATTCGGTGTAGATTCTCTCAGTACCCGGATGGCCTGGTCCTTAAACTTTGCAAAGTCCAGAGCAGGGTTCTGCAGGACCATGATACGCAGCTGGGTCCTGTGGGCATCTGACAGGAGCCCCTCTATGAACTGCTCAGTTAGGAGCTTGTGTTCTTCACGTACACTCTCTGGGTCCACCTGTTTAACTGCTTTCAGGGCCTCCTGCAAGTTTAAGGCATAGTCCCTTATGCTGTCTGTGGCCCGTTGTTTGCACCCAAAGAATCTCATCTTTATTTCTGCTGCGGTGCGGGTGTCAAAAGTATTCTTTAGCTTGGCCAGTATCTGGGTTGCTGTCCCTTTATCTGTATCAGGCCAGGACTTCACTTCATGCTGGGCCGCGCCGGCTAGCTGCCCCATTAATATGCCCACCTTCTGGCTCTCAGTCAGAGGATACACCCGGAACAAGCTGTGCAGACTTTCTCTGAAGTCGCTCAAGGTATGGGACTCCCCGGAGTACTGCGGCAGCCATTCCGCTCCCGGGATGTACGGCATTGTGATCGGCATTACCGGCGCTACAGCTGGGGCGACGGCGACTGGGATTGCTTCGGCTGGCGCCGCGGCGTCTCGGGCTATGGCAGCCACCTGCCCTCCCTCCGAGTCGGACATCTTCCTCCCCCTTAGTGAACCTTACCAGGCTCCGTTCACTTTTCAAATTCCCTTCTGGGTCGCGCGGGGTTAACAGCGCTCTGCTCTGATGGCGCGCTCCCTTTGCGCTCTTTGACAGGCACGCCCCCCTTCTTCCTGCGCTCAGCGAGGCTAATGGCGGCGGCAGTTTGCAAACAGTAACACAGTCTTTTAAGCACAGTTTCTGCAGGCGCACAGTACCCGGTGAGACCGGGCACGAAATCCTGTTCGTGACGCCAAAAGTTGACTCGCCCACCCCAGGGCTATGGGACACCCGGTGCCGGGCCGGACTAGTCCGGTGGTAGTCAGTGGTGGCTGGGCCCGGCTCCGTGGCCCTGGTGGGTGTCAGTAGAATATGTGGCTTGATGGATAAAGTTTGTGTTCGTGACGCCACCTGTGGTCTGCGGTTATTAAGCCGCCGCTGCTGTGTGAGGCCTCCGGGGTGATGTTATGGCAGCAATGGTGGTACTGCTCCCCACAGGTGGAGCGGAGCCCCGGGGACACTGTTAGTGCTCGTGAAAGTCTATGGGGTTGTGTGGCTAACACGGTGCAGGGCCGACAGGCAATGAAAGAACCAGGCACAAACAACAGTCTCTTTACCTTTTCCTCTTTTACTTTGGGAACAGTCCAGTCCTGGGAGACCGTTACAGGTGGTGATGGGGATCCGGTCGGCCTGGAAGTACTTGGGGTGATCTTTCTGGCCAGCTGAGTATGAGACCTACTCCTGTGCTTTTCTTTGTTATGATAGGACCCTGCTTCTCTGAATCCAGCAATGGCCCTCTTTGCTGCTGGGACTGATGGTACGTCCCTTTCCCTCTGTAGCAGGCTGCGCAGGCCCTCTCTGGTGCTTCACTGCTGGAGTCCACACCGGGCCCTGATGCTGCAGCTGTACCTTTGGGATGTTTATGGGCCAGGTGCTTGCAGCTCTCCTGCCCTTCGGATTCGGCTACCAGGGAGTATTTTAAGCCCTGGTGGCCACAGACTCCGATGTCCGAGTCTCTCCGCTGCCTCTCTGCTACTCCTGCTTCCCTGGGCCAAGCTACTCTAGCTCTAGGCCCCAGATCCACAGGACAGCTCACTCTGCGTCTGCTTCCTTCCACTTCTCTCTACAGACTGACGACTACTTCCTCCCTCAGGCCAGACTTGAGGAAAGCTCCCTGGAATACCAGGTTCAGAGCTCCCCCTGCTGGCCGGAGGGAGAACTGCGTTGGGTGTTAAACTTGCTGGCCAATGGACCTCCCCATTACCTCCAGGCTCAGCATTAACCCTTTGGGAGGGCAATGCTGTTGTGG
Organism: Anomaloglossus baeobatrachus; assembly: GCF_048569485.1. Lineage (NCBI taxonomy): Eukaryota > Metazoa > Chordata > Amphibia > Anura > Aromobatidae > Anomaloglossus > Anomaloglossus baeobatrachus. Next base: position 426,719,206 of record NC_134357.1, read on the forward strand.
CGACCAGGTCCTGGGGCGCCACATCTGCGCTTTTTAACCCTCCCCACTGAGGATCGCACTTTCAATTGTATCAGATGCCGATACAATTGAAAGCAATGATGATAGAGGGAGCGGCGCGCAGCTTCTTTCATCATTCTCCTGCAGCGTCTGTCTGCACTCTCCCTCTGACAGCTCAGTACAGAGGAGCGCGATGACGTCACTACTGTGCGCCTGTGTCCTGAACTGTCAGAGAGGCTGAACAGTGGACACGCTGAGGAGACCGGAGCAGCGGAGAAACGGGGAGAAAGTGAGTATATATTCATGGTGGCCGGACGACTATGGAGCTGCATAATGTTACTACATGGGGCTGCATAATCCTGCAACATGGGGGCTGCATAATGCTGCCACATGGAGGCTGCATAATGCTGCCACATGGGGGCTGCATAATGCTGCCACATGGGGGCTGCATAATGCTGCCACATGGGGGCTGCATAATCCTGCCACATGGGGGCTGCATAATGCTGCCACATGGGGGCTGCATAATGCTGCCACATGGGGGCTGCATAATGCTGCCACATGGGGGCTGCATAATGCTGCCACATGGGGACTGCATAACCATATATGGAGGAATTTGACGCTGCATTATATTATGTTGAGCAATCTGGGGTGCATTATATTATATGAAGGAATATTGGGTGCATTATTCTATTTGGAGGACTATGTAAGCTGCACAACATTATATGGAGGAATATGCGGGTTCATTATATGGAGTAATATGAGGCTGTATTAAATTAGTGTCGCAGGTGGAGGGGACGCGCTCGCCACGCTCGGGTCCGGGGCTTCTGCTGCTGCTGCTCGGTGGCTCAAGTGGTGGACCGGACCCGGGGACTCGAGCAGTGCTCCTCACCCGTGAGTGAAAGGGAGGGTGGTTTAGTTAGGGAGATTGTTCGTGATGCCACCCACAGGTCGTGGTGATAATGGCACCACCGCTGCTGGTAACGGGGATCCCGGGAGAGATGGTAGGGTGCAGCTGAGATGTTGTCCCCTCCGTGGGCAGGGGTGGTGATCCCGGGGCCCGATGGTGGTGACGGGGAGGCTGGATGGCTGGGGTGCAGGGACTGCGCGGCGCGGTGCCGGAGGGCACTGGTGTACTCACTCAGACAATCACTGACAGAGTCGTTGGTAAACCAAAACGGCCGCATGGACGGGTCCCACAGCCGGCTGCAGTATTGTTGTTGTGCTCTCCCCGGACGGCTGATGGTGGCTGTCTTTCCCCGCACCTTTAGAATGATGTTCTGACTCCTGTGGTTGCCCACCGGTAGTCCGCTCCCCGGCGTATAGGTGCCGTAGGAGCCCGTTTTGCCCGCAGGCGCTGGCCCTTGGATCTCTAGCCTGTGGCGGTGGCTGTATATCCTCTCTGGGTGGACGGTTGCCTTCAATCGGGACTTAGTAGTTGAGAAACCCCTGGGGTTCCTGTCACATTCAGTTTTGACTATTGACGGCGGCTCCAAGCCTGGTCGGGGTCCGATGGCCCTGCCTGTGTGCTTAGCTTCACTCCGTTCCCCGGTCCGGTACCGGCGAGCTGACGCCCGACCCCGGTCCTTACGGCTCTGCGGAGTTTCACCAACTCCTGTAGACGGCCACCACCGTCTGCCAACCTTGCTGTCAGTGTCTGGGCTCCTACCCAGACACTTGCAGTTCGTGTCCTCTCACTTTCACCTCCTGAACTGATCTACTGCTTTTCCCGCCTCCAGGCCTGTGAACTCCTTGGTGGGCGGGGCCAACCGCCTGGCTCCGCCCCACTCGGTGTGGACATCAGACTCTGGAGGGAGGCAACAAGGCTTTTTGGCTTGGCTGCTGTAACTGCCCAGGGTGGGGGTGTGTATGTTGGTATGTTTGTGACTATCTGGCTAGTCCAGGGTGTCACAGGAGCAATATGGGTGCATTATTTTATAAGGAGCAATGAGAGAGCTGCATACTTCTATACCCCCAGAGCTGTATGTCCCCTCCACCCCAGTGCTGCATACCCCCAGAGCTCTATGGCCCTTCCACCCCAGTGCTGTATACCCCCCAGAGCTCTATGTCCCTTCCACCCCAGTGCTGTATATACTCCCAGAGCTCTATGTACCTTCCACCCCAGTGCTGTATACCCCCCAGACCTGTATGTCCCCCTCCACCCCAGTGCTGTATACCCCCCAGAGCTCTATGTCCCTTTCCACCTCAGTGCTGCATACCCCCAGAGCTCTATGTCCCTTCCACCTGGTGTATGCCCCCCTACTTAGTAATGTGTGCCCCCCAGTAATGTGAATGTCCCCAGCCCCTCCTGTCATGTATAAACAGCAGTGCCAGTGTGCTCTGTGTGCGACCAAGTCTGTTAGTGACGGCCACCAATCAGTGAAGCACAGCCACATGTCTGGAAGGAGCTGGACAGGAGACAAGTGTGCCGCTCCCGTATCCGGATCCACAGTGGCTCGAGGGGTCTCCAGACCCAGGAGTCGGGGTCGCTCGGCCACTTGGCTAAAAGGGGGATATTTACATGGGATGGTATAGTTGAAGTTCGTGACGCCACCCGTGGTGCATGGTAAGATGGAGTCCCACCGCTGCGATTGGGAGAACCCGGTGGCGATGGTGTGGGCAGCTAGGTGTTTAACCCCTCCACGGGTAAGGGAGATGCCCCGGGACTCAGTGATGGTGACGGGGAGGTGCCGTTGGGACGGTAAAGGTCACTTGCGTACTCACTCAGTCCAATAACGCTGACACCGACAACTATAGTAAACCAAAGTTCTGGACACCGCTGCCGCTGAGAGGGAGCATGCCTGGATCCCGTGCCCATTGGTGTTGCCTGTTAGTGACCTTTGCCTTGGCACCTAGTCTTCTGGTTGGTCCCTTTAGTGTAAAACTTGTTGGGTCCTGTTCACCAGTATGGCTAACTGGGTGAGCTTGCTCTCAGGGTTCACACTTGGGATTTTCTGGACCGTATAGTGGGAAAGTCCTATCCCTCTCGTTGCGCTATTACCCCAATTTTGGAGTTGGTGGAGAACGGATCTTGAAGGCTCCGTCCTCGTAGGGTAAATTGTCAGGACGTCTGAAGCTCCTTCCTGACCTCGGTTCCACGTACCCCGTCATGCCCTGGCCCCTGCCCGGTGATGGCACAAGGCCGCCGGCTGTCCTCCTTGACAGTCTGTGCCTCTTGTCACGATCCCCTGCGACTGGGGTCCAGCTCCTAGAAGGCTCAGACCAATGTGTGCCACCTAGTAGTCTCAAGGAGCCCAGCTCCTGACCTCTCCTCTCGAGAGTCACCACTTCACTGACTGACTCCTAACACTCCTGACCCCCCCTTAACCAACTCCCCAAGTGGGCGACCCTATTCCACTCAGGTCAGCCACTGGTGTGTCTGGTGGGTGTGGTGCAGAGTGTTCCTAGGATTTTGATTAGCTTGTTCTTGGCAACACCAAAGGTCAGGGACCCGTAACCAAGGAAGAGTTGGATACTGTACAGAAGGGCAGATTGGACAGTACCCTGTGACGACCTGATAGCCCAGGGCGTCGCACAAGTGGTGGGTGAGGCTGCTGCCGGATTTCCCATATTAAAAATACCTCTAATGTGTGTGTGTGTATGTATGATGTGTATATCTATTTATGTCAGTGTATATGACTGTTTATGGATTTGTTTGTTTATATGTGTAATTTTCTGAATTTCTCTTTAAATATGTATATGTACGTATGCCTGTATGTGTATGTATCTATGTATGTGCTTGTCTCTTTGTGCACGAGGCCGACTGAAACTCTTTCGCCTGGGGTCCACAAAAATCTGGAGCTGGCCCTGCGCTTCACTCAGGGCATGTTCACACATCAGGTTTTTGCTGTGCGGCAAAATCCGGCGCTTTGCGGGAAAAACGCATCTGATTTTTTTTGCCGCCGGGTGCGGTTTTTCCCTCATAGACTTTTATTAGCGCCGGATTGTGCTGTATGCACTTGCGTTTCATCCGTTTTTTGCCGGATGCGGCAAAAATTGACACTCCGGCGGCCACACAGGACGCAGAGAGGAACGTTTTTTTGTCAGCGGCAAAAAACTGCATAGCGCCGGGTGCGGCGCTGTGCGGCATGGTGCATAATGAAAGTCTATGCGCGCCGGATATGGTGGCATGCCTCAAACGCTGGAAGCATGTACCGTATCCGGTTTTTACTTCGAAGTGTGACGCCCTGGACTAGCTAGGTAGTCACAGGTATACCCCCTGCACAAACACCAGCCCCTAATAAGGTGACAGCAGCCAACCTACAAAACCCTGAGTCCCCTCCCTCAGGGCTCAATGGTCACACCAGGGGGCGGAGCCAGGCAGTTGGCCACACCCACCACAGAGTCCAGTGGGCCTGAGGCAGGAAACACAAGCGGATGATAGGGACAGGAATGAAGGAGAGTGGAGCAGTTGGAGAGTGGAGGAGTGAAAAGGAGTAAAACATCTACAAGGGGTCTGGGTCAGAGCCCAGACACCCCAAGACCAGGAGGCTGATGGTGGTTGCCGCCTGCAGGAGCGGGGAAGACGGCTGGTGGAACCGTAAGGGACCGGGACAGGGTAGTGACCCGCCGGAACCGAACAGGGGAGCCAACTGGAAACCAGAGCACCAGGAGGGGTACTCAGACCCAGAACGAGGTCCAGAAGCCACTGGACCACGTCGAATTCACTGATTGAGGTCTGGACCTTAGGTCCTTTCCCGTCCCAAGACCCGAAAGACGGTAACAGCCCACCGAGGGGGATAGTAAGCCACCGCACAGGCAGAGAGATCCCACGGGCCAGCGCCTGAGGGGAAACGGATTCCCCGACACACATCAAGTCGGGGAGCGGACTACCGTTGCTGAAGCATAGGCAGTCAAGTTCTACAAAGAGGTGCAGGAGAAAGGCGGGAACCACCAACCTGAGAAAGGGGCAAAGCGCAGCCGGCTGCGGGCACCGGCCACCATCCTTTTTTGTTTACCAGAGACTCCGGTGTATCTGTCATAGTGAGTACAACAGTGCCCTCGGGCCGCGCACCGCACCACACCATCTTGCCCGCACCTCACAACCACCGGGCCCCGGGACCATCACCCCCTGCCCACGAAGGGGTCAACACCAGGCTGCATAACACCGTCCCCGGGAGCCTAGTTAACGACAGCGGTGGTGCCCACATTCACCACAACCCGTGGGTGGCGTCACAAACTTACACCTTTAAACTCCACGACCTCGGCCATGAACCTTCCCCACCGAAATCCCTACACGCGTATTGTACCGCCCCAGGGCTCGGCCGGCTGCGAGCCGCTCGGGTCCGTGCTCGTTGGTGGGTGGCTCGAGCTCTCCACGGACCCGGGGGTCACGTCGCTCTGAAAGGGGGTTGGTGCTACACGTAGGGACTTCGGTAGGGAGATCCACGGCCAGAGCCGCGGTGGTTTGCAGGGGATTTAAGTTCGTGACACCACCCACACGATGAGGATGATGGTCCCAGGGGCCCAAGGGAGGTGCTGAGGCGCGGGGATGGATGCATGCTGGGGTGTTGGTGTACTCACTATGAGAAACACGCTGGAGTCTCTGGTAAACCAAACAAGATGGTGAACGGTGCCCGCAGCCGGCTGCAGTTTCACACGTTGGTGGTTTCCGCCTTTCTCCTGCACCTCTCTTGTGTAAAAATCACGACTCTTATGCCTAAGCAATGGTAGTCCGCTCCCCGGCTTGTTACGTGTCGGGAGAGCCCTCTTTGCCCGCAGACGCTGGCCCCTCGGGTCTCGATGCCTGGGCGGTGGCTTTACCCCTATGGTTGGGCTGTTGTCTTCAGTCGGGTCTTATGTGGGAAAGGTCCGAAAGTCCAGTCCTCAATCAGTTGATTTGATTCAGCTCGGTTGTTTCTGGGCCTCGTACTGGGTCTGAGTACTCCTCCTGGTGCTCCGGTTTCCAATCCGTTCCCCGGTTCGGTACCGGTGGGCCACCGCCCGTCCCCGGTCCCTACGGTTCCACCGGCTGTAATCCCAGCTCCTGCAGGCGGCTACCACCGTCTGCCTCTTTGCCAGAGGTGACTGGGCTCCAACCGAGGCACCTGGTGTAGACTTTGGCAGACCTGAGCACAGGTCTGCCCTTGAACTTGACTCCACTTCACTCCACTGTCAAGACTAGACTACAACTCACTGTTTTTCCCACCTCCGGGCCTGTGAACTCCTTGGTGGGTGGAGCCAACCGCCTGGCTCCGCCCACCTGGTGTGAATATCAAACCCGGAGGGTGGTGACAAAGGTTTTGTAGTTTGGCTGCTGTCACCTTACTAAGGGGAGGGGGTGTGTGTGCATGGACTACCTGGGACGACCTGGCTAGTCCAGGGCGTCACATTAGCGTCAACTCCCTTTCAGAGCGACGTGACCCCCCGGGTCCGTGAGGAGCTCGAGCCACCCACCGACGAGCACGGACCCGAGCGGCTCGGCAGCCGGCCAAGCCCCGAGGCGGTACATAAGCATGCCCAGAAGTGATATAAATTCATTGCTTGTTAGAAAATCAATCAATCACTCACTCACTCTCTCTCAAACTCTGTCACTCACTGACTCACTCACTCACTGACTCATTCACTCACTCTCACCCACTCACCGATCACCGGTCCGGCGCTGCACGGCTGTCACACTCCTCTGGCGGCTTCTCCTGATTTGAAAATGCCGGCCGCCCATTATTCAATCTCGTATTCACTGCTTTCCCCACCCACCGGCGCCTATGATTGGTTGCAGCTAGACACGCCCCCACGCTGAGTGACAGCTGTCTCACTGCAACCAATCACAGCCGCCAGTGGGCGGGTCTATATCTTGCAGTAAAAAAAATAAATAATTTAAAAAAAACGGCATGCGACCCCCTTCATATTTGATACCAGCCAAGATAAAGCCACACGGCTGAAGGCTGGTATTCTCAGGATGGGGAGCTCCATGTTATGGGGAGCCCCCAAGCCTAAAAATAACAGCCAGCAGCCGCCCGGAATTGCCACATCCTTTAGATGCGACAGTCCCGGGACTCTACCCGGCTGATCCCGAATTGCCCTGGTGCGGTGGCAATCGGGGTAATAAAGGGTTAATCATGGCAGGCGTTTATGAGACACCCCCAATGATTAACCTGTAAGTGAATGTAAATAAACACATACACCCGAAAAAATACTTTATTTGGAATAAAAGACAAAAAAACACCCTCTTTCACCATTTTATTAAAATCACCAAATACCCCTGCAGGTCCGACATAATCCACAAGGTCCCATGACGCTTTCAGCTCTGCTACATGAAGCTGACAGGAGCGGCAGTAGAAGACCGCCGCTCTCTATCAGCTCCACACAGCAACTGAAGTGAGCCGCGCTGTCAGCGGTGACGTCACTGAGGTAATGCCTGCGGGTGCGGTGATGATGCGTGCGGTAGTGCCAGTGTTTGTGCGGTAGTGCCTGGGTGTGTGCGGTAGTGCCTGGGTGTGTGCGGGGATGATGCATGCGGTAGTGCCTGGGTGTGTGCGGGGTGATGCATGCGGTAGTGCCTGCGTGTGTGTGGGGATGATGCGTGTGGTAGTGCCTGGGCGTGTGCGGGGATGATGCGTGCGGTAGTGCCGGGGCGTGTGCGGTGATGATGCGTGCGGTAGTGCCTGCCTGTGCGGTGATGATGCGTGCGGTAGTGCAGAGGTGTGCGGTGATGATGCATGCGGTGATGATGCATGTGGTAGTGCAGGGATGTGCAGTGATGATGCGTGCGGTAGTGCCTGTGTGTGCGGTGATGATGATTGCGGTAGTCCCGTGGCGTGTGCGGTGATGATGCGTGCGGTAGTGCCTGCGTGTGTGGTGATGATGCGTGCGGTAGTGCAGGGGTGTGCAGTGATGATGCGTGCGGTGATGATGCGTGCGGTAGTGCAGGGGTTTGCGGTGATGATGCGTGTGGTAGTGCAGAGGTGTGCGGTGATGATGCGTGCGGTAGTGCCTGCGCGTGCGGTGATTATGCGTGCGGTTGTGCCGGGGTGTGCGGTGATGATGCGTGCGGTAGTGCCGGGGTGGATGCGGGGATGATGGGGGCGGCAGTTCCGGTGTTTGTGCGGTGATGATGGGGGCGGCAGTGCCGGTGTTTGTGCGGTGATGATGGGGTCTCTCTCTCTCAGCATAAAAAAAGAAAACAAAAACTGATCCGTTTTTTTACCGGATCTGTCGCATCAGTTTTTACACAATCAGAGACGCATTGCATCAGGCACAAACCGGATTGTGCCTGATTGGAAAAAACGGATGTGTGAACTTAGCCTCACTCATCCCTGCAAACAGCGCGGCTGTGATGGCAGAGATCAGTGAGGAGCAGCGCAGGTGGTAACTTGACACTTCTCGGGGACTGGGAGGAGCTATTGACTGCAGCAGGGACATGCTGTGACAGTGACACCCACCAGCACTAGCTTCTTAAACAGCAGCTTTACAGTAGAAACACATGCAGTTTTCACACGTGGGTCAGGAGAGTCGCCAACCAGAACATGGTCCAGTGTCGCTCCAATTTTTAATAGCCGTCAGACTGCACCCTTATTCATATATGTTTGATGAATGGGTGTGGCTTGAAATGGGTGTGGCTTAAAAAGGGGTGTGTGTTTAAAAAATGGGTGAGGCTTCCCTACACACAAACACAGAACCTGTTGTCAAAAATTTGAATCCCACCAATGCAGTTACAGTATCTAACTCTAACCTGCAAATTGCCTCTTCAGAAAGGAAGGAATTGAATTCTAGTTCCCCTTACTTGAAGTAGCAATCCTAAAAGTAAATATCGATCCTTTAAAGAGCTTTGCCACATGACTTAGGCCAAAAGCCAACCCACTGTTTTAGGGTGTCACCCATCCTCAGTGCAAAGCAAATTATCTGATTTGGCTGTATAAGATGCCTCTGACTAGGGTCTAAGGGGCTATGTCTCTCCTTGTGGAGAGTGACATGAGTGAGAATAGATGGGGGTAGACTTCAAATTCACTTCCTCTCTCAAGAGGCAATTTGCATATTTAATTTCCCATAGGAGCATTGTGAGTCCTATACGTCTCCTTATATCATTATATAAGGGGTAACACCGCTCCCTTTTATCAGAATTATCAGAAGAATTGTTCTAGAACCAAGGACCACCTGTTGAGAACTACAGAAAGACCTGAAATCAGCAGGTACATTTGTTGTTTCAAAGAAAATAAGTAATGCACTCAACCTCCATGGCTTGTATGTATGCTCATCACTCAAGACTCCATTGCTGACCAAAAAGCATTTTCAAATGCTTTTAAAGTTTGCTCACCAACATTAGATAAGCCTGTGAAATACTAGAACATAATCTGGTCAGATGAGGCCAAAATTAAACTCTCTGGATGCCATAAAAGGCACTGCGTATCACCCCAAAACACCATACCAAGAGTGAAGTTTATAGAAAATTACGAACCAAGTTCAGCTGACCCCTTCAGGCGTGTTCCTTGAATCTCCTGCCATTCGGATACACAGGTCCCTACCCTGAAAATTAGTTCTAGTTGCTTTTCAATAATGAAGTGTTCATGCAACTAAAAAATTTAAAGAATAGAGCAGGACACTTCATTAAAGAAAGTAGACACCCTAAAAAGAGAGAAGAAAGCCCCAAAACAGAGGAGACAAACCCCACAATCGCACTAAGCAGACCCTGAACATGATCCCTCCACTCTAACACACTCATTTGAGCGCAGTAACATCACACACACCTGGTGATACCGTACTGTTCTGGCCAGCAGGGGGACCTGGGAACGTATCGAGGACCAGTCCTCGATGTGTTCCACTGTTGGTTCTTGATGCGTTCCACTGCAGGTCCTCGTGTTCCACAGTGTCCCAGATGCCCCCACCGACCGGAAGCAGTACAGTATTACCAGATATGTGTTTGTGCGATGTTTCTGCAATTGTATGTGTGTGTGTGTGTTGTGTGTGATGTTACTGCAATCGGATGTGTGCGCGTGTGTGTGTGTGTGTGTGTGTATGTGTGTGTGTGACAGTGGAGAGATGCGTTCCATGGTGGAACACACAAGGACCTGCTGGGAGCACCGGCCGTGGATCGCAGAAGAATCTGGGAGCAACGTAGATGTCCGGGTCTGGTAAGTTTGATTCTCCTGGGGGCTGTCTGCCTTTTTTGGGGGGGTAAACGTATCCCCAATCTGTTTTTCCCAAAAAATAAGCCCTACCCCAGAAATAAGCCCTAGCACATTTTTCGGAGCAAAATATAATATAAGACAGTGTCTTATTTTGTGGGAAACATGTTAGTATTAAGCACTGGTTAAAAAACAGTCTTAGTGCTCAGCCAAATATGGAGGCAAAATCACGGGTCAGTACTGTAGTCATCATGGTGGTAGCCATTTTTTTATCAAGCGAAAGTTGCCAGCATATCCTAAGCATTGTTGATGTTATACTAGTACTAGGAGCTGTAGTTTAGGATGGTAGAAGCATACGTCAGGTCTATTCAAAACCGTTTCTGCATCCCCGCCTTTTCTCCATCCAGAACCTCTAAGTATATCTCTGTGTGCATTTGTGGTGCCCCTGAGTGTCAGGTGCCACAGAGTATTACATCTAACCCCAGATTCCTCGAAGACCAGTGCCGGTAACCACCACAACTCACACAAATCCACGCCCTTTTCCTCAGACTGGGTAACAGACTAGAGATGGAACTGATGGATGGCCAACTATGGGTGGGGACTCATCCAATCCACTAGTTAGAAACCTGGGAGGTGGAGGGGCTAGTCAGTGGAGTGGACGGAGAACGGACATCTTGTTAGATAGTGAAAAGTTAGACAGACAGTCAGTCAGAAGTTGACGTGCTGACGGGAAAGTGTAAAGTGACTTACTGAGCAAAAGGAATACGGTTGCCAGGGAGAGTACGGCGAAGTACTCACTGGAGCGGGCACCGGCAGGGTACAGAGCTCTAGTTTAGGAAGATGCTTCAGGCTCGCCTGATAAAGATCTGCACGGTGAGGGGACCATCAAGGACCTCACCGATGTTAGTGTGCAGGGCACAGCAGAAAAGAGGGAACCTGGGAATGGGACAGAGGTCCAAGTCAACTACAGACGGGTGCATGGAAGTAAAGCTCACCAGTTCACTACACTGCACTGGGACCAAAGCAGTACTGGATTGGTAAAGACCACCACCAGCCGCGTTGCAGCAACTCCAAACCAGTGAGTAAAGCACAAGCTAAACCGCAGCCCCTGTGTTGTCTAAATTCTTCCTGCACCTCTGCATCAATTTACTACTACTATCATCATCCTCCCCTGGGGCCTAGCTCTACTTGCGGAGAGCCATCACACCTAAGCTGCCCAATACCACCAGCCCCAGCAATGAGAGACTTTGCAGCTGCGGCTTTCCCTATATAGCCGCATACCACAAGTGGCGTCACGAAAAACACTTTATTTTTATCTTTCCTTGTACAAAATCTCCTTTTAAGTGACCCCCAGGGTAACGGAACCAGGCAACGGCCACCCACTGAAATATCCCAGTAATACACAGCCCGGGATTGAGTACCCCAAAGCCCTGGGGTGCATCACATTGTTCTCCATTACTATCTATAGTCCTTTATTATATATCGTGTCCTCCTTTACTATAGTATATACAGTAGCTTGTGTGGGGTCAATCACACTATGTGGGGACCATTATACTGTTCAGAGGGCTGTGTGGAGGTCATGTCGCGGGCGGGGAGGGAGCCGTCGCTGCTGCGCTCTTGCTGGCGTTCGGGTCCGGCGCTGCTGCTGCTGCTACTCGGTGGCTCGATCGGTGGGCCGGATCCTGGGACTCGAGCGGCGCTCCTTGCCCGTGAGTGAAAGGGGTGATTTGGTTTGGGGATTTGGTCCGTGACGCCACCCATGGGTTGTGGTGAGGTTGGACACCACCACTGCTTTTGACGGGGATCCCGGGAGCGATGGCAGGGAGCAGCTGGGATGTTGTTTCCCCCCTCCGTGAGTAGGGGGTTGGTGGTCCCGGGGCCCGGTGAGGTGACGGGGGAAGCAGGGTTGGCAAGGTGCAGGGGAGCGCTTGGACTGCGAAGCGCGGTGCCGGACGGCACGGTAGTACTCACTCAGCCACAAATGGATGCAAGTCTCTGGTAAAACAAACGGCTGGATGGACGGGTCCCGCAGCCGGCTGCTGTGGTTTCTCCTGGACGGTTGGTGGTGGCTGCCTTTCCCTGCACCTGTTGTGTATCTTCGGTCCCGATGGCTTCCCACCGGTAACCCGCTCCCCAGCGTGTATATAGGCCGGAGGAGCCCTTTTGCCCGCAGGCTCTGGCCCTGGGAACTCTAGCTGTGGCGGTAGCTGTATTTCCCTTCTGCTGTTTGGACGGTTGCCTTCAATCGGGTCTTGGCTGTTTGGAAACCCCTGGGGTTCCGGTCACTAACGGATTTGACCTGTTTAACAGCGACTCCAAGCCTGGTCGGGGTCCGCAGGCCCTGCCGGTTTGTGCTGGCTTCACTTCGCTCCCCGGTTCGGTACCGGCGGGCCACCGCCCGTCCCCGGTCCTACAGTTCCGCGTCGATCCGCCTCTCCTGCAGACGGCCACCACCGTCTGCCAACCTTGCTCTTGGTGCCCGGGCCACGTACCCGGACACAGTCAGTTTGCTTCTCTACTACCACTTTACTCCTCACTCTTTCCCTTCCCTCACTTCACTGACTTCCTTTTCCCGCCTCCAGGACTGTGAACTCCTCAGTGGGTGTGGCCAACCGCCTGGCTCCACCCCACCTGGTGTGGACATCAGCCCCTGGAGGGAGGCAACAAGGATTTGTGTCTGACTGATGTGCCTATCTCGGGGTGGGGGGGTGTTGTGTTGTAGTACCTGTGATGACCTGGCTAGTCCAGGGCGCCACAGTCACAGTTAGAGCATTATACTGTGTATGTAAGGGGTATGCTGCAGGAATTCTCTAGGTATCATACTGTGTTGGGGTCACTTTTGTTGGCATCATAATACTTCATTGGGACAATGAAAGGGAAGTCTCGAGGCTTCAATAGGCAGAAAATTACTTTGTAAAGGCTGCAAAATTGTGAGATACTGTATGCTCTTTTGTGACCCCGACTAATAATATTATTTTATTTTTTGTGAAGGAGAGGCCCAATTGGAACTTCTATGTACGCCTCTAAGTCATACCAATTAGTGATTTCACCAAATTACTGATTAATGATGTAGTTACTCCAGTTTAAGAGCTGCCAAAGCTCTTCTAAACCTTTGTAACCACCAACCACTTGCAAACAATGTCTTTGTAAGATATAATTAATACTACCCCTTGTCTGCCATAGATTTTATGCCTCAGGTATCCTGTGCAGATCTCTCCCAGAGTATGCATAAGACATGAATCCACCACACACTCAGTATTTTGACATTAACTATCTCAGACGTATATAGTCGTATGATACATATTTCTCTGATTTCTAAAATGTTCTACAAAACTCTTGGGTACTGTCTTGATTCAGCTATAAATGCAAAAGCTTGTATGACAGGAGGTTTATTAATAGGAGGGAATCATCTGTATTATATATACATATCTGTCAATGTATATTACTAAATTTATGATCAGAGTTTTATGTGAGTAACAGGCTAATTTTTGAAACATTGCAGTTGAAAGTGGTCTTGGCATCTGGAATATTAATACAAGCCTAGTTGTAAGTGTGACGCCCTGGCCTATCAGGTCGTCACAGGGTATTGTGCAATCTGCCCTTCAGCACAGTATCCACCCTCCTTGGTTACGGGTCCTGGTCGTTTGGTGTTGCTAACAGCTGAGCCATTCAAAACCCTAGGGACACTTTGCACTGTACCCATGTCGCAGGCGGGGAGGGCGCCGCTGCGCTCGCTAACGCTCGGGTCCAGCGCTGCTGCGACGGCTGCTCGGTTGCTCGAGCGGTGGGCCGGATCCGGGGACTCGAGCGGCGCTACTCGCCCGTGAGTGAAAGGGGGTAGTTTGGTTTGGGGATTTGGTCTGTGACGGCTCCCACAGGTTGTGGTGAGGTTGGGCACCACCGCTGCTGGTGACGGGGATCCCGGGAGTGATGGTAGGGTGCAGCTAGGATGTCGTCCCCTCCGTGGGTAGGGGTTGGTGGTCACGGGGCCCGGCAGGGTGACGGGGATGCAGGGTCGGGAAGGTGCAGGGTCGCTTGGACTGCGCAGCGCGGTGCCGGACGGCACGGTAGTACTCACTCAGCCACAAATGTACACACAGTCTCTGGTAAACCAAACGGCTGGATGGACGGGTCCCGCAGCCAGCTGCTGTGGCTTCTCCCAGACGGTTGGTGGTGGCTGCCTTTCCCTGCACCTGTGTGTATGTTCGGCCCCGATGGATTCCCAATGGTAACCCGCTCCCCAGCGTGTATATGTGCCGGAGGAGCCCTTTTGCCCGCAGGCTCTGGCCCTTGGAACTCTAGCTGTGGCGGTAGCTGTATTTCCTTTTGCTGGTTGGACGGTTGCCTTCAATCGGGTCTTGGCTGTTAGGAAACCCCTGGGGTTCCGGTCACTGACGGATTTGACCTCTAATGGCGGCTCCAAGCCTGGTCAGGGTCTGCAGGCCCTGCCTGAGTGTGCTGGCTTCACTTCGCTCCCCGGTTCGGTACCGGCGGGCCACCGCCCGTCCCTGGTCCTACGGTTCAGCGTTGATTCGCCTCTCCTGCAGACAGCCACCACCGCCTGCCAACCTTGCTCTTAGTGCCCGGGCCACACACCCGGACACGGTCAGTTTGCTCCTCCACTTCCACTTCACTCCTCTCTCTTTCACTTCCCTAACTGATCTCTCTTCCTTTCCCCACCTCCAGGACTGTGAACTCCTCAGTGAGTGGGGCCAACCGCCTGTCTCCACCTCACCTGGTGTGGATATCAGCCCCTGGAGGGAGGCAACAAGGATTTTGTGTCTGGCTGATGTGCCTGTCTCGTGGTGGGGGTGTGTGTTGTAGTACCTGTGACGACCTGGCTAGTCCAGGGCGCCACACCCACCATGTAACGGGGGGCAGGGGGTGCCTCAGGGGGTGTAGTTGTAGTCTCCTGCCCTAAGGGCGACAGGCTGACCCCCGGCCCGACTGTCACTAGTAAAGCAGGAGTGCTTGGTGGACAGAGTGTGAGTGGCAGGGACACATTCATATCAGCACCTTGGCTCTCAGCAGCGCCTTTCTCCTTCAGCTCGTCAACTCCTTTATCACTCATAGAAAAGAGTCGTTGACAGACAGCTGATAAACTAAACAACAGTTTATTGCACAAGGTTTCCATGCTTTGCTTGTAGCAGGTTTACTTCAGTACCACAATTCTAACTTTACAGGTTCTCTTTACAGCCCACTTCTTACTGACGGTTTCCTTTTCTCACTGTCTTAAACACTTTCCTCCAGACACTTTCCTTCACCTGCAGAGGCCACGTGTTACCCCCCTGATAGCTGCACTCCGACCCGGTTTTAGTCAAGCCCTATCCCAGGGGTTTCTCAGACTATGGAGTGGATCCAGTACATACTACCGATTCAGGACAAGTTCCAAGTTTTCTAACCTTTCTCAAAGGTCTACTCTGTTTGCTGGTTATAGGCGTTCCTGTTTCCCGAAGGTCTCTTTTCTGCTTACAGGCGTTCCTGTATCACCTTCACTTCTCTAATTAGCTCCCACACTGACTCTCTGTCACGTCTGACTGAACTACTTCCCAGCCAATCTCCCAACTAGGCTACACAACTCCTCCCTCTCTGCCACTGTTACCAGGGGAATCACCCACTCTCTACTGACACCTAGCGTGGAATCTGTTTACTAACTAACACAGCAGATAACATTTTATCATTACTGTTATACACTTAACAAACATTCACCACCACACCGTGTGGCGTCTTCAGGGGGGGAATTCTCTTTTACTGCTCGGGTGTCCGACTACCCTCTTACATTCCTCCCCTCTTTAACCTCAGCCTCCTGGCGAGGTTCCGTACCTGCAAGACAGGACATCACAGGAAACATACACAAGTACACATACCCTAAGCATTATTCCTTTTAAAACTACCATAAGTAAAAACAAAGAATTAGCACACAAGTCCCGTGCCCGGAGTCCCTCCAGGGGAGCTCCCGGTCTTGGCTGGTCTTCTGCCCGGAGGCCCTCCTCAAGTATTCCCGGTCTTAGATGAGCCGCAACCAACAAAAAGTTCTTGCTTAAACAGTCGCAGGAGAAGTCTATGCATAGTCCTGCACTATTCCACTCCCGGGTTCAGTTCCTTCAACATTGCTTCAACTGTAAACGATCACCGGTTTCTAACGGTACCAGCTTTCAACGACAAACAGGCCTCTTTTCTGGACAATTAGCTCCTCAAGCCAGCTGGTACACGCGCAGTCACTGGGCCCGCTGGGCCCTCACATAATCGGAGAGGGATTGTCGAGGTAAACGGGGTAGCCTACGGACCGGCTCGTAACTCGGCTGTTGCTCCGGTTCTTCTTTCTCCAATTCAGGCCCTTCAGCCTCCTGCGGGGGGTGAGAGGGTAGCTGGATGGGACAGCGGTGGGCTGCCGACGACAACCACCGGGTGCGACACCATACTTTGGTGTATCGTCAGAAATGCCGGTGCTTCCCTTGACCGGTTTCTTACCGCAGGTTTGGTGGCCGATTCTGACGCTACCGCCGGGGTGCTTTTGGGTCTGCAGGTTTCGGAGGTCGCTTGTTTGTGCTGAGCACGCCGCATTCTCTGGCAGTATTCCCACTCCAACTCTTGTTGCCACTGAGCAGCCTCCTGGGCAGTGGGCATACGGGTTACTCCCACAGCAAACGGGCCCCGGCACCCTTCTTCCCTCATAAACTTGACTGTCTTGCCCAGGTACAGGGTGTGCAGACGCTGCGGCAGTCTTCTGTGTCTAAGTTGACCCGGTTGTAAAAGTAGTGTTCTCCGGTCACGCGGTCCTCTATGAAACCATACCCCTCGGCCTGATTAAACTTGACTACCGTGCCTACGCTGCACTGCCGGTCAAATTCCTCACTGCGGGGCCTGGACATCATCTCTCTCGCCACCGTCTCGGCCAGTTGTCTTTCCCACACGGGATCTACTCTCGGCAGCGGGGACTGTCTCCGGGTCGGGGGCGCCGGCTTCAATGGTTACGGAATATCCCCCCAGGACTGGGTCGCGGCTTCCGAGGGGGGTGGAAGGCCTACCTTGTCAGGCGCTGGCGCCTCAGAAATCTGCACCGATGCTTCCGGTAGCTCGCTCCCGGGGGTCAGCCGGGACTTGTAGATAGCCCGGACCTCTGTTGTTGTCTCCCCGGTAGCAGCATCCCATGTGGTATTCCACGTCACCTTCGCAGGTCCCCCTGGTGCTCCGGTCTTGGCCGGTATCATTCCTTCCGGCAGCGTGATGGTGGGCGGCTCTCCCACCAAGCTCCTAATCGGACGTCCTCTCCCACATCCTGCGGGCACTAACGCACCTGCTGCGGTTTTCTCATCTGCTCTGGACTCCATCCTGTTCTGTTCGGGAATTGGAACGTGTCTCTTCCTCGACTGTCAGGGATGCAATCGCGCTGGAGGAGGCGGTTCTTCTTCCCCCGTTTCGGCCCATACTCCGCCCCCGGCTTCACTCACCAGGTCCATGCAGTGCTAGCGACGCCTTCTGCTTCTTGCAGCGCCGCCCACGTCTCCGGACCTCTGCAGCTCACAATGGGCGTCATGGATCTTCCTGGGGTCGGTACCTCCCCTCTTTGGGCAGTGCACTTCTGTCACTCTGGGCTTCTTCCTCCTTCCAGGCCAGCCCACACTTTGCGTTTGATGCCAAATTTTCGTGCCCTCAACAAGTCCATAAAGACGGCCGCCATCTTTCCGCCATTTTGTGGCCCGTACAGCACATCAGGCACTTCTTGGTCGTTCTCACAGTGTCTGGTTGGGGTCTCTCGCATGTGAGCCCTATCCTGCCGACTACGCCAGTTTGTAACGGGGGCAGGGGGCACCTCAGGGGGTGTAGTCATGGTCTCCTGCCATAAGGGCGACAAGCTGACCCCCGGCCAGACCGTCACTAGTAAAGCAGGAGTGCTTGGTGGACAGAGTGTGAGTGGCAGGGACACATTCATATCAGCACCTTGGCTCTCAGCAGCGCCTTTCTCCTTCGGCTCGCTGGGTCCTTTATCACTCACAGAAAAGAGTCGTTGACAGGCAGATAAACTAAACAACAGTTTATTGTACAAGGTTTCCATGCTTTGCTTGTAGCAGGTTTACTTCAGTACCACAATTCTAACGTTACAGGTTCTCTTTACAGCCCACTTCTTACTGACAGTTTCCTTTTCTCACTGCTTTAAACACTTTCCTCCGGACACTTTCCTTCACCTGCAGAGGCCACGTGTTACCCCCCTGATAGCTGCACTCCGACCCGGTTTTAGTCAAGCCCTATCCCAGGGGTTTCTCACACTATGGAGTGGATCAAGTACATACTACTGGTTCAGGACAAGTTCCAAGTTTTCTAATCTTTCTCAAAGGTCTACTCTGTTTGCTGGTTACAGACGTTCCTGTTTCCCGAAGGTCTCTTCTCTGCTTACAGGCGTTCCTGTATCACCTTCACTTCTCTAATTAGCTGCAACACTGACTCTCTGTCACATCTGACTGAACTACTTCCCAGCCCATCTCCCAACTAGGCTACACAACTCCTCCCTCTCTGCCACTGTTACCATGGGAACCACCCACTCTC
The DNA here is from genome assembly GCF_048569485.1 of Anomaloglossus baeobatrachus. Lineage (NCBI taxonomy): Eukaryota > Metazoa > Chordata > Amphibia > Anura > Aromobatidae > Anomaloglossus > Anomaloglossus baeobatrachus. The sequence goes on from NC_134357.1 coordinate 426,737,805, forward strand.
TACTGACACCTAGCGTGGAATCTGTTTATTACCTAACACAGCAGATAACATTTTATCATTACTGTTATACACTTAACAAACATTCACCACCACACCATGTGGCGTCTTCAGGGGGGGAATTCTCTTTTACTGCTCGGGTGTCCAACTACCCCCTTACAACCAGACACACATTGGGGGGCCTGAAGGGAATAGGGCCGCCCATATGGGGGGTTGGTAGGGGAGAGTGAGAAAAGTGACAGTTGAGCAAAGGAGGAGAAGTGAAGTGGTAGTGGAAGGAGAAGGAGGTGAAGTGACCCTCGTGAGGAGAGGTCACAGGCGGAGCAGGGCTTCTGAGTACTAGGTGTCAGACGTTAGTCTGGGCCTGGTAGGAGCTGGACCCCTGGTCGCAGGGGATAGTGTCAGGGGGCACGGACTGCCGAGGAGGGTGGCCGGCGGCCTTGAGCTATCACCGGGCAGGGGCCAGGGCACGACGGGGTTCGTGGACCCTAGGCCAGGAAGTAGCTTCACGCATCCCGGTAATTTACCCGACGGGGTTGAAGACTTCAAGTGACATCCCCAATCCGCTCCAAAATCGGGGTACTAGCGCACCGATGGGATAGGACTTTCCCAATACAGTCCAAAGAAATCCTACGCGTGAACCTTGAGAGCAGGCTCACTCCGTTAGCCATACGGGTGAGCGGGACCCGAAAAGTTTCAGACTTGAGGGTCCAAAGAAGAAAACACAGGTGCCAAGGAAAGGGTCACAGACTAACCGCAACACCAAGGGCACGGACTCAAGCGTTCTCACTCCCAGCTGCAGTGGTGCTCAGAACTCTGGTTTACAAGCTGTCGGTGTGGTTATTTCTGGACTGAGTGAGTACACTGAAAACCCTTCTCCTAACCCCAATGGCACCCCGTCACCGCCATCACTGGGCTCGCAGGGCAAAAACCCACTACCCACGGAGGGGTTAAAACACCTTGCTGCCATAGAACCGCCACTGGGCATCTCCAACAGCAGCAGTGGTACACCATCTTACCACGCACCGTGGGTGGCATCACGAACTTTCCTAATCCCGTGTATATACTCCCCCACTCCTTTTTGATTCGAGTGTCCGCGCGGACCCCCCGGGTCCGGAGACCCCCTCGAGCCACCGCAGCTCCGGATCCGAGCGGCTCGGCTGCTGCTACAGGGGCGGTACATAAGCCCCGACAGTGGATAAGCTGGGAGAAGACATTAAAGTGGCTGTCCGATAACAAGTCATCCTGCAGATACATCAAAACTTATTGATTAGTGGGGTTCTGATGGCTGGGACTGATCTGCAGAACGGGGAATTTTAGCTGGATCACAAATTATAGCGGCATGTCGAATGCCTGTTTGCAGCTCCATTATTCTCTATTGTCATACTTTGGACTTTGGCAATCAGTCCCTTCCTTTTTTATGGTTGTGTACCACCATTTTAATCACTCTGTGTTGTGTACGTCCTAATAAAGCATATATACTTTTTGCACTTTACTCTTGTCCTCTTGTAATTTATTATTCTCTATGGGGCTGATGGAAAAAGCTGAGTGCAGTGTTTGACAGTCTAGTGGGTAATTACCGTAATGCCGCACCACTACTCCATTCTAGCAGGGATAAAAGTGCCCTTTGGTGCCATTCAATGCCATTTCCAGTGGTTGGACCCACCAATCAACAAGTTATTATCACCTATCCTGTGGGTAGGTAATAGCTTTTTTTCACCAGAAAATGCTTAAAAAAAAACAGCATTTTGCTAATCATTGGGTGATTTCCATCCTGTTTACAATAGCCAACAATGAGGTATTCCTGGGAGTGCTCCTTCACCGAATAATCTAATGAGTAATGGATCAATGAATCAATAGATTAGGTGATCTGTAAGAGGAGACAAAATCAATAATGGAACATGATCAAATAATTTACCAGTCCATTTAAAGAAGTATTTATATTTTGATGACATTCAAGATCAAGGTCATCACATCAGTCAGAGTAGCTGTACAGATAACAAATATACCTGGCCATGGTGTCTGAGGGCCAAAAGACAAAGTATTAAAATAAGTAAAAATAACATTATATGTGTGAGTCCTTTTACAGATTTTGCATTAAGGTCTAAGAGTTGCAGCTCTACAAGTTGTCAATGGTGTGCCCTATACCGGGAGGCTTATTTAGCATGGGAGCAGGGGGCTCGTTTTTGGTTCTCACCATAGACAATGAAGGGCCTTGCTGAATTTATCCTAATTATGTGAGTCATGAAGGCATTTAAGTTGGTGAGATGACATATGCTAATATCCTTAAAGCGTAACCGTTGTTTTAATTTTTATTTCATAAATCAGAAGTAAACACAAAAATAAGAAACTTTGTAAAACATCTTATCAGACAAATTTGCTTCTTTTGCTCAGTCATTATCAAAATTCTCAATTCTGAGGTAAAATCTGTATCCAGTGAAGACTTTCCCATTACTAACAGGAAATAGGTCAATTTAGGCCCCCAAAAACCATATCCTGTTCCATGATTGAAAAATAAGTACTAATCTTATTAAGAAGTGCCATAATCCACGTTCTTGAGAAAGGCGCTGATGGCATAAATGCAGCAAATATTCTAAGAGATTACACTGTTGTTGTCACTGCTGGCTGTAAAGTGCATGTGCAATGTCAAAAACGTTATGTGAATAAGAAAGCCATTTGTCATGAACAGCTGGGGAAGTCACTCAGATATCCCGCAGCTGTTCACGGATTTGTCAAGAACACGACTACTCTCTAGCGCCCCCTTAGTGTCAGGTCAATTTCGGAACTGCCGGACAATAAGTAAATGAGGCTGCTGAGCTAATAATGCCAAATATTGGAGGTCTCACAGCAAGGGTAAATGTATATATCACCGATTCCCTCTAATGGAATATATATATACCTCAGTACCCTTAATGATAGCACCCCAATAATTCTACACCACAAAAATTCTGCTGCCACCACCGAAACTTGGTACAGGAAGTTCGGCCACCCATTACAGATAGCATAAGGCCCTTCGGGTTTTGGATTCCTAAGTATAGAGCATGAGGAAAGAAACTATTAATGTTTTATATATTTAATCCGAAAATAGGCAGTGTTTATAAAAATATACAAGAATTTACAAGAGGGAACAATACAAGCACAGTATACAATTACATAAAAATAAAAGGGAATAAAAATGAAAGATTACTACACCTGGTCACGGATTATGGCTCAGATATAGGGGGAGAGGCAGCCGCTTGGAAATAGACAACCCTATACACAGAATGTATATCCTCTGGCATTGACACAGTGTGTACTAAGACACTGGCTTTTATTACCCTCTGTCCGACCCGCAACCCCCACCTCTGCTGACATCATTTAAGGGAGGGTGTTTTCCCCTCTTCCAAAATTATGGAATCCTCATGGTCCTTATATCTCTGTGTGGGAGCATCCCACGCGGACGATATTACTGTCATATTTTATTTTAGGATTTTAGCAGAAGGTGGATACCACACAAGGGGGATCTGGCATGTTCTAGGGGGCGGATATTAATTTGTGGCTATTCCTTATGTCCTACGATTAGGCTTAAATATGTGAGATGTGCGTTATGGAATTTCGAGATCAGCGGTATGCCCGCCATGTCTGGGGGACATATGTATCTCGCAATATTAATACTTCCCCAACGGAGACAATACGGCTGCCCTAGCCTTTTGATAAGCAAAGCTATATTCCTGCAGGAATCTTGTACTCCGCCCCTGTGTATACAGATTGTAGTCGAGAGTCTCTGGCTACACAGGGGGTCTTTGAAGAGCTGGGAAGAGGTGTTGTAAGATAATTGAAAGGTACCTGTTACATCTCCTGACAAGGAAATCGTTTCCTGGCTGTTAATTTGGTAGGGCTCTGGAGGGAGGGGGGGAATCACCCCTGATCCAGAGACCATGACAACATATCTGCTTATTATATTTTCATGACGCCATTCATTCGATGAAACGCGAGTCCAGTAAACTCGAACCGAAGAAAGCGAAGGAACATCTGCCGGGCCTCACTAGGAGTGATTGTTTTCTCTGGGACACTTGTTTCCCTTAGAGGTTCTGACTACATAAGGACAGATACATTTTCCAGGACCATCAAGAAGTGCTGTGAAAGTCGTTAAGATAACTGGTCATTGAAAGTAAAAGGGAGAATTGAGTACCATATTGGAAATCTTCATGTATCTGACTGCATATATCGTCATGCATGTAGTGTACATTTTCACACTAAATATAAACACCCACAACAAATTTGGGATCCTTCATCTGGTTCTGCGGAAAAGAGTAGGAAATGTGGGCGTCCTAAAGATGCTGCCCAAGAACATGCTTTTTTTAAAAATGTGTGCTTATCTTAGAGAAAATAATGAACATTTGACCATTTCAGACTTTCAAGAAAAAATGACGGCATTCTTGAATACCGATGATATATTTTCTTATAGCTGAATATATCTTAAAAAGAAGCTCATAGAACATTACAGAGATACAATCTTTGTAGCTGAAGGTTACTGCTTAAACAACATTGTCACATTTAAAGAGAAGACCTGAGTTATACTTTGTTCTTTCTACCAAGATTCACTACTTCAATGTGATGAAGAAGCACAAAAGGAAGTCATAATTGTAGAGCAGTAAGGCTGATTATGAGCTATATTAAAAAGAATGTTGTATATGCTATTCATTTCTACCCAAAGGTTAAGGATATGACACTCTACACTGCACTTCAATTCATTCCAGAAACGTTACGAAACCTGTTAAACAAAATATTTGTAAGGAAACAAATTCAACAGAAATTTGCCTGTATAGGTCAAGCCATCGTACAAGCAGCAAGAGCGAGAGTTATCACTGCACCATTGCAGATTGGTTTAGCAGTACTGATGCACCACTTTCGATCTAAGTTCTTCTTGGATACACTTAGTAAGATAGGGTATAGTTCATCGTATAATGAACTGCTCCAATTTGAAAGGAATGCCGCTAACTGTGGCGGACCAGAATTGTTTTTTGAAGGTAATGAGCTATTTGACTTTTCTTGGTTGTTTTCTGGTGACAATAGATGGATAGTAAGGGGTGCTTTACACGTTGCGACATCGCTAGCAATTGCTAGCGGTGTCCAGCGCGATAGCACCCGCCCCCGTCGCACATGCGATATGTGGTGATTGCTGTCGTAGCGAACATTACCGCTACGGCAGCTTCACATGCACATACCTGCTCGGCGACGTCGCTGTGACTGCCGAACAATCCCTCCTTCAAGGGGGAGGTGCTTTCGGCGTCACAGCGACGTCACTAATCGGTCGGCCAATAGAAGCGGAGAGGCGGAGATGAGCGGGGCATAACGTCCCGCCCACCTCCTTCCTTCCGCATTGCCGACGGGACGCAGGTAAGGAGATGTTTGTCGCTCCAGCGGGTTTACACACAGCGATGTGTGGAGCTGCAGGAACGACAAACAACATCATACCTGCGGTCGAACCGACATTATGGAAATGAACGACGTTACACAGATCAGCGATATTGTACGCTTCTGTGCTCGTTCATCGTCACATCTAGGATTTACACGTTGCGATATCGCTACCGGCGCCGGATGTGCGTCACTAACGACGTGACCCCAACGATATATCGGTAACGATGTCGCAACGTGTAAAGCCCCCCTAAATCATTTAAGGATAATGTACATAAAAGAAAGCAATGAAAAATCAATCGTCCAATAGTTCACTTCACCAGTGATACTGAATTTTAAGGGAATCAGGAAGATTTCCTTTCAATCGGACATAATAAACAACACCTAATCAAAGTAATCATTAAGGGAATGGTGATGAGAGACTATATGGTTCTTCAAGCGGAAGGTGATGTTGACGTAGACATTGCCAAGGCCGCATTTAACAGTGCACAGGAACGTTCCACCACGTTCAATGGAAATGATACTGACCTGTTAATTCTTCTCCTATATTATGTTAAAGTGTGGTGCCCCTGAGGCTTCAGTCGCCACAGAGTATTGCATCTGTCTTAAGGTGTAATGCTTATCCCGGGTAAGAGGTGCTTGGAGCTTATGCAATACAGTTACATAAACACCCAGCACTTACATTACTCAGGAAGCCAGGCTGGGAAATTCCCGGGCAGGATGAGTCATCAAAAAGGTGGGGGCTGCCTGGGAAATGACCAAACACACTTAGTTTCACTTTAGAAGGGTTTTTCCCTCAGAACACTTTTGGAGAAGAAGAGAGCAGACAGCCTTAGGAGAGCAGAGTTAACAGACTGGTGCTGGGGACGGGAGGCTGGAGGAATTAGTCCCAGGACCAGGGGCCATAACACCGCACTGAGTTTGCACAGAACAGACTGAGAGAGAAGCAGGAGACGACTGAGTGGAGCTCTGAGACAGAGGAGTTCATATGGTATCCGGAGGGTGAGCCCCAACAGCCCCTTTGGGACCGGCGCCAGTCAGGGTGCAGAGCCCTCAGTTAGGGGAACCTTCATGGATTATAACGAATCTGCAGGGAAAGGGGATTTCACGTCCCATTTCCCACCACCAAAAGTTCCGGGGCACAGCAGCAGATAGAGACAGTAGCCACTGCCACGGTCGGGTCCACAACAAGTTTTGTGCTGCCGGGATGGGAACTAAAGCCAAGGACATTGGGGTCCCCAAGTAGCTTCGCACCACGGAGAACCACACTACAAGGCGCAAGGAGGAAGGTCTCACATGCTTCAAAACACCGGTGGTGACCTTTGCTTCATCCGGGATCGGCTTTTGCACATCACGGCGATGACCGGTATTCTGCGCGCACAGCATACGAACTGTGAGTAAAACACCTGGAACCGCAGCCCCCATGTGAAACTCTGATTTGCCGGTGCTGCCGCCCAGCGCTTTGGCGCCAACGGCCCTTCCCACGTCGCAACCGTCCTCCCTGGGGCTCGCTCCACCTGTGGGGACCTGGACTATCTGAACTGCGGTAACATCAGCCCCGGAGGAGAGTGACATCTCGCAGCGGCAGCTAATCCCCGGCCGCGCACCAAGAGTGGCGCTGCAAAGGAAACTCCCCATCCACTCTTTTGACTCTCTCTTTGCCTGTAGCCGACTGGACCACAGAGCTGGATCAGGCCATTCACAGCAACCCCACAAAGCCACTGGCCCGGTGACGAGTACGTCCTGCAGGTCCCATGGGGTGCTACAGCAGCTAATGGCAAACCACTGTATTTTCAATCGAATAATTATGAGACATCCCAATAGTGTATCACATCAATAATTTGAATTATAATTTGTTAATGCATTCACAGGATGTGATTCCACTTCTCGTATTATGGTGTTGGTAAAAAATCAGTATTCAAAAAAACTTTTAAAAAAGTAATCCTCTCCTTTATTCCTGTGGGAACGAACCCAGCTGATATAGTAAGTGTTGGCAGTCAAGCGGGGCTTGTTATTTTCAGTTGCAACACTACAACTTCTTTGTTAGCCTTGCATTACCAAACACTTACGAAGAAAATGGTCACAGCCAAATTGTTTGTACACCCAGAACATCTTCCTCAGACTGAGTCTTCCAACAAATTTCATTGTCTGAAGTCCGCTTTACACGCTGCAATGTATCTTACAATGTGTCGGTGGGGTCACGTCATAAGTGACGCACATCCGGCATCGTAAGGTACATTGCAGTGTGTGACAGGTACGTGCGATTGCGATTGAATGTTAAAACGTTCATCGCATACACATCGAACCTGTCTCTAGAATTGAACGTGAGGTTGTTCAATGTTCCCGTGGCAGCACACATCGCAGTGTGTGACACCCCGGGAACATTGAACAGAACTTACCTGCCTCCCACGGCTGCAGCTGATAATGCGGAAGGCAGGAGGTGGGCGGGATGTTTACGTCCCGCTCAGCTCCGCCCCTCTGCTTCTATTGGCCGGCTGCCACGTGACGTCGCTGTGATACCGAACGTCCCTCCCACTCCAGGAAGTGGATGTTCGCCGCCCACATCGAGGTCGTATGGACGGGTAAGTACGTGTGACGGGGTTTAATCGTGTGTGCGGCACGTTCAACAAATTGAATGTGCCGCACATACGATGGGGGCGTTGCAAATCGCATACGCTATCGTATGCGAAATTGCAACGTGTAAAGCGGGCTTAAGAGTGTATAACCAGACCATGACATGGATGAGTATGGCTAGCGAGATGAATCCTGTAGGGGTTGGAAATTTGATGGCAATGAACTTGTACCAGTAATGTGCAATTGCGGTGTTGCACCAGACACTTTACTGAAAATTATACACTGTAGTGGTAAAACTGATTGCGGTGGTAACCATTGTAGCTGCAAAATAAATGGACTACTATGCAGTACTGTATGTGGATCATGCCAAGGTACGTATTGTGACAACCAGGAGTCAGATACAGTAGAGGACAGCAATGAGGTCTAATATGTGAACGTGCCAAGGGCAGAAGTCATGGACGAGGGCTTCACTTTCCTCACCCTGGCATGCTACAGACAATGGTGGTGTGTGTAAAAACATTCCTTTTTTAGATTTGGACCAGAATCTCTAGGCCAAAGGCCTCCTGCTTCTCTTCATTTGCACATAGTGCAATACCGCTGTGTTTAGGATCATTCACAGAAAGTCCACAGCAGAATTGAAAAACTTTTCACTTTACTTGCAGATAACTTCAAACACAGGTTTCCACAAAGCATTATCCTTCCGTTTTCCATTCTAACATAGACCGCCTCTTTAGCATGGGCATTAAGCATTTTATTATTCTCTATCACAGAAGCCGCCACAGAATAGGGGATAGTTTTTGATAATGCATCCTGCTGGTAATTGGTCTCATGGGTCCAGCTGTATTGCTATGAATGCTCACCTCTAGCACTGCGTTGCTACTTTTCAGGGCTGCTCATAGAGCCGAAACCCTTGTGCCAGCGTCCTTAAGCAGGGCAGCCTTTTCTCTGAAGGTCCCCGTTCTACCTTGGCCAACACTACCTCAGCACTATTCACATGCTAGCTGCTACAGGTCCCCTTATCTGTCGCTTCTTGAGAGTTAACCCTGCATTCTTATACTGGTCTCATGTACTCTTCCTACTTCTTGCTCCCTCTGCTATGTCTTCTCTCTCACACACTACTCCACTTCTTTAGGCCCCTTTCACACGTCAGTGATTCTGGTACGTTTGTGCTTTTTTTTCTACGTACCAGACTCACTGACATGCGCAGACCCATTATAATGAATGGGTCTGCTCACACGTCAGTGATTTTTCACTGCACGTGTCTCCGTGCAGCGTACCCGCGTGTGCGTGATTGCCGCACGGAGACATGTCCGTTTTTTTCTGGCATCACTGATGTCCCACGGACCACGCAGTGGTGTGGTCCGTGAAACACGTGCCAGAAAAAAACGTGCATTTAAAATAATAAACATTTTAACTCACCCGGCTTCAGGCGCGCTCTCTGCAGCCCGTCCTCCCTGCTGCTTCTGTGCCGGCTGATTACTGTCGCGCATATTCATGATGCGCGACACAGCCAACCCGGAAGCAGCTCCTGCAGGGGTCACCGCCGGCCGGATGCTGCACCGCGGGAGCGATCAGCACCATGGACAGCGGGAGCGGGCGCAGGTGAGTGAATCTCTAAGTGCAATTACGGGCCACGGAGAACGGAGCCCAGATTGCACTTAGACAACCCACGTGTGCCGTGATTCACAGCACACGCAGGGACATGTGCGTGTTTTACACGCCAGTGAAAAACGTCTGTGTTTTTCACTGACGTGTGAAACGGGCCTTACACTGAGACTCCTTTGTAATGGGAAAGTCTTCACCGAATACAGATTTTACCTCAGAATTGATAATTTTGATAATAACTGATCAGTTCTGGCAAAGAAAGAAGCAAATGTATCTGATGAGATATATTACAATGTTGCTTATTTTCATGTGTACTACTCATTTATATTCTAAAAATTGAAATGATTAAGACTTTGCCAAACTGCTTCATTCATGATCTTTAATAAGTAGGATATTGTTTATTTTGCTAAGATGCCAGGTCTCCTTCCACTAATCCATATCCTAATTCATTTTCTAGGAGATGTCACATCTTTTCAATTATGCATCAATGGAGATGACCCATCCCTCGAATATCTGACATGTTCTAAAATAATTCCCATCATAAAAGTAAAGATAAAAGAAAGGGTAGAATCAAAGACAACCCTGCAGGAATGATCCGGGTCTTTAGCTGAATCATGATATGAAAGGATGGTGACAGTTTACAGAGAACAAGACAAGTATTTCAGAAGAATTGACCAAACGGCTGTTACTCTGAGTGACAGTTTTTCCAGAGCTGACTATTAATAATAATGAGATTGGTCGCGCAACATAAAATCTCACTGAACAATAGGCACTTGATTTCTTTTTTTGTATTTTTCAATTCTTTCTATATCAAACTTGTTATAAATAGCTGCCCAAACATCTGATGGTTCATAGCAGAACTTGTCTTTTATCAAATCTTATGATGTCTTTATATCTGTCAGATTAAAAGAAAACTAAACTTTTCTGAAAGCCTAGTTTATCTCCATTTGCTGTGAAGCTATTGTTCATTAATATCAACCATTTCAGCCAGTGAAGGAGGTAAAAGCATGTCTACTCTCGCAGGTGTATCGAGACTTTCCTTCTCCATTTCTTTTCATATCCACTATCCTCCTTATATGAAAATTAACTTCTACATTTTTTTACCCCTTCCAATTCACTTGAAAAGAATCGCCAGCAGAGCCAGTTGGCTGCAGTAAAGCACTCTGCAATTCACTTGTCCTTGTAATGTTTATAGTGGCCACTTGGTGGCTCTGTAACACTAGAGATACAAATAGAGGCTACAGCAGGAAGTGGTGAGTAGTGTGACAGCGACCACATGGAGTGCCTAGGGAGTCTGCATTATTGGGACAGCAGACTGTAGGCTCCAGGAAGAATGTCTCCTCAAGGTAGTCCATTTATACTGTTGAGGTTGAGCCCACAGATGGCCAACCAGTTTCAGTCAGTGATAATAATGCTGATGTAGTTGAGAATCTTGTGAGAATGAGTCTGCAAACCTGTTGGCTAGATTGCCTAGCAGGGTAAATGGCTAAAGGGGTTTCTATTCTCTAGACAAATTTATAAAGTTGTGCCGCCCCCGCGACAGCCGATGGGCTGCTCGGATCCGGATCCGCAGTGGCTCGAGGGGTCTCTGGACCCGAGGCAGGGTCGCGCGGCCTCTCGAAAATAAAAGGGGGGTAGAAAGGGTGGATTGGACAATGTTCGTGACGCCACCCACGGTTCGTGGTAAAAATTGGGACACCACCGCTGCTGCGATTAGGGGAGAGGGGAGTGCCCGGGAGCAATGGAATGGCAGCTATTGATGTTAACCCCTCCGTGGGCAGGGGAAGGTGTCCCGGAGCTCGGTGCTGGCAGGCTGGGGACCTGTTGGAGGCAAAGGGGCACAACATACTCACACAGTCCAGAGATGCTGACAATGACACCAGCTAAAACAAAGTCTTGAACGTCCTGCAGCCTTAGTCCAAACACATTGGGTCCGTGCCCTTTTGGCGTTGCTGGTTGGTCTGAAGCCTTGTCCCTTGGCACCGTGTTTACACTTGGTGGATCCCTTTCGCCTAAGACTACTTGGGTCCCGCTCACCTGCGTGGCTAGCAGAGCGCGCTTGCTCTCAGGGTTCACATTTGGGATTTTCTGGACGGTTTTGGGAAGTCCCATCCCTTTCGTTGCACTAGTACCCTGATTTTGGAGCGGTTGGAGAGCGGTTCATGAAGATTCCGTCCTCGTCAGGTGAATTACTGGGCTGCATGAAGCTACTTCCCAGCCTAGGGTCCGCATACCCCGTTGTGCCCTGGCCCCTGCCCGGTTGTAGCACAAGGCCGCCGGTCTGCCCTCCGTGGCAGTACCGTGCCCCCTGTCACTACCTCCTGTGACCAGGGTTCCAGCTCCTTCCAGGTCAGACCAACGTCTGACACCTGGGACGGTTACAGGAGCCCAGCACCGCAGCATGACCTTTTGACCTTTCCTGTCACTGCTCACTGGCACTTCTCTCCAACAACTCCTCACTCTCACTCCTTACACTTCTGGCCCTCCTTTTACCATCCCTCCATCTGGGCGGCCATATTCCCCTCAGGCTGCCCAATGGGTGTTTGGTGGGTGTGGTGCAGAGTATTCCTCAGGATTTGTGTATACCTGTTCTTAGCAACACCAAAGGGACAGGACCCGTAACCAAGGAGGAGCAGGTACCATGCAGAATGGCAGATTGCACAGCACCCTTGTGACGACCTGATAGGCCAGGGCATCACAAAGTCACTCTATGTGACTGCAGATTGCCAATTTGTAGCAGTGTGCAATGCACACACTGTCAGGATTCTTCTGTATTCCCAGGCCAGTTGGGTGGTCACATGAACTGAAGTGTGTGATTTGCGTAGTTTGGTTAATTGCCATCTAGATTCTCAACTGCTTCTCTCGATCTTCAGTTGAGAGACGCGGTTGAGTATCTAGTTGGCACATAACAAAACAAATAATTAACTACTCGTGCTGTGAATAGAAGGGGAATTGTGACACTGTGCACATCGTACACTGTTATGATTCAGTAATCTGCAGTCATACAGTGAGTCAAGATGTTTGTGTGAAAAACTCTGTTGTCCTGGCGTAGTGTTTAGAATTGTGTATTTCTATGGTACAAATGCACATTGAGATATGTCTTGCAGTCTTGCAATTAAAGAAGTTATTCTACAACTTTATTATATACAGTATACTATATATATATATATATATATATATATATATATATATATAGATATACACACTGTGTGCAGAATTATTAGGCAAGTTGTATTTTTGAGGATTTTTTTTTTATTATTGATCAACAACTATGTTCTCATTCACCCCAAAAGAGTCAAATATCAAAGCTTAATATTTTTGGAAGTTGGAGTGGGGTTTTTTTTAGATTTGGCTATCTTAGGAGGATATCTGTTTGTGCAGGTAACTATTACTGTGCAGAATTATTAGGCAACTTAATAAAAAACAAATATATTCCCATCTCACTTGTTTATTTTCACCAGGTAAACCAATATAACTGCACAAAATTTAGAAATACACATTTCTGACATGCAAAAACAAAACCCCCAAAAAATAGTGACCAATATAGCCACCTTTCTTTATGATGATACTCAACAGCCTTCCATCCATAGATTCTGTCAGTTGCTTGATCTGTTTACGATCAAAATTGCGTGCAGCAGCCAGCACAGCCTCCCAGACACTGTTCCGAGAGGTGTACTGTTTTCCCTCTCCGTAGATCTTACATTTTATGAGGGACCACATGTTCTCTATGGGGTTCAGATCAGGTGAACAAGGGGGCCATGTCAGTATTTTTTCATCTTTTAGATCTTTAGGCTAAGAACGCACTTTGTGTTTCCACCTGCGTTTCAGCTGCTTTTTAGGTCCGTTTTGAGAAGCACCTTTTTCATGCCGAAAGGCATGCGTTTTGATTTTCCAGCAAAGTCAATGGAAAATGGTGATTTTCAGACCGCACTTTGCGTTTCTAAACGCTGCATTTAATTTGCATATTTTGTGGCAAAAACCAAGTGTTCAAAGAAGCAGCATGTCAGTTGTTTTTGCCATATTGGGTGCGTTTTAATAACATTGAAGTCAATGAGAAATGGCAAAAACCAAGAAACTTCAAATTTCCTGCTTTTTACCTGCTTTTTAGCTGCAGAAACAAGGCGTTTTGGACTTCCAAAAAGGCATGCTTTTCTGACATTAAAATAATGGAAAAATATGTTCCTTTACACACACATATAGTCAGATAATTAAATTATAGAAAATTATGTGGTTTTTTTTTGCTATTTTAGCATTAAATATTATAAAACCGCTATAATTTCATGAAATATAACTATTTTATTTATTAAATCCAAAATTATATAGGTTTTCCTTTTTTTTCTTTTTTCATTCTGTTTGACTAGTTAATCTTTATTTAGCAGTGTCTTGATGTTCAAAACGCATGTGTCAAAACGCAGGTGAAAAAGCATGCAAAAAACGCTAAAAACGCATCTAAAAAGCGGTAAATACGCATGCATTTTCAGCGCTAAAGTTCTGAAAAAGGCAACTTTGGTCAAATCAATTAAGACCAAAACGTGCGTTTAGAACTGCAAGTAGGAGAACGCAAAGTGCGATCATAGCCTTACTGGCCAGCCACGTTGTGGAGTAGTTGGATGCATGTGATGGAGCATTGTCCTGCATGAAAATCATGTTTTTCTTGAACGATACCGACTTCTTCCTGTACCACTGCTTGAAGAAGTTGTCTTCCAGAAACTGGCAGTAGGTCTGGGAGTTGAGCTTCACTCCATCCTCAACCCAAAAAGGTCCCACAAGTTCAGCTTTGATGATACCAGCCCATACCAGTACCCACCTCCACCTTGCTGGAGTGGAGCTCTCTGCCCTTACTGATCCAGCCTCTAGCCCATCCATCTGGCCCATCAAGAGTCACACTCATTTCATCAGTCCATAAAACCTTTGAAAAATCAGTCTTAAGATATTTCTTGGCCCAGTCTTGACATTTTATCTTATGTTTCTTGTTCAAAGGTGGTCGTTTTTCAGCCTTCCTTACCTTGGCCATGTCCCTGAGTATGGCACACCTTGTGCTTTTTGATACTCCAGTAATGTTGCAGCCAGGGCTGCCACTAGGAATTTCAGGGCCCCATACTGGCAAAAGTTCGGGGCCCCCTTGAGGCTCCGCCCCAGCTCTACCTCCACCCCAGCTCCACCTCCACCCCAGCTCCGCCTCCACCCCACGAATCTTCCACAGTGCCACCGTCACTCTTGGAAAACTTCACTTCTGCACTACAGTCTCACCAATCACACATTAACCCTTTACACTGAACACCGTGTCACACACGCAGCCATCAGATTTTGTTTTGGCCAAAAGATTTTTTTAAGCCTGCCTCGACGACAAGGTAGACTCTTTTGGCCGGGCCCTACTTTACTCTAACTTTTTTTTTTTCTTTTTAAATCTAACTTCTTTGGTATATATCTATTTTTTTCTTTAAGGGAATGTGTCACATACAGTTTTTAAACTAATTGAAACCAAATTG